>NC_139227.1:2495891-2810891 GCF_055691185.1 Crinia signifera | reverse complement strand
AAAGGTGTTTGACTATAGTGAGTACTGGGAAGTGACAAGAGGTCTCTACGCCGCCTTCGACTGCACAGCGACCATGAAGTCGGGAAATTCAGATGTTTATGAAAACGAGATCCCTGGAGGCCAGTATACCAATCTCCACTTCCAGGCTCACAGCATGGGACTGGGGAACAAGTTCAAGGAGGTGAAGAAGGCATACGTTGAAGCCAACAAACTCCTTGGAGATGTTATCAAGGTAAATGAATGGTAGATGTAAAGTCACCACCAGTAAATCTCCCACTAACTGTCCATATGAAAGCGCATAGATGTGATGACAAAACCCTTATACTGTTGCGTAACTGTAAGGTAACGTGCTTGCACAAAGTAACAATGGGATAATGTGGCGCGTGACATCTCAGCTAGCGGTATAGGACTTTGTCTCAGGCTGTGTACTGACCATACATTGCCTTTGTTAGAAATCTGTTTTAGATGTATACCTTTTGCATTGATGTGATGATAAAGGCACCAGCATTATGGTTACCATGTACACAGTACAGACCCAGTACCTCCCTTCCCTGCTCTGGAACTCTGGGTGCGTAATTGCATACAATAACCTCTACCTCTGGAAATAATAGAGAAACATAGGTGCTGCTGTGAGTGATCACCACTGTGCATTAAAAGAGCTGCCATGTACACTTCCTGCTGTTCTGTAGCTCATGGAACCCAGATAACGTGAATTTCACCCACCAATGTGAGGTTCTAAGCTGCTTTGATTGTGTACAGTAAGTGTGGGGTGCATTGACTTCCCTGTCTCTTGTGTGCATATAGGATCAGGCTCCAATAGAAAATGTTCCTGAAGTCCGGTATCCCATCTCTTCCCCAATTTTATATCTTTCAGAGGGTTCTGAGCCACAATACTGTGGCCTTTGTGTGCCCTCAGTATTTAATTACAGTATATACAGTAATGGATTTTGTGCTACTTTTCTTAATTTAGGTCTAACCCTCTTTCAATAGTTCAGTAGTTTGCATAGTCAGAAGTCACATTTGCCATTAATGAGTAGATAGAATTGGGAATACCAGTGCATTTGAGCCCCTGTATTATGTTCCGTTTAATTAACAGTCACTGACAGCTTCCAATCTTAAATTAATTGGCTGCTGTTGCTAATCGCTTGGGAAGGAGCAATGATGGATGAGTAAAGAGACTAAGATCCTAAAACCCATGTAGATTAAGACCCAACATAATTAAAAAGCTGTTCTCCTCATCACCCAGCTTGATAAACCCTCTGATGTCATTGGAGCTTCCAGGGGGATTGGAGCATCACACCAGGAAATAGTATTTGGAACCATCCCCGAGTAATGTCCGCCACTAAGCTATAAGTTCCTTCTTTTCCTGATATCACTAATTGGGAATGGAGAGAAATGGTAGAATTGTATAAGGCTGCAAAACATGACATGGGCAGAAACCTTTGTATTATACCGGCATGGATACCGGACTAATGTAGGTAGGAGAAGGTGCTCAATCTCCAGATATAAAGCTTCATACTATGTTGGGTTGTTATTTTTTGGGAAAAGGACTGGTTTCTACTGTGCAGCCAGCCTTCCGCATGCGCTCTGATTGTTTTATAAATGTTTGTGGTGAAATGCAGATTTTCACTCCATTGTGGTTTCCAGCCTAAACCCTTGCCCCCACCCCCTCTATACGCACACACACCCCACACCACCGGGATTCATGAGAAATAATAGTTGCCGAATTTGTTGGATTCTCCTCTGGGACATCTGTGGGGTAGCGATTTGAAAGACATTGTAGCTCAAAGTACACAGTTTGCAGCAATTTGGAGATGGAGGCCGGACAGTGAAGACACAATTGGCTTTGATTAATGGATCCACCTACTTCGCTACAAAATGATGTGGGAGGGTTTTCTGCTCTCCCAGGATTCTGGGCGAGCTCCTCGAAATGTGTCCGTTTTAACAGGCGTACCGGAGGATGGTTGCCAAGTATGTCTAAAGTGCTTTGTACAATAAGGGGCCACAGATTTATTCTCTGTATTAGTTTATGCATTTATATATTTTTTTATCAATTTGGTAACAGAATGACCCCCCCTAGATTACATGTATAAGAGGCCCTTTGTCATTTTCAAACTGTATATATA
This sequence comes from Crinia signifera, assembly GCF_055691185.1. NCBI lineage: Eukaryota > Metazoa > Chordata > Amphibia > Anura > Myobatrachidae > Crinia > Crinia signifera. Next base: position 2,808,765 of record NC_139227.1, on the reverse strand, counting down.
TATTTTATTGTTACATCAAACCGGATTTTCTCTGCTGTATTTTAGGTTGTTGTACGTAATTTGCCATGTGCCATGAGTCTTTCGTATTGTGTCCCTGGGGGCAATGTACTATTGCAATAAGAATTGTTTCAAATATAATGTTATGCTCTTGTTATTAGGTGACACCCTCTTCTAAAATAGTTGGGGACTTGGCACAGTTTATGGTGCACAATGGGCTGACACGTGAAGAGGTTGAGTCTGCGGCAGATGAACTCTCCTTCCCACTTTCTGTGGTGGAATTCCTGCAAGGTTATGTCGGCATTCCTCATGGTGGATTCCCAGAGCCTTTACGCTCCAAGGTGAGTGATCCATTCCATAAACTGTTCCAAACAGTCAAAGTGAAAAGTACAGTTTTACTAAATGTCCCAAGTGGTAGTTCTCTGGTGATGCCATGTTTCTTGTTTCCTCATGTATAAATATAAATGTTACTACAGAGGTGAGGGGGTAATGTGTTACCGGTGAGGGATGGGGAACGTTACTACAGAGGTGAGGGGGTAATGTGTTACTGGTGAGGGATGGGGGACGTTACTACAGAAGTGAGGGGGGTAATGTGTTACCGGTGAGGGGGTAATGTGTTACTGTTGAGGGATGGGGAACATTACTACAGAGGTGAGGGGGGGTAATGTGTTACCGGTGAGGGATGGGGAACGTTACTACAGAGGTAAGGAGGTTATGTGTTACTGGTGAGGGATGGGGAACATTACTACAGAGGTGACGTGGTAATGTGTTACCGGTGAGGGATGGGGAACGTTACTACAGAGGTGAGGGGGTAATGTGTTACTGGTGAGGGATGGGGAACGTTACTACAGAGCTGAGGGGGGAATGTGTTACTGGTGAGGGGTGGAGAACGTTACTACAGAGGTGAGGAGGTAATGTGTTACTGGTGAGGGATGGGGAACATTACTACAGAGGTGAGGGGGGGTAATGTGTTACTGGTGAGGGATGGAGAACGTTACTACAGAGGTGAGGGGGTAATGTGTTACTGGTGAGGGATGGGGAACGTTACTACAGAGGTGAGGAGGTAATGTGTTACTGGTGAGGGATGGGGAACGTTACTACAGAGGTGAGGGGGTAATGTGTTACTGGTGAGGGATGGGGAACGTTACTACAGAGGTGAGGGGGTAATGTGTTACTGGTGAGGGATGGGGAACGTTACTACAGAGCTGAGGGGGGAATGTGTTACTGGTGAGGGATGGGGAACGTTACTACAGACCTGAGGGGGGAATGTGTTACTGGTGAGGGATGGAGAACGTTACTACAGAGGTAAGGAGGTTATGTGTTACTGGTGAGGGATGGGGAACGTTACTACAGACCTGAGGGGGGAATGTGTTACTGGTGAGGGATGGAGAACGTTACTACAGAGGTGAGGAGGTTATGTGTTACTGGTGAGGGATGGGGAACGTTACTACAGAGGTGAGGGGGTAATGTGTTACTGGTGAGGGATGGGGAACGTTACTACAGAGCTGAGGGGGGAATGTGTTACTGGTGAGGGATGGAGAACGTTACTACAGAGGTGAGCAGGTAATGTGTTACTGGTGAGGGATGTGGAACGTTACTACAGAGGCGAGGGGGGGTAATGTGTTACTGGTGAGGGATGGAGAACGTTACTACAGAGGTGAGGGGGTAATGTGTTACTGGTGAGGGATGGGGAACGTTACTACAGAGGTGAGGAGGTAATGTGTTACTGGTGAGGGATGGGGAACGTTACTACAGAGGTGAGGGGGTAATGTGTTACTGGTGAGGGATGGGGAACGTTACTACAGACCTGAGGGGGGAATGTGTTACTGGTGAGGGATGGAGAACGTTACTACAGAGGTGTGGAGGTAATGTGTTACTGGTGAGGGATGGGGAACGTTACTACAGAGGTGAGGGGGTAATGTGTTACTGGTGAGGGATGGGGAACGTTACTACAGAGGTGAGGGGGGGTAATGTGTTACTGGTGAGGGATGGAGAACGTTACTACAGAGCTGAGGGGGGGAATGTGTTACTGGTGAGGGATGGGGAACGTTACTACAGACTTGAGGGGGGAATGTGTTACTGGTGAGGGATGGAGAACGTTACTACAGAGGTAAGGAGGTTATGTGTTACTGGTGAGGGATGGGGAACGTTACTACAGACCTGAGGGGGGAATGTGTTACTGGTGAGGGATGGAGAACGTTACTACAGAGGTAAGGAGGTTATGTGTTACTGGTGAGGGATGGGGAACGTTACTACAGACCTGAGGGGGGAATGTGTTACTGGTGAGGGATGGAGAACGTTACTACAGAGGTGAGGAGGTTATGTGTTACTGGTGAGGGATGGGGAACGTTACTACAGAGGTGAGGGGGTAATGTGTTACTGGTGAGGGATGGGGAACGTTACTACAGAGCTGAGGGGGGAATGTGTTACTGGTGAGGGATGGAGAACGTTACTACAGAGGTGAGCAGGTAATGTGTTACTGGTGAGGGATGTGGAACGTTACTACAGAGGCGAGGGGGGGTAATGTGTTACTGGTGAGGGATGGAGAACGTTACTACAGAGGTGAGGGGGTAATGTGTTACTGGTGAGGGATGGGGAACGTTACTACAGAGGTGAGGAGGTAATGTGTTACTGGTGAGGGATGGGGAACGTTACTACAGAGGTGAGGGGGTAATGTGTTACTGGTGAGGGATGGGGAACGTTACTACAGACCTGAGGGGGGAATGTGTTACTGGTGAGGGATGGAGAACGTTACTACAGAGGTGTGGAGGTAATGTGTTACTGGTGAGGGATGGGGAACGTTACTACAGAGGTGAGGGGGTAATGTGTTACTGGTGAGGGATGGGGAACGTTACTACAGAGGTGAGGGGGGGTAATGTGTTACTGGTGAGGGATGGAGAACGTTACTACAGAGCTGAGGGGGGGAATGTGTTACTGGTGAGGGATGGGGAACGTTACTACAGACTTGAGGGGGGAATGTGTTACTGGTGAGGGATGGAGAACGTTACTACAGAGGTAAGGAGGTTATGTGTTACTGGTGAGGGATGGGGAACATTACTACAGAGGTGACGTGGTAATGTGTTACCGGTGAGGGATGGGGAACGTTACTACAGAGGTGAGGGGGTAATGTGTTACTGGTGAGGGATGGGGAACGTTACTACAGAGGTGAGGGGGTAATGTGTTACTGGTGAGGGATGGGGAACGTTACTACAGAGGTGAGGGGGTAATGTGTTACTGGTGAGGGATGGGGAACGTTACTACAGAGCTGAGGGGGGAATGTGTTACTGGTGAGGGATGGAGAACGTTACTACAGAGGTGAGCAGGTAATGTGTTACTGGTGAGGGATGTGGAACGTTACTACAGAGGCGAGGGGGGGTAATGTGTTACTGGTGAGGGATGGAGAACGTTACTACAGAGGTGAGGGGGTAATGTGTTACTGGTGAGGGATGGGGAACGTTACTACAGAGGTGAGGAGGTAATGTGTTACTGGTGAGGGATGGGGAACGTTACTACAGAGGTAAGGGGGTAATGTGTTACTGGTGAGGGATGGGGAACGTTACTACAGAGGTGAGGGGGTAATGTGTTACTGGTGAGGGATGGGGAACGTTACTACAGACCTGAGGGGGGAATGTGTTACTGGTGAGGGATGGAGAACGTTACTACAGAGGTGTGGAGGTAATGTGTTACTGGTGAGGGATGGGGAACGTTACTACAGAGGTGAGGGGGTAATGTGTTACTGGTGAGGGATGGGGAACGTTACTACAGAGGTGAGGGGGTAATGTGTTACTGGTGATGGATGGGGAACGTTACTACAGAGGTGAGGGGGTAATGTGTTACCGGTGAGGGATGGGGAACGTTACTACAGAGGTGAGGGGGTAATGTGTTACCGGTGAGGGATGGGGAACGTTACTACAGAGGTGAGGAGGTAATGTGTTACTGGTGAGGGATGGGAAACGTTACTACAGAGGTGAGGAGGTAATGTGTTACTGGTGAGGGATGGGGAACGTTACTACAGAGGTGAGGGATGGGGAACGTTACTACAGAGGTGAGGAGGTAATGTGTTACTGGTGAGGGATGGGGAACGTTACTACAGAGGTGAGGGGGTAATGTGTTACTGGTGAGGGATGGGGAACGTTACTACAGAGGTGAGGAGGTAATGTGTTACTGGTGAGGGATGGGGAACGTTACTACAGAGGTGAGGAGGTAATGTGTTACTGGTGAGGGATGGGGAATGTTACTACAGAGGAGGGGGTAATGTGTTACTGGTGAGGGATGGGGACCGTTACTACAGAGGTGAGGGGGTAATGTGTTACTGGTGAGAGATGGGGAATGTTACTACAGAGGTGAGGGGGTAATGTGTTACCGGTGAGGGATGGGGAACGTTACTACAGAGGTGAGGAGGTAATGTGTTACTGGTAAGGGATGGGGAACGTTACTACAGAGGTGAGGGGGTAATGTGTTACCGGTGAGGGATGGGGACCGTTACTACAGAGGTGAGGGGGTAATGTGTTACCGGTGAGGGATGAAGAACGTTACTACAGAGGTGAGGGGGTAATGTGTTACCGGTGAGGGATGAAGAACGTTACTACAGAGGTGAGGGGGTAATGTGTTACCGGTGAGGGATGAAGAACGTTACTACAGAGGTGAGAGGGGGTAATGTGTTACTGGTGAGGGATGGGGAACATTACTACAGAGGTGAGGGGGTAATGTGTTACCGGTGAGGGATGGAGAACGTTACTACAGAGGTGAGGGGGTAATGTGTTACCGGTGAGAGATGGGGACCGTTACTACAGAGGTGAGGGGGTAATGTGTTACCGGTGAGGGATGGGGAACGTTACTACAGAGGTGAGGGGGTAATGTGTTACCGGTGAGGGATGGGGAACGTTACTACAGAGGTGAGGGGGTAATGTGTTACTGGTGAGGGATGGGGAACGTTACTACAGAGGTGAGGGGGTAATGTGTTACCGGTGAGGGATGGGGAACATTACTACAGAGTTGAGGGGGTAATGTGTTACTGGTGAGGGATGGGGAACGTTACTACAGAGGTAAGGGGGTAATGTGTTACTGGTGAGGGATGGAGAACGTTACTACAGAGGTGAGGGGGTAATGTGTTACTGGTGAGGGATGGAGAACGTTACTACAGAGGTGAGGAGGTAATGTGTTACTGGTGAGGGATGAGGAACGTTACTACAGAGGTGAGGAGGTAATGTGTTACTGGTGAGGGATGGGGAACGTTACTACAGAGGTGAGGAGGTAATGTGTTATTGGTGAGGGATGGAGATTGTTACTACAGAGGTGAGGGGGTAATGTGTTACTGGTGAGGGATGGAGAACGTTACTACAGAGGTGAGGGGGTAATGTGTTACCGGTGAGAGATGGGGACCGTTACTACAGAGGTGAGGGGGTAAAGTGTTACCGGTGAGGGATGGGGAACGTTACTACAGAGGTGAGGGGGTAATGTGTTACCGGTGAGGGATGGGGAACGTTACTACAGAGGTGAGGAGGTAATGTGTTACTGGTGAGGGATGGGGAACGTTACTACAGAGGTGAGGGGGTAATGTGTTACTGGTGAGGGATGGGGAACGTTACTACAGAGGTGAGGGGGTAATGTGTTACTGGTGAGGGATGGAGAACGTTACTACAGAGGTGAGGGGGTAATGTGTTACTGGTGAGGGATGGAGAACGTTACTACAGAGGTGAGGAGGTAATGTGTTACTGGTGAGGGATAGGGAACGTTACTACAGAGGTGAGGAGGTAATGTGTTATTGGTGAGGGATGGAGATTGTTACTACAGAGGTGAGGGGGTGATGTGTTACCGGTGAGGAATGAGGGACGTTACTACAGAGGTGAGGAGGTAATGTGTTACTGGTGAGGGATGGGCAACGTTACTACAGAGGTGAGGGGGTAATGTGTTACTGGTGAGGGATGGGGAACGTTACTACAGAGGTGAGGGGGTAATGTGTTGCTGGTGAGGGATGGGGAACGTTACTACAGAGGTGAGGGGGTAATGTGTTACTGGTGAGGGATGGGGAACGTTACTACAGAGGTGAGGGGGTAAGGTGTTACTGGTGATGGATGGGGAACGTTACTACAGAGGTGACGGGGTAATGTGTTACCGGTGAGGGATGGGGAACGTTACTACAGAGGTGACGGGGTAATGTGTTACTGGTGAGGGATGGGGAACGTTACTACAGAGGTGACGGGGTAATGTGTTACTGGTGAGGGATGGAGAACGTTACTACAGAGGTGAGGGGGGTAATGTGTTACTGGTGAGGGATGGGGAACGTTACTACAGAGGTGAGGAGGTAATGTGTTACTGGTGAGGGATGGGGAACGTTACTACAGAGGTGAGGGGGGGTAATGTGTTACTGGTGAGGGATGGAGAACGTTACTACAGAGGTGAGGAGGTAATGTGTTACTGGTGAGGGATGGGGAACGTTACTACAGAGGTGAGGGGGTGATGTGTTACTGGTGAGGGATGGAGAACGTTACTACAGAGGTGAGGGGGTGATGTGTTACTGGTGAGGGATGGGAAACGTTACTACAGAGGTGAGGAGGTGATGTGTTACTGGTGAGGGATGGGGAACGTTACTACAGAGGTGAGGAGGTAATGTGTTACTGGTGAGGGATGGGGAACGTTACTACAGAGGTGAGGGATGGGGAACGTTACTACAGAGGTGAGGAGGTAATGTGTTACTGGTGAGGGATGGGGAACATTACTACAGAGGTGAGGGATGGGGAACGTTACTACATAGGTGAGGAGGTAATGTGTTACTGGTGAGGGATGGGGAACGTTACTACAGAGGTGAGGGGGGGTAATGTGTTACTGGTGAGGGATGGAGAACGTTACTACAGAGGTGAGGAGGTAATGTGTTACTGGTGAGGGATGGGGAAAGTTACTACAGAGGTGAGGGGGTAATGTGTTACTGGTGAGGGATGGAGAACGTTACTACAGAGGTGAGGAGGTAATGTGTTACTGGTGAGGGATGGGGAACGTTACTACAGAGGTGAGGAGGTAATGTGTTACTGGTGAGGGATGGGGAACATTACTACAGAGGTGAGGGATGGGGAACGTTACTACAGAGGTGAGGAGGTAATGTGTTACTGGTGAGGGATGGGGAACGTTACTACAGAGGTGAGGAGGTAATGTGTTACTGGTGAGGGATGGGGAACATTACTACAGAGGTGAGGGATGGGGAACGTTACTACAGAGGTGAGGAGGTAATGTGTTACTGGTGAGGGATGGGGAACATTACTACAGAGGTGAGGGATGGGGAACGTTACTACATAGGTGAGGAGGTAATGTGTTACTGGTGAGGGATGGGGAACGTTACTACAGAGGTGAGGAGGTAATGTGTTACTGGTGAGGGATGGGGAACGTTACTACAGAGGTGAGGGGGTAATGTGTTACTGGTGAGGGATGGGGAACGTTACTACAGAGGTGAGGAGGTAATGTGTTACTGGTGAGGGATGGGGAGCATTACTACAGATGTGAGGGGGTAATGTGTTACTGGTGATGGATGGGGAACGTTACTACAGAGGTGAGGGGGTAATGTGTTACCGGTGAGGGATGGGGAACGTTACTACAGAGGTGAGGAGGTAATGTGTTACTGGTGAGGGATGGGGAACGTTATTACAGAGGTGAGGAGGTAATGTGTTACTGGTGAGGGATGGGGAACGTTACTACAGAGGTGAGGGGGTGATGTGTTACTGGTGAGGGATGGGGAACGTTATTACAGAGGTGAGGAGGTAATGTGTTACCGGTGAGGGATGGGGAACGTTACTACAGAGGTGAGGAGGTAATGTGTTACTGGTGAGGGATGGAGAACGTTACTACAGAGGTGAGGGGGTGATGTGTTACTGGTGAGGGATGGGGAACGTTATTACAGAGGTGAGGAGGTAATGTGTTACCGGTGAGGGATGGGGAACGTTACTACAGAGGTGAGGAGGTAATGTGTTACTGGTGAGGGATGGGGAACGTTACTACAGAGGTGAGGGGGTAATGTGTTAACCAAGGTAAACACTAGAACAGTGATTGCTAACCTTGATACTCCAGCTGTTGTTAAACTACACATACCAGCGTGCCCTGCTAGAGTTTCAGCATGGTCAGATAGTAAATCTCTAGTAGGGCATGCTGGGATGTGTAGTTCAACAACAGCTAGTGTGTCGAGGTTAGCAATCACTGCACTAGAGCCACCACTAAACATCTTTGCGCTTAGAACTCACTAAATAGAGAGATCTGCAATCTTGCGAGTGATCATTGCTCCTGTACACGCTATCCATGCCCCTCTTGTTCAAGGGAAGTGGCGTCAGGTCAGTCCAACGTTACGTTTGCTCCCCAGTTTGTCATACACTCTGCACAATAGGCTCCACATTGCTAGCGATATATAGCTAGGTTTGATGTGCAGCAACGTCACATGCGACCACTGGAGCACACATGTAAACCCTTTCCATGTCCACAATGTATTTCTCAGTGCCAGGTCAATGTTGAACTAGCGCATGGCCACCATTTGATGTGAACCACACCCATGATTAAGTGCTGAGAGGAGGAAGCCATCAGTTTTAGTAATACTGTACATTATCACCACACATAGGTATTGAAGGACCTGCCACGTATTAAGGGTAGACCTGGAGCCACTTTACCACCCATGGATTTCTCCAAACTGGAAAAGGATTTGAAGAGCAAATATGATGAAATAACCACAGAGGACGTCATGTCTGCTGCCATGTACCCCAAAGTATTTGAGGAGTACAAGGACTTTAACACTCAGTTTGGGCCTGTGGAATGTCTCAACACGCGCCTCTTCCTGGAGGGACCCAAAATTGCAGAGGAGTTTGAGGTACAGTAGGTGCTTGTATAGAAAGTTTTAAAAAATGTAATGTTCATTTCAAACCAAATTCTTTATTAAATGTGATTACCGTAAATGTAGAAATATAAAAACAATGCGGGAGCCAATCAATTCAATCTAATAACGTCTTTTTGTGTAGAGAGCAGTTATTTTTGTTCATGTCTAAAGTATGTTGATAATGGTTAAGGAATATATGGGGGTAAAATCTGAGATTCCGTAAGTATGTGCAATGAAGAGATTACCATGTAGTACATGCTTGTGTTGTTTCTGTTTGTTATAAAGGTTTTATTTTTTTTCTTTATTTCTCAGGTCGAATTGGAAAGAGGAAAAACTTTGCACATTAAAGCTCTTGCTTTGGGAGATTTGAACAAAGCCGGACAGAGGGAAGTCTTCTTTGAACTCAATGGTCAACTCCGATCCTTGCTTGTGAAAGACACACAGGCCATGAAGGTAAGGCTAACTCCAGTTTTGGGTTTTAATAATTGCTCATTATACAGTGACCAGAAATATGGAAGTTAGCAGAGAACTGTAGGACAGCGGCCTACAAAATGGAGGTTGCCCAACAAGGATATATTTCAACATTATCATGTGTGGACCAGTGATTTGTTTTCTACTTTTGCTTGTAAAATATGCTGCTTAATATGCATGTACATTACTGTACAGGATTTGGTATGAAATGAAGTGCCGGCATTGCGGCAGTCGGGATTCCGGCGTTGGTATTTCGTCCGTCGGGATTCCGGCGTTGGTATTTCGTCCGTCGGGATTCCGACAGCCGGCATATTGACCGCATCCCGCTGTACTTCACTATGATACACAATACCTCTGCACACATTTTGGTCATTCTGCAGGTTCTATACTATGTAATGTCTGAGTTCTTTCTAAAGTAGGAGGGGTGGAACAAACGGTATGGTGTATTCAGTTGATAATATTTAGGTCGATATACCCAAGATTGCCATTGAAAATGTTGAATTTTTTTTTTTGTCAATGCCGAAACATCAGCATGTAGACTCCCGATTAGTGTACTGGTTTCCCATGTTTAGGGCCGGTGTCTCGCGTTGTTGCTGCTGCTGCTCTCGGCACACTTTAGCGTTGCCACTGGGAGTCCATGTGGATGGTAAAGAGTGACAAAATAATAAACACATCCCCCTAAACCTCATGTTGACCTTTTCATGTGTCAACTATAAAAGTGTTGACCTTTTGACCATGTCAACCATATGGTGTCGACCTATTGATTGTTGACCTACCATTCGCATCCCCAGCACAAACATGTGAGTTATATCAGTTGAAAGGTAATTGAGGTGTTTTTTAAGAGGGGTCGAGATATAGATCATTTAGATTTCCTAATACAGAACCAAATCATAAACCTTTTTGAATCCGCAGACTGGAATGTACTTTGCTTCAGGGTAACTTTGTTAGGACATATACTTCTTTTTAGTTGCTGGCTCTCATTCTCTACTCGCCTTTCTTTTGGTACTTATCTATTGCTACTTCCACTGACCCCTCATACCTTGTGTAAGCTACATCTTGGTGCTGCCATTGCTATTTTTATCCATCTCATCCCTTTTATGTGCTTCCCCTTTTATCTTCAACCCCCCCCCCCCCCTCCCCCCGATTGCCCCAACATTTCTGAATGTTATTTCTAATGTAACACCCAGTTATTGACGGTCTTGTCATTTACCTCTTTCCTTGTTTCATATTGTTACAACTTTGCATTTAGTTTGTTTGCTCTTAGGTGCCCAGTACATGTTTATTGCTACAGGTATAATATACAGTTTATGAAAAACAATAATTTATATAATAAAAGGATAAGTTCCAAGTGCAAGGTCTCAAAATGTAATTAACTGCCCAACCGCACAGAAGGCTTCAAGCCTAAGACACATTCTATAATAAAAAGATTTGGTCTTCCAATCGACCTTTCTTTATTGAAAGGTCCATCTTGCACAATATATTGTGTGGCCTTTATAGGAAGATACTGTCCAGTTTTATGCATATTGCCAGTTCCATGGGAATGTTGGTGGGATCCAAATTAGCCATGTCCAATGTAGTGTCTGTGGTTTACCTTTATGGCATAGAAATTTGGTTGGAGCTTCCAGAACTGGGATTAAGGTCCTAAAAGAATTCCATGGAGGTTCTTGAGTTGGGGATGCAGTTACAATCCCGGTGGTTGGAATCCCGGCGTTCAAAATTGCGACGCCGAAATCCACGACACCCATAGAGGGAAAATAAATTGGTGTGCCGAGCGTAACGAGGCACCGAGCCCGCTGCGTGGTGAGTGCAGAAAGCCCGCAAGCGGGGGCGATCCCCCCCTGTGTCGGGGTTTCGGTGTTCGGGATTCTGAGCGCCGGGATTTTAACCGTTGGGATTTAGTGCCAATCCTTTGCGTTGAGATGGCTGCGCGCAAATGCTCAGTTGACACTTTTCACTGCATCAGAGGAGCAGCCCTTTCAAAATGTTTGTTATGCTTTAGACTCTGCAGCTGTCTGTTCGCTGCTAATTTGATTATTGTGTATTTCTTGTGGAACCCATCTCCTATACAGCTACCTTTTGTAGTTTAGTTTTGAATAATAATTTTTATATTTTGTTTTCGTTCTATCATCCTCCATTTTATTGCTACAAATACGTACATTTTTGTAATATTTTTGTTTGTGTTTGTAGGAAATGCATTTCCACCCTAAGGCTCTAAAAGATGTGAAGGGCCAAATTGGAGCCCCCATGCCAGGAAAAGTGATTGACATTAAAGTGAAAGAAGGGCAGGTGATTGAGAAGGGGCAGCCTCTGTGTGTGCTCAGTGCCATGAAAATGGAAACCTTGGTCAATTCTCCGGTCTCCGGAACAATCAAGAAAATCTATGTGAAACCCGACATGCATCTTGAGGGAGAAGATCTTGTTCTAGAAATTGAGTAAATTGGAAGTTAAGATGGGACAATCCTACAGGGAAAGAGGGACCTGGTGAATTTCCTGGTTTTATCCTCCATTTATAAATGAGGGAGGGTCTGCTCGTCATCCCAGGTCTGCTGGTTGTCTTCAGTGTAACCAACAAAGTGCTTTACATGTGGCTTTACAGCTCTAGATGGAATATTAGATTTTTTTTTGGGGGGGGGGGGTTTGGCAGTGGGTACTAATAACTTGCTAGATGCCACATTTAAATCGTATTTGCTGAGCTCTTGTCAGTCTAACATTCTGGAAATTGCTTACTGGTCTGTGTTGTTGTGTCCAGGGATTTGTGCTACATGTAGATTGTGTATTGTGGAGGTTGCTCACTTGTAAAGGATTCAGATGTTCACATGACCAATAAATACCATTATTTTCATTATCCACAGAGGAACAGTAAATATCTGAACGACTGTACACCAACCACTTCTGTTCTACCAATTCAATAATGCTGATTCTGACTGTACAATACAGGCTAGAACATGTTTCCAGTTGCCTCAAATAAATGTGTGTGCCATACGGACCTTACCGCATCTTCATCCTACTGTTACAGTATGTGTGGTTACAGTACTGTGCATGCATGCTGTCCTGTAGTGCCATACTGACCGTATCCCATCTTCATCCTACTGTTACAGTATGTGTGGTTACAGTAGTGTGCATGCTGTCCTGTAGTGCCGTACTGGCCGTATCCCATCTTCATCCTACTGTTACAGTATGTGTGGTTACAGTACTGTGCATGCATGCTGTCCTGTAGTGCCGGACTGACATTAACCACGGTCAGAACGGCATTAACCAAGCATCTTCATCTCACCGTTTATGATTATGTTCATTCCCTTCTTTGTTTCTTATTGTGGGCACTATCCACTTATGATGACAAAGTACATCTCAGCAAAGGCAGTAATTGCAGGTAAGTTGGCCACGGTAGCCCCGAGTAGAACACATCGTTATATGTCTCCTCCCTCAGTACTGTGCTCTTCAGCTTTTCTAACAATAAAAAGTGGATCTATGCGTTCTCTTGGCATGAGTGTAATCCATTCACCATATACATCTCATTTTATATACAATTATATTTTTTTGATAATAAGAATTCTCTATCTTTTGCATTAATCTTATGACTTTGACCTATTCGATATAAATGTAGCAGTAACACTGTACTTAGATTTCTTACTTATGATGTCTATGTATCATGTACAAATATAGCCACATCTGTCTGTCTATGTCTGTGGCTGAATGGTGCCTTCGCGACCTTGGATTGTATTTACATCAATTGTCTTTTTAGATTGTCTTTGCAATGAGTGTTTGCAGCATGTCATAAATGGTTCTGACTTGGTGATGCCATAAATGAACGAATACTAGATTATATACAAACACCACCGCACTAAAGGCCGGGTATAGCTATTAAACTTGAGCCTGTTTTGGACATAGAAGATTGCGATGCAACAGGCTCAGAGCTTGATTAGAATTGTTGTAAATGTAACCGACTGTAATGTGGTGAATTGTCCTTTCTGTGGTTTCTTTTCACTTTTATTACTAGAGCCACACTGTAAATGGCACTACAATTAATCTTTAATTTACCATTGAAGCACCACATAATATACAGTAGTCGGCAGTTATTGTGTTTTAGTTTTGAACATTCACAAATTCATTGTTTTCTTCATATTGATAAAAGGAAGATGTGATTTGTTTGGTTATTTCATCACTGGCCAGTGTCCATTGTGCAAAGGTTATATGTTGCCCTTGTCACTCGGAACAAAAGGTTAATATTTTTTTTATTTGCCAGAAGCAATTACCCTTTAGCTTACACACTTGCAGTTGTCTGTATAAAGATGGCCCCTGTCATGCTAACAAACCGAATCACAGACCCGTCTGAGAGCTGCAGCAGATTGTCCTAGCCATGATGGTTGTCCTCTTTTAGAATGACTGTACGTAGGCAGACCTACTTACCTAGTGTCTCATGTCTGTGTTAGGGAAGTAATGTCCAACCAGACTTAATACAATCACATGCTGTTCCGTCACGTCTTTTTTCTGGTTGTTAAAGAGATTAACTTGGCCTAATTTTGCTGCCCAACGGCAATGCAGAAACATGTTAATTAATTTAGGGCAGCATCTGTGCATTGTGGGAAACTTCTAGACCTTTAAGGGTTACCAGCTGAGTACTTGGGCTACCCCTGGTCTGGCCTTCCTCTGGGCACAGCCTATTTTTAGACTTTTTATCACCTATTCTCCCTCACCTCGTTAACTATTTATAGAGGCTGGCAACAGTTAGACACTATGAGATGTGCTCTGATTTAAGAATCCATTCTGTACCCTTTGTTTCACCTTGACTTTTTTCCACTTAGCAGCCCAGGTGAATACGTACAGTACAGTACTGCTCTCCAACACCTATCGCCACATTAACACACTTACTGCTTAGGAAGCAGCCAGCGCATGCAGCCCTCTGTTATGTGGGTGTACAGTACTGCTCTCCAACACCTATCGCCACATTAACACACTTACTGCTTAGGAAGCAGCCAGCACATACAGCCCTCTCATGTGGGTGTACAGTACTGCTCTCCAACACCTATCGCCACATTAACACACTTACTGCTTAGGAAGCAGCCAGCGCATGCAGCCCTCTGTTATGTGGGTGTACAGTACTGCTCTCCAACACCTATCGCCACATTAACACACTTACTGCTTAGGAAGCAGCCAGCGCATGCAGCCCTTTGTTATGTGGGTGTACAGTACTGCTCTCCAACACCGATCACCACATTAACACACTTACTGCTTAGGAAGCAGCCAGCACATACAGCCCTTTGTTATGTGGGTGTACAGTACTGCTCTCCAACACCTATCGCTGCATTAACACACTTACTGCTTAGGAAGCAGCCAGCGCATACAGCCCTCTGTTATGTGGGTGTACAGTACTGCTCTCCAACACCTATCACCGCATTAACACACTTACTGCTTAGGAAGCAGCCAGCACATACAGCCCTTTGTTATGTGGGTGTACAGTACTGCTCTCCAACACCGATCACCACATTAACACACTTACTGCTTAGGAAGCAGCCAGCACATACAGCCCTTTGTTATGTGGGTGTACAGTACTGCTCTCCAACACCGATCACCACATTAACACACTTACTGCTTAGGAAGCAGCCAGTGCATGCAGCCCTCTGTTATGTGGGTGTACAGTACTGCTCTCCAACACCTATCACCACATTAACACACTTACTGCTTAGGAAGCAGCCAGCACATACAGCCCTTTGTTATGTGGGTGTACAGTACTGCTCTCCAACACCTATCGCTGCATTAACACACTTACTGCTTAGGAAGCAGCCAGCGCATACAGCCCTCTGTTATGTGGGTGTACAGTACTGCTCTCCAACACCTATCACCGCATTAACACACTTACTGCTTAGGAAGCAGCCAGCACATACAGCCCTTTGTTATGTGGGTGTACAGTACTGCTCTCCAACACCGATCACCACATTAACACACTTACTGCTTAGGAAGCAGCCAGCACATACAGCCCTTTGTTATGTGGGTGTACAGTACTGCTCTCCAACACCGATCACCACATTAACACACTTACTGCTTAGGAAGCAGCCAGCACATACAGCCCTTTGTTATGTGGGTGTACAGTACTGCTCTCCAACACCGATCACCACATTAACACACTTACTGCTTAGGAAGCAGCCAGCACATACAGCCCTCTGTTATGTGGGTGTACAGTACTGCTCTCCAACACCTATCGCTGCATTAACACACTTACTGCTTAGGAAGCAGCCAGCGCATACAGCCCTCTGTTAGGTGTTGGAGAGCAGTACTGTACACCCACATAACAGAGGGCTGTATGCGCTGGCTGCTTCCTAAGCAGTAAGTGTGTTAATGCAGCGATAGGTGTTGGAGAGCAGTACTGTACACCCACATAACAGAGGGCTGTATGTGCTGGCTGCTTCCTAAGCAGTAAGTGTGTTAATGTGGTGATCGGTGTTGGAGAGCAGTACTGTACACCCACATAACAAAGGGCTGTATGTGCTGGCTGCTTCCTAAGCAGTAAGTGTGTTAATGCGGTGATAGGTGTTGGAGAGCAGTACTGTACACCCACATATCACCGCATTAACACACTTACTGCTTAGGAAGCAGCCAGCACATACAGCCCTTTGTTATGTGGGTGTACAGTACTGCTCTCCAACACCGATCACCACATTAACACACTTACTGCTTAGGAAGCAGCCAGCACATACAGCCCTTTGTTATGTGGGTGTACAGTACTGCTCTCCAACACCGATCACCACATTAACACACTTACTGCTTAGGAAGCAGCCAGCACATACAGCCCTTTGTTATGTGGGTGTACAGTACTGCTCTCCAACACCGATCACCACATTAACACACTTACTGCTTAGGAAGCAGCCAGCACATACAGCCCTTTGTTATGTGGGTGTACAGTACTGCTCTCCAACACCTATCGCTGCATTAACACACTTACTGCTTAGGAAGCAGCCAGCGCATACAGCCCTCTGTTATGTGGGTGTACAGTACTGCTCTCCAACACCTATCACCGCATTAACACACTTACTGCTTAGGAAGCAGCCAGCGCATACAGCCCTCTGTTATGTGGGTGTACAGTACTGCTCTCCAACACCTATCAGCGCATTAACACACTTACTGCTTAGGAAGCAGCCAGCGCATGCAGCCCTCTGTTATGTGGGTGTACAGTACTGCTCTCCAACACCTATCGCCGCATTAACACACTTACTGCTTAAGAAGCAGCCAGCGTATACAGCCCTCTGTTATGTGGGTGTACAGTACTGCTCTCCAACACCTATCGCCGCATTAACACACTTACTGCTTAAGAAGCAGCCAGCGCATACAGCCCTCTGTTATGTGGGTGTACAGTACTGCTCTCCAACACCGATCACCACATTAACACACTTACTGCTTAGGAAGCAGCCAGCACATACAGCCCTCTGTTATGTGGGTGTACAGTACATGTCCTTTATGCTTTACTGACATGTTCACTCTCTGTTCTACGTTACACAAATGATGGAAGTAGAGGTCTCTCTTGCATTTACTTCAATCATTTATAACTTCTGTTAGCAGAAATGTAACCACTTGTCCACCTACTGTGTAATGTATGTTAATTCTTCTAATGGAGATTATTATTGTGATTATGATTGGACAGTTTTACCCCGTGCTTTGTGCCCCTGTATAAGCAGAAAAGTAAAGGATTTCCTAAGTGTTACCTACCGAACCCGTTAAGGACGGTGTAGATTTTTCCCTGTCACGAGCCTGTACAATGCACTTTGTTAGATAGTCCGGCCTATTAATGCCTGAGGTATAGTGAACTGTGTGCGAACCCAGCAGAGTTCTACAGTGACCAACGTTCTGTCTGATTCGGGGCTGTTGCTAAGGATAAAACATTCTAAGTCTCTATACATTGAATGGGAATCTCTTACATAATGCGTGCATTCAGCGTGGACACACAAAAAGCAGCATACACTGATATCTCGCACGTGTCCACAAGAACAGTGTGTCCATGTTTTTAGATTTACTTTACACAGTCCATGTACATTGCAATAGGGTGTGAATACTTTGTCCATGAAGCCTGACTGAGGTTTCTGGGGAAATGACACACACTCAGCGAGGGGCAAAGCTGCCGAATCCAGAAGCATTTTGCAGGATGTGGGTTTGACAAGGAGAACGTGTTGCTACTTTTGTTTTAATGAAGCCTGTTTACCTGCATGAGAAAACATCGATGTTACATGACTCCTTATGTGAGAGAGGCTGCGTATGCATCAGACAAGCATTTGCTGTGATAAGAACACTGAATTCTATGTCCATTCATAAAAGATTAATGTGTTTTTTATAGGTTTAATAATTCAGAGAATCCGTCACAACACAGCAGCAAGTGTTCCTCTCTTTAGGTTGCTTTCAAACCACTGTGTAAATTGTGAATAAAAATGATGAATTACAGGGGTAGAGTCACAGTGAGTGACTGGGATGCAACCGTTCTCTTTCCAAAATGTCCCCAACTAGACATACTGGGAGACACCGGCGCAGATCATACACGGAGAATAAACGTCGTCCTCGGGAACTGCTGCAAAGTTTTTCTCAGAAAATTTTTTGACAACAAGATGGCTGAGTATGTAACAATATTGTCTTGCTAAACCCTGGGGCGTATTAATGTGTTTAATCCTTGTAAAAATAAAGACAAAATCCCTCTGATCTCCGCTTTGTACAGTATGTGGGGTTTGACATGTTGTGTAATCACTCTAGTGAACATGTGTAATTAGTGAGTAGCCATTATGGTGACCATTGTAACACCGAATCATTTCTTATTGTGGACCATTAACACTGTCAGTCTTAAAATGTGGGACTCGTATGTTATGTTACCTTGTTTACAGTTCTAACTGGATAGTCGGCCAGGGAATTGACTAGTCAATTAGTAAATGTCTTCTATTTCTGCCATTGGACACCTTGTTATGGATGTGACTTATTTTTAGCATTTGTCAATAAATATAACTAAATCTCCAATTTCATATTGTTTATATTGCTCTGTGTGTGGTTATGTCTATGCAATTATTCAAACATACTGTGGTAGGTACACCCAATGCTGGTTCTGTGGTAGGTACACCCAATGCTGGTTCTGTGGTAGGTACACCCAATGTTGGTTCTGTGGTAGGTACACCCAATGTTGGTTCTGTGGTAGGTACACTAGTGTTCATTCTAGCACCCGCCATCTTTGAAAACCACGCAGTTCCTCTTCCCTGCCTGGGGTGTCGCTGTCTGCTGTGGTGTTTCTAGCACAGGTCTAGTTTGCATATCAGTGCTGATATACAGACCACACTGTGCTAGAAGCACTACAGCAGACAGCAACACCCCATGCAGGGAAGAGGAACTGCATGGTTTTTCAAATATGGCGAGTGCTAGAATGAACACTAGGTACACCCAATGTTGGTTCTGTGGTAGGTACACCCAATGTTGGTTCTGTGGTAGGTACACCCAATGTAGGTTCTGTGGTAGGTACACCCAATGTAGGTTCTGTGGCCCCAAATGCCTTGCACAAACACACAAATCTACACAACACAGTTCTGTCATATCTTAGTTTCTCCCCAAAACATTGCAGATCATTGACTCCATGCCATTGTGCATCCTGCAGTGCCTGTTGTCAGCTTCCCCACCTGGATTATGACATGTTGCAGATTTATCTGCCTTCCACATCGCACCACAGACGCACATTATTTCTCCCCTATTCTTGCCACAATGTCCTGCAGAACGAGTACAGAGAAGATCTTTTCTCCCTGTTGATCTCATTAGATGGGATTTGGCTCAGAACTCTGTACCTGCACAACCTGCTGAAATGCATCAAATCGCAAAACAGCCAACTTATTATCTTGTTTCCAGACTACCATTGCTTGGCCACTGCTGGATTCAGCCCATTAAATCCCATTTAATAATAATAAAACATTTTTTTTAAAAGACACATACTGTCATAAATTGGATAATTGGAAAGATACTGAGCGTGTCGGGAATTTAGTTTGCTCCAGTAGCATTAATCCAGATGTCCAAAAAACACACATGTGAGAGATAAAACATGGAGAAATACAGTAGTATATTATTGTATTATATGCACCTTTTTAAACCCTATTTTGATGACGAGAATACAAGTTTACATCTGATGACACTGGAAGCTGTTTTTAAAGATACCTTTATGTGAGTTTACTCCTCCATCACACCATGAGTACAGGTACGCCCATCCCTCATTTGATGTTTACAGGAAACCATGATGTGCTTATATTGTATGACAAAGATGTTAGTTGGGTACGCAGTCACTTATCGTCATGACCGAGTAACCACTCGGACTAAGCTTGTTACAATTTTACATATGCTTCTTTCGCCACAGTCTATCTTTTTATATACACATCTCCTCCAGGTCTGTGTCCCTAATTCCCCTCAGTAAGCATCCTGATTCATGTTTGCAAACCATGCTGCAGCCAGTAATTACCCTGCATGGGTAAAAAAAATGAGGAGGGTTTGGCAGCAGCATGATAGGGTTAAGGTGTTCGGACACCCGATACCCTGCGAGCCGCCCAGGACTTTTAAATTGTGACGGATCACATGCGTCCCTGCTCCCAGCCTGTCTTGCCATCATGAGGGAGGTCCAAGGTTCAGTGGTTGGACGGCCGGCAGGTCCGACCACCCGACAAAGGTCCGGGTCCGATCAAACTGACCCGATTTGACGGCATCGGGTCAGTGTATGGGGACCTTTGGGGTTGGTCAGTAGGAATAATTTTAGTAGCATGGAGACTGCATTCCCTGTAATGCAAGGTACATAAGGTGACTTTGCTGGAACTGCTCCTCATTTGACTGCCGAGACTCGGAAGCTGCTTCTGTCTGGTCCAGGTAAGACCACCAGTGATGGTTTGTCAGAGTTCTTGTTGATATTTGAGTAATATTGATATTCATAATGTAGGCATGCCACCAAAACAGCTCTGACCACTTGCGACATGGACTCCACAAGACTTCTGAATGTGTTCTTTGGTGTCTAGCACCAATATGTTAGCAGCAGACTCCTTTAAGTCTTGTAAGTTACGATGTGGGCCTCAATGGCTCCGACTATTTCCAGCACATCCCAAGGATGCTCGATTGGATTGATCTTTGGAGGCGAATTCAATATCATGAACTTGGTAACATTCCTCAAACTATTACAATTTTTTTACAGAATACATATATTATCCTACTTAAACGAAACCGTACTTCCATAATAGAATGTTGTCACCATGAAAGGGTGTACTTGGCCTGCTACAATGTTTTCATAGGTGCTACAGGTCAAAGTAGCATCCACATGAATGCCAGGACCCAATGTTACTTTGCAGGGCATTGCTTAGAGCAGGGGTGGGGAACCTCAGGCCCGGGGGCCGCATGCAGCCCCCGTAGCCTGTCTGAGTGGCCTGCCCACCCGCCTGGCGACTTTGCCGGGAGTCAATTATGGGTGAATTCTCGCGAGAGGTCGGTAGTTGTCACGAGATTCCCTTTAATCAACAGCAGCCGGAGACTGTCAGCCCTATTCACCGGCAGTCGCTGGAGCGTGGGATGATTTTGTAAGAGAAATTTTTACATATGGCCCCGAAGGATTTTTTCCCTATACAAACAGCCCTTGGCACAGAAAAGGTTCCCCACCCCTGGCTGAGAGCATCACACTGCCTGCACTGGTTTGCCTTCTTTCCATAGGGCATTCTGGTATATCTTCCCCAGGTAAACAACACAGACACACCTGGCTGTACATATGATGTAAGAGAAAAAAATTAGACCAGAGCACTTTCTGCCATTGCTCCTTGGTCCAAGGAAATAATTGAAAAAAGAGAGCGCTTTGTTTTTATGTGAATAAATTAATGTGAAAAATTATTTGAACTTCTGAGCATGGTACTTGTAATAAAAATGGGTTAAAAATATACAAGATATGAGGCAGATGTTTATCAGCTCTTTTTTGGCAATTTTGTGAGGGTATGCAAAGTCCGTTTTTTTGGATGAGGTTTCCGGTATTCTAATCTTTCCCTATCATACCTTTGTGTCCTCTTCCGGACTTGTGGGGGGATCTCTGAGTCTCAGTTCTGACACTTGTAAAATAGCCCATTAAAAGCTCTTTTATCAGTGGACAGAGTTTAGAAAGGGCACTACGGTCCCCAGAAACATTCAATGTACTGTTGTGTTGTGTTACAGTAGCTCTTCTGTGGAGTAGGAGCAGATGGGCTCCCACATGCAGCACTGAGTCTTGGACACCCATTCCCCAGATCACTGAATGTCCTACCATGGACCAGTTTTGGTAGATACTGGGAACACATATTCGCTTCCAACAAATCAATTTCGGGATCTGATTGTTTACTTACTGCCTAATATAGCTCATGCAAGGTAAGTAATAAATATATATATATATATATATATATATATATATATATATATATATATAGCACTATTCCCAGGGTACTGCTACTCCAAAGAATCAGGCGGCACTCGGTTTGTATAGATCAAGTAGAGTATATTAGTGCAAAAATTCACATATTTATGCCATCAACGTTTCAAGACCGGGTCGGTCTTTTCATCAGGATGCGTGCAATAGTGCTAGGAAAGAAACAAAGAAAGAACAGAGCTGTGAGCTCTCTTACCTATAAGTAGCTGCGTGTTCAAGTGTCTAAGGAAGCGGGCGTGTGCGAGGTCTGCTTCCTGAAACCCGACTCTGTCCCGCTCAGCTTAGCCGTTGTCAAGGTAACGTTGGACGCTTCCTCCTCACCGCCGCCCCACTGTAGACAGATTGAGTACGACCAACAAAAAACTGGTTGGAAAAAAAATGTGACATATCATGAAAATTTGTAAAATAGGGTGACCCTATTAAGGACTAAGGGACATTGCCACAACTGGCTACTCTTATCCAACTAGGCTTGAGCCCAAACCCTTCTAGGAGACGCTTCTCTGTGAAAGCCCCATAACAAATGGGATCATATGTATTCTAACTCACAAATGGTATGTATATATTGTGATACATAAGCTAGTGCAATCATTAAATTTATTCTGAATAAAAGGATAAGTTCACTTACATATAATCTACAGGTCCAACTTTATTATTGAAATAAATAATCTAATTCCCTTATTAAAGGACAACAGGTACAGAAGAAACTGTTAATAAATAAATAAATAAATAAATTGAACCTAGAAATAATCAATTAACGATTAACAGCCACAAATAATTACACACGAGGCTTAACGATCTATATACTTTATTTGGTACTTGTGAGTTATCCGGGCGTCCGATTTTTAAATCGGGTCGGATCGGGACATCGCATCGCATGCGACCATGCGATGCGATGCGATGACCCGATTTTTCCATAGGAATCAATGTTAAAATGGACTGAGTCCATTTTAACATGGAATTCAATGGGAAAAAGGGGTCCTTTTCATACCCCTACTATCCAAGTGGGCATGGAGTTGGATATAAACCTGTGGCGAGCGTAGCGAGCCACCGAGCCCGAAGCGTAGCGAGCCCCGCGAGGGGACACGGAATACCGTCCCCTCGCGGGGCTCGCTTCGCTCGCCACGCTTCGGGCTCGGTGGCTCGCTACGCTCGCCACAGGTTTATATCCAACTCCATGCCCACTTGGATAGTAGGGGTATGAAAAGGACCCCTTTTTCCCATTGAATTCCATGTTAAAATGGACTCAGTCCATTTTAACATTGATTCCTATGGAAAAATCGGGTCATTGCATCCGATGGTCACATGCGATGCGATGCGATATCGCATCGCATCGCATCTGATTGTATGCCTTAACTTAAGGCATACAATCAAAAAATCGGACGCCCAGATAACTCACAAGTACCCTTTATTTACAGTTAATGTACCATTTGAACATCCAGTGGAAATAAACCATTCAAACTTTCTTACGAGTAAAAAAGCATCTTTAATCCTTTGAAGGTATGCCAATATATTAATCTATGCATTTGTACCATTCTGGCTAAATTATATTGATATTCTTGAAGATTCCATTAATCCAATGGTAGTCAAATATATTTACCATTCTTGCCAATTTCTATTAACATCCTTGAAGATTCTATTTATTCAAGGGCAATCATATGTTAGACTCTTAGCCATTTTTTCCCTCCATCCATCTGTTCCGAATCCCTTCTGTTCGACATCTCTGTCTTATCCATTACTGTATTTGTTATACTGTTAATAAATAATCTTAAAATGTTATCGATGTCTTTCCCAATGTATGTACTTACAATCCCGTTCTACTTTTGTAGATTCTTACTATATGTATCTAACCCCTGATGAAGTCTCATAAAGAGACTAAACGCGTTGGGTACTTGGTACGATCCTAAATCCAAGTGAATACTTCTGCTCCAAGAGTATCTACATTTATATGTTTTATAATAAATGTTTTCTATTTTAAAAGAAGTCTTGGTTGATAATTTTACAAGTGGAAAGACTAAATTTAATATATTGATAAATTGTATATGGGTGCTGTTTAACACTATTGGGTTGTGTATTGGATTGTGGATCCCTCCAGTAGGGGATCTAGTGTTATTAGCGACCACTCTTACCTAGCGCAAATACCTAGTGATATTGTATTGAGATATATATATATATATATATATATATATATATATATATATATATATATATATATATATATATATATATATATATTAGAGAGATGGTTATACAAATGCAATCACTCGATGGGCTGCAAGCTTAGATGCATTGATCAATTCATGAATTAAAACCCCATTATTTATTTATTTGTATATTAAGGTGAGTTAGTTTATTATTGAGCCCCCTGTATCTTTATTTATTAGAGCACATGGTCACAGGCCACTGCACCCCAACCTGGAAATGGCGAGCGCAGTTTTTACCCCATTTGTAGGAATGGCGAGTGCGGTGGTAACATGTATGTAGATATAGATATATCTATATATATATATATACATACATACAGCATCTTTATATATACGGCATATACATATATATCACTTCTGTTTGCTGTGCCTATGATTATGGCGTGCTGTCTTGACAAAGGCCCCTAGATGGTTGAAACGTCAACTATTGCTTGAGGACGGATGAGATTGTTAATATGCTTATATATTAATGTAAAATTATAAAGTTTATTCTTTATATTGCACTCTCTCATTATATGTATATTTTTAGCTTGCAAATTGCAACTCCAGATTACTAATTGTACAGCAATCAACACGATTAATGTTCTTTGCTATTAATTTGCACCTAATTGTTTTATCATTAAAGTAAATGTTATTAGTAAGATGCAAATTGACCTTTAATATTCAATAACAGATCATGATATAAGAGATGAAAATATTGTTTGTACTTTTCTGATCGCACTAAGGTAACTAGCATTAGGAAATCTAAGAAGTTTGGAGTCGTCTTACACTTAATGAGCATGATTAACTAATTGGGGCTACACATGTAGATTGCTTAGAAAATGCCCCTACATCGCTCAATGTGTAGGGGCCATAGTGATAGTGCCATGCAGTGCCACACATCGCTATCACCCGGCGATTAATATCCAGCATGATGGAATATTACGAGGAAGTCCAAGCATCGGCGGGGATTGCAAAGGGCAGATCATTTCGGGAGAGCTGCCCTTGGAGAATTGCTCATCGCATATGTTAGTACATATGCAATGAGCATCGGCGCGTTGAGATGTAACGCCGCTGCCTGGTATATCCTGACTCTTGTATTGCCCCAGTTGTATCTTCTGCTGATAGCTTCTTTGTTCCATGCTACCAGGTACCAAACCTGGGGGAACTGCTAGGTCCTCCCTCATCTGATTATGGTCTGTTCATAGATATGATCATATCGGGCTACGGAGAAGATTAATCCCACTCCACAAAAACATTGTTAGTCCACAATTTGCCTTTTTGATTTTCTCTAATGGATCATTGCGTCTTCTAATTTTAGCAGTGCTGTAAATCAGTTTGCCATATGGAATAACTACAGGTGCCAGAATGACTCTTATATTACAACAATTTATCCATATATCCATCAACAGTACATATAATCCCACCATAGGAATATACTTCTGTGGCTGCCAGAAGCAAAGATTTGTGACCATTTGCTAACAAACCCAAAATATGCCATAGTGTTTCTCCAAAGCACAGGGCATATGATATCTCGTCTGCCAATCTCTGCAAGCAAATCCCTAAATATTAGGTGAATAGCAATTGCAATACCGAGAACAAGTGACAGCAGTGGATGTGGTATCCCTACTTCTACCCTGTGCCAAATTAAAGAAGGCTGCTTGCAGCAGGCTACTGTGAAGAAGTAACATCTAACCAGAACTCTGGGAGGCAATGGAGTCATCTGCCGCTGGGCTAAAGCTCCCAATGGGCACCTTTCCTCCCCTGTGAGTTTAAATCCATTAATTAAAAGCCTTAACACAGACCAATGACTCGAGATAAATATATACACACTACAGAGA
Source organism: Crinia signifera (assembly GCF_055691185.1). Taxonomy (NCBI): domain Eukaryota; kingdom Metazoa; phylum Chordata; class Amphibia; order Anura; family Myobatrachidae; genus Crinia; species Crinia signifera. The sequence continues at coordinate 2,783,013 of NC_139227.1, read as the reverse complement.
GTAAAGGCCTAGTTCAGGTATCAAGGGAGTAAACTATTCTGGAGCCAGAACTGGCAAGAGGAAGCAATAGATTCAGAAATAAATACTTCATATTACTATATGAGGAAATAATTTGTTTTACTTCTATTGTTTTTAAATATTAAAAAGTATAGAGCAACTTCAGAGCCCACTCTAGGTATCTGCGTCAGACACATCTGGATGGGCTAGGGGCATCTCGAGTCCAAGGCCAGTGTTTCCCCTCACATGGGCCTTTGTGGAGCTTGTAAGTCACGACTCCACCTCCACCGGGCTACTGCATCCTACTCCATCTGCACAACACAGCAAGGAGAGAGGAGCAGTAGGGTGAGGTGAAAGGGGTGATGTTTATCTTTAGTTACAGTTTAATACCATTGGCCCATATCCCCTTATTCTTTATATACAGTTGATGTAGTTGGTATACTTTGGACATTTATGGTGGTGGGATTATCTGCTAGGGGGCACTAGCCAAAACCTTGCCTGGGGCTTGAAATCTATTAGGGCCGGCTCTGTGAAACTGAGCACAGACAGATAATAATGATATAAGTATTTAGCGGTGCACAGATTGTTCTACCTCTGTGCTGTCCCCTGTGTGATGCTTTCCAGCCAGCAGCAAGGATCACTTTGTAATTTCTCATCGGACAGTGTCAGAGGCAGTAGGAGGATAAAGGTGCAGGTTTGTCACATGTACAATCCATACAATGATTATAATCAGTACAGATATCTGCTGGCTGACAGTGACCATGTACCGAATGTTCTTATTCCGTTCTCTGCTTCCGAAGAGAATGTCACCCCAGATTTATAGACCCCTACTTATAAACAAAACGACTGTGTCATGGGCCATACCATCAAATGGAAGAGCTGTCCTGGATATTATAGTAAGTGCCTCATTACAAGGTCTAGCATGGTGACCATTTTATCGGATATTATAATCTGTGAGCGACATGTTCTAATTTCCCCCTCTGTCAAAATGTTCAGATCTCTGTCAGATACAAAACTGTCAGCAACCTACAGTACAGTATGCTTCCGAATTCTTCCAGCCTTCAATATCATTCATCAATATCCGCTTGTAAGGCTGGGATGACAGGATAAATAAGCCACACAAGCAGCAAATAATATAATTATAGAAATATATCATTTAGGGCCAGATGTATAAAGCTTCAAATAATGATAAAGTGGAGAGTGCTAAACAGCCAGCCAATCATCTCCTAACTGCCATGTTACAGGCTAGGTTTGAAAAATGGCAGGAGCTGAGTGGCTGGTTGTTTATAACTCCACTTCATCGTGGTTGAAGCTTGATACATCTGGTCCACTGTGATTTTAAAAATAGAAATGACGTTACATAGTTACATAGTAGGTAAGGCTGAAAAAAGACTTGCGTCCATCTAGTTCAACCTGGTATAGATATCCATTGCTGATTTGGTAGGTTCTGATATTTTACAGACAAATTATATTTCTTATTTGTACCCATGGATGTTTTTCTCCAGTAAATGTTTGTCCAACTTTGCCTTGAAATCATTTAATGAGCCAGCCGTTACCACCTCTCTGGGAAGAGAGTTCCAGAGTTTGACTGTTCTGACCGTAAAGAAATTCTTTCTACTAGCTGAATGAAATCTTTTTTCTTCTAATCTATACTCATGCCCTCGCGTTCTAGATTCCTTTCTAGTAGAAAAGAGGGTGTGTGACAGTTCCTTATATTGGCCCTTGATATACTTGTACATCGGTCAGGGACAATTTAAAAGAAAAGACACATACACTGACTAGACCAGGCCTGGGCAACCTGTGGCTCTCCAGCTGTTGTGAAACTACAAGTCACAGCATGTTTTGCGGGAATGCTAAAACTGTGGCAATGCATGCTGGGATTTGTAGTTTCACAATAGCTGCAGAGCCAGTGGTGTCACTAGGCAGGTGCGGGGGTGTGGCCCGCACCAGGTGACACCAAAATCAGCCACACTCACACATTGCAGCTGCCCGCCACGGCACCCCACCTCAGTACGCGTCGCACCGCGTACATCACGTGATGCCTCTGCAAGTGATGACTACCAGGAGCAGAGGCAGGCACAGGGGCCTGGGCACCAGCCACCAGGGAGCCAGGGCAACCAGGTAGGTTGCCCAGGATGCAAAGGAGGAGCTGCACCCTTGGACGGACTGGGCTGCAGGCGGTGGCTAGGGGGGACTTTGAGTTGCAGATTATTGCAGACTAAGCAGTCTGGCTCTGCAGTAGTAAAAGCAGAATATGTGTAGGTATGTTTCCATGTCACCTGCTGTACGGGCAGCAGCGCACATATAGGCCACCCCCCAATTTTTTCCCTATGTGCCTCCGGCAGGCACAAGCCTCCCGTCTCCCTCTTCCAGAAAGTTAGGGGGGGGTGATAGCATGAGGTACTACACTTGGTGACACCAACCTAGTGACATCACTGTGCGGAGCCACAGGTTGCCCATGGCTGGACTACACCAACTTTCAACCAACTAGTTGGATGGTTGAATGGAAATTGGCCTAAAGCTCCCGATACAGTAGTCTGACTTACTGCGCCATTTTTACATGCAATACATTTTCAGAATAGATCCATAGTTGTTGCAGTAAAGGTAGGACCCTTTTAAGCCCTTTTGAATGAGCTAGAACTCGTGTCTGTGGTGTATGTACTTTCAGATCAATGGGGCGCAAAGGAATCAAAGTGCTGCAAATGATGCCAAAATTTGTCTGAAATGTGATGGCGCACCATCTGAAATGATAAGGCGAACATTAAAGAACAATGTAATTTTTGTGTGGGAAACCTTGCTCCGTGGATCGGTACACTGGCGCAGTCCGGCATACGAATGGGGCGTGTGCGAAAGACATGAATCCATGTAAAAACTTTGTGTGCTTTCCGATACACTTCTCTACTGAACTAATGTCCCATATAATCACATATCAATATTGCTGCAATCCCTGCAGCAATATTCCACATGTGGTGCAGCCCCTTAAAAGGTGTGTATACCAGAGGAGGATTTCCCACAAGGCAACCTAGGTGCCAACCTAGGGCCCAGCAGGTCTAAATGGGCCCCATCCAAAGCATTCCCTGTGGAGCATTGCGTGGCTACCGCATGATGTCGGCATCACACAGATCCGCCCACCCACACTCCTAGAGTCCACTGTCTGCACTGATAATTGGAGGGGAGGGCCTTCTACCCCACCCCAGCTAATAGGGACAGTTAATCTGTTTGGGCTAGGATATTAGGGTTACTGTAAGGTTTCGCAGTTTGCAATAGTGACAATGGTTTGGATGAGGACTGGGGTAAGGGTTGAGTTACATTGGTAAATCCAAGATGCATCCCCATCCTAATCCCGTCCTTAGGGACCTTATTCAGATGCAGTTGCAGCACTTCTGTGGCCCCCTCTGATTCAGGCCCTAAATATCTTGTATGTATCAAGATTCAAAAAGTGAAAACATGAAGAGTGATAAACAACCAGTCTATCAGCCCCGATCTGCCATGTCACAGGTGACGAAGTCGTATTGCTTCCTCACCGCACTAGCACACTATGGCCACCATTTACATTTGCACATTTACATAAAGAGTATAAAGGAGCGAGTAGGAGTATTGTGCTAACGCAAAGGGCAGTCATACTAGTGTACACACAGATGGAGCCCTCCTCATCTAGCCCTTAAATAGGATTGAGTAATAGGATTACTATGCTAATCCCCTCCTGTATTGTTCTATGTATTGCTGCTGAGAACAATAGGATAGCCATGGCTAGCCACGGTGAGCCATGACCTAAGGAGGATAGGCGAGAGGGGCTCCTTCTGTAGGCTCCTACTCCACAATCACAAATAATAAAATATAGTTATATGATTTAATATCGCAACACATAGTATTAAGGATAAAACACGATTTCCCCTGGACATTTTTAGTATCTTTGTAATCAGTCTCTCACTCGCAGTTCTCCGGTGTTTGTTTGAAAAGCGCAGCACAAACTATTCATAAGTTATGGACATTACTTATAATAATCTATACATTGCCATGAGGAAGGGCTAACTGAAGAAAGTTGAAACCAGAAGCACAGCAGGGACCCCAGGACATGATGACGAAGCATTGAACAAAGACCCAGTATCCTTACATTCTTACTGTACCAATAAGGAGAGGCGAAACCTGACCTCTTGACCAATGAAGAACTTTATTGTACCCCATTGTCTGGACCCTTTATATTGCTGCGCACAGACTAGGGACAGTCTACTTGACTGTGCTCAGAACTTTGAATACAGATCCCCCGTCCGGGTGGCGTCTGCGAGTGAGAGACGGTAACTGTACCTTTTTGTGTTGTAATTGCATTTTTGCTGATTGACTTTACATTTGTTTTTCCTTTTCTCGTTAATTATTGTTAAGAATTATATAAGGATTTGTATACTGTGTGATCTCTTTAAATTCTGTTCCACCTTTTTGTCCATTCGGGACTAAATACATACGGTGAAGGACTTTGTACTCTTACTCCAAATTTGTACCAAGTATCGTGTAATTTATTTGCAATAAGCGGAAGTGTTTACAGGAATGATACCTGGTACATTGAGAGTGTGTTTGAGTACTTTGTACTGATAAGGATACCGCCATAAGGGTATCTGTGTAGCGTGAGAGATGCTGATAAGGTAGACTACGTGGCGCTATGCATTAGTACACCCGAAGTTGGGAATAAATGGTAACCGTTTAGGGACACATTATGTAAACTGCAAAACTTATTTATTGTCCATTGGTTTGGGAAATATTAGGATTTAACACAGGCTGGGTTTGAACAATAGAAATAACAAAGAAATCAGGTGTGAAAAATATTATAAATAACAAAAAATTGCACACACTGAATTATAAATATGTATATAAGTTGGCTGCTCCCAATAGAAATCTGGAATTTGCTTGAATAGACAATCAAAAGATCTATAAATATACTGTATATACATTACTATATATATATATATATATATATATAGTAATGTATAGATATCTATATATATATATACCCACAATAGTGTCACCAGGCGCCCTATAACATAAGGTGGTAATTCCTGTCTCTCCGTACTTAATATTACATACACAGAAAAAATATATTTTATACATAAAACATTTATTAAAAAAATATAATCTAAATATAATATAAATAAATTTAAAACTGCAAGTCCCTCTACATTTGCCTGCACCAAACTGTTGTACTGTACAAACAACACGGCCCAGCTGTGCTCATGTTCCCAGATCACAGGATCGCTATAGGATTGCTATAGGTTCTGCAGTCTGGGCATTCCAGGAGCATATTGCCTCAGACAATATTAGTTTCTGGATGATGGATTACTCTGCAGACATCGATATTTTCAATGAAAAAAGAAACCTGTATGTAACCAAAACAGGGCCGGTGCAAGCCCTGTCAGCGCCCCAGGTGACCCCTCATGCACCTGCCCCCCTCCGCTCCCCCTTTCCCCACCGCTCTCCTCCTCTGTTCAACACCTGCTCCGACCTGGTCCACTGGAGGAGGGGGGGGGCATGGGCGCTGCTAACCTGGCTCCATGGTGGGTGCAGTGGCCGCAACTTCCATACAAAGTGCCGCCCTCCAGTGGCAAATGCCTAAACCTGCCTAGTGGTGGCGCCGCCCCTGAACCAAAAGCATCATTTACTGTGTTTTGCAAGTTAAATAGTAAATCTCTGTTGCCTATGTAAATGGAGGAATATCTTATAACTCTTAATGACACATGGTATCTTGGAATGCATGGGTGTTTATGTAAGCCCCTTTTATTACCATTCATTGTAGTAGGGGGGGTTGGGATTGGGTGGAAATAGTCCAATTAATGAGTGCACATGCATTTAAAGATCACTACATAGGCTGTGTGCATGGTTTAGCTCTGTGCATAATAGTTTGGAAGTGCATCATTTTTAAAGTGCGCCATAATTGAAACATTACTGCAGCGTTATACTGGCGTTACACTGAAGTAAAACAGAAGGACAGAAAACAACAACAACTCAGAAAATCAATGACTGCTTTGAGTGAGTTCACTCTATCCTCACAGCATACTACCCCTGGCTGCTTTATCTGGCTATTCATCCATTTTTACATCTGCAAACAACTTTTACTATCACTAATAATACTTGTATTTGCACTGTCAGTTTTGAAAATGCCCAGCTGTACCTCTAATGCCTTCACCTCTCCTTCACTTCCATTGATAGTAAGTGACCCCCAACATTTTATTCTTGGTCCTCTTCTCTATCTCTATATGTCCTCTCTGGGTGAGCTCATTTGCTCACTCACCTCTATGCTGATAATACTGTAATCTACCTCTCCTCTCCTGATCTCTCTCCCTCTATCCTCACTCACCTCTATGCTGATAACACTGTAATCTACCTCTCCTCTCCTGATCTCCCTCCCTCTATCCTCACTCACATCTATGCTGATAATACTGTAATCTACCGCTCCTCTCCTGATCTCTCTTCCTCTATCCTCACTCACCTCTATGCTGATAACACTGTAATCTACCGCTCCTCTCCTGATCTCTCTCCCTCTGTCCTCACTCTCATCTATGCTGATAATACTGTAATCTACCTCTCCTCTCCTGATCTCTCTCCCTCTATCCTCACTCACCTCTATGCTGATAATACTGTAATCTACCTCTCCTCTCCTGATCTCTCTCCCTCTATCCTCACTCACCTCTATGCTGATAACACTGTAATCTACCTCTCCTCTCCTGATCTCTCTCCCTCTATCCTCACTCACCTCTATGCTGATAATACTGTAATCTACCGCTCCTCTCCTGATCTCCCTCCCTCTATCCTCACTCACCTCTATGCTGATAACACTGTAATCTACCGCTCCGCTCCTGATCTCCCTCCCTCCATCCTCACTCACCTCTATGCTGATAATACTGTAATCTACCTCTCCTCTCCTGATCTCTCTCCCTCTATCCTCACTCACCTCTATGCTGATAATACTGTAATCTACCTCTCCTCTCCTGATCTCTCTCCCTCTATCCTCACTCACCTCTATGCTGATAACACTGTAATCTACCTCTCCTCTCCTGATCTCTCTCCCTCTATCCTCACTCACCTCTATGCTGATAACACTGTAATCTACCGCTCCTCTCCTGATCTCTCTCCCTGTCCTCACTCACCTCTATGCTGATAATACTGTAATCTACCTCTCCTCTCCTGATCTCTCTCCCTGTCCTCACTCACCTCTATGCTGATAATACTGTAATCTACCTCTCCTCTCCTGATCTCTCTCCCTCTATCCTCACTCACCTCTATGCTGATAACACTGTAATCTACCGCTCCTCTCCTGATCTCTCTCCCTCTATCCTCACTCACCTCTATGCTGATAATACTGTAATCTACCGCTCCTCTCCTGATCTCTCTCCCTCTATCCTCACTCACATCTATGCTGATAACACTGGAATCTACCTCTCCTCTCCTGATCTCTCTCCCTCTATCCTCACTCACCTCTATGCTGATAATACTGTAATCTACCGCTCCTCTCCTGATCTCTCTCCCTCTATCCTCACTCACCTCTATGCTGATAATACTGTAATCTACCGCTCCTCTCCTGATCTCTCTCCCTCTATCCTCACTCACCTCTATGCTGATAACACTGTAATCTACCGCTCCTCTCCTGATCTCTCTGCCTCTATCCTCACTCACGTCTATGCTGATACTAGAATCTACCTCTCCTCTCCTGATCTCTCTCCCTCTATCCTCACTCACCTCTATGCTGATAATACTGTAATCTACCTCTCCTCTCCTGATCTCTCTCCCTCTATCCTCACTCACATCTATGCTGATAACACTGTAATCTACCGCTCCTCTCCTGATCTCTCTCCCTCTATCCTCACTCAGCTCTATGCTGATAACACTGTAATCTACCGCTCCTCTCCTGATCTCTATCCCTCTATCCTCACTCACCTCTATGCTGATAACACTGTAATCTACCGCTCCTCTCCTGATCTCTCTCCCTCTATCCTCACTCACCTCTATGCTGATAACACTGTAATCTACCGCTCCTCTCCTGATATCTCTCCCTCTATCCTCACTCACCTCTATGCTGATAATACTGTAATCTACCTCTCCTCTCCTGATCTCTCTCCCTCTATCCTCACTCACCTCTATGCTGATAACACTGTAATCTACCGCTCCTCTCCTGATCTCTCTCCCTCTGTCCTCACTCACCTCTATGCTGATAATACTGTAATCTACCTCTCCTCTCCTGATCTCTCTCCCTCTATCCTCACTCACATCTATGCCGATAACACTGTAATCTACCTCTCCTCTCCTGATCTCTCTCCCTCTATCCTCACTCACCTCTATGCTGATAACACTGTAATCTACCGCTCCTCTCCTGATCTCTCTCCCTCTATCCTCACTCACCTCTATGCTGATAATACTGTAATCTACCGCTCCTCTCCTGATCTCTCTCCCTCTATCCTCACTCACCTCTATGCTGATAATACTGTAATCTACCTCTCCTCTCCTGATCTCTCTCCCTGTCCTCACTCACCTCTATGCTGATAATACTGTAATCTACCTCTCCTCTCCTGATCTCTCTCCCTCTATCCTCACTCACCTCTATGCTGATAACACTGTAATCTACCGCTCCTCTCCTGATCTCTCTCCCTCTATCCTCACTCACCTCTATGCTGATAATACTGTAATCTACCGCTCCTCTCCTGATCTCTCTCCCTCTATCCTCACTCACATCTATGCTGATAACACTGGAATCTACCTCTCCTCTCCTGATCTCTCTCCCTCTATCCTCACTCACCTCTATGCTGATAATACTGTAATCTACCGCTCCTCTCCTGATCTCTCTCCCTCTATCCTCACTCACCTCTATGCTGATAATACTGTAATCTACCGCTCCTCTCCTGATCTCTCTCCCTCTATCCTCACTCACCTCTATGCTGATAACACTGTAATCTACCGCTCCTCTCCTGATCTCTCTGCCTCTATCCTCACTCACGTCTATGCTGATACTAGAATCTACCTCTCCTCTCCTGATCTCTCTCCCTCTATCCTCACTCACCTCTATGCTGATAATACTGTAATCTACCTCTCCTCTCCTGATCTCTCTCCCTCTATCCTCACTCACATCTATGCTGATAACACTGTAATCTACCGCTCCTCTCCTGATCTCTCTCCCTCTATCCTCACTCAGCTCTATGCTGATAACACTGTAATCTACCGCTCCTCTCCTGATCTCTATCCCTCTATCCTCACTCACCTCTATGCTGATAACACTGTAATCTACCTCTCCTCTCCTGATCTCTCTCCCTCTATCCTCACTCACCTCTATGCTGATAACACTGTAATCTACCGCTCCTCTCCTGATATCTCTCCCTCTATCCTCACTCACCTCTATGCTGATAATACTGTAATCTACCTCTCCTCTCCTGATCTCTCTCCCTCTATCCTCACTCACCTCTATGCTGATAACACTGTAATCTACCGCTCCTCTCCTGATCTCTCTCCCTCTGTCCTCACTCACCTCTATGCTGATAATACTGTAATCTACCTCTCCTCTCCTGATCTCTCTCCCTCTATCCTCACTCACATCTATGCCGATAACACTGTAATCTACCTCTCCTCTCCTGATCTCTCTCCCTCTATCCTCACTCACCTCTATGCTGATAACACTGTAATCTACCGCTCCTCTCCTGATCTCTCTCCCTCTATCCTCACTCACCTCTATGCTGATAATACTGTAATCTACCGCTCCTCTCCTGATCTCTCTCCCTCTATCCTCACTCACCTCTATGCTGATAACACTGTAATCTACCGCTCCTCTCCTGATCTCTCTCCCTCTATCCTCACTCACCTCTATGCTGATAATACTGTAATCTACCTCTCCTCTACTGACCTCTCTCTCTCTATCCTCTATCCTCACTCACCTCTATGCTGATAATACTGTAATCTACCGCTCCTCTCCTGATCTCTATCCCTCTATCCTCACTCACCTCTATGCTGATAACACTGTAATCTACCTCTCCTCTCCTGATCTCTCTCCCTCTATCCTCACTCACCTCTATGCTGATAACACTGTAATCTACCGCTCCTCTCCTGATATCTCTCCCTCTATCCTCACTCACCTCTATGCTGATAATACTGTAATCTACCTCTCCTCTCCTGATCTCTCTCCCTCTATCCTCACTCACCTCTATGCTGATAATACTGTAATCTACCTCTCCTCTCCTGATCTCTCTCCCTCTATCCTCACTCACCTCTATGCTGATAACACTGTAATCTACCGCTCCTCTCCTGATCTCTCTCCCTCTATCCTCACTCAACTCTATGCTGATAACACTGTAATCTACCTCTCCTCTCCTGATCTCTCTCCCTCTATCCTCACTCACCTCTATGCTGATAACACTGTAATCTACCTCTCCTCTCCTGATCTCTCTCCCTCTATCCTCACTCACCTCTATGCTAATACTGTAATCTACCACTCCTCTCCTGATCTCTATCCCTCTATCCTCACTCACATCTATGCTGATAATACTGTAATCTACCTCTCCTCTCCTGATCTCTCTCCCTCTATCCTCACTCATATCTCCATCTGTCTCTCTGCTGTCTACTCTTGGATGACCCAGCGCTTTTTTAGACTTAAAATATCAAAGACTAAGCTGACCTCTTCCCACCCTCCTGCATAAAACCTGACCATCTCTCATCCTAACCTGTTTATGCTCACTTCTTTCCCTTCTGTGTCACCCCTGTCTGTCTAACCCTCCCCTTTAGAATGTAAGCTCTCACGAGCAGGGCCCTCTCTCCTCATGTGCCTTTCTTAGAATATATAAACCTCTGCCACCCTGATGATTGCTTCAGTGTCCTGTCCCCTGATGCAACTATCCGTATTTACCATGTACTTGTCCTAAACTGTCTTGTGCTGTAATATGTTATGTGTTTTTGCTCATAATTATTCTCTGTAAAGTGCTGCTGAATCTGTGTGCGCTATATAAGAACCTGTTAATAAATAAATAAATATGTACATTTATTTACTATAAAACCATTTCCATACTGGGTATGCAAAACAAATGTGTTAGATTATGGGTCCCCTATTGCTGGGATAATGGCAGGTAAATGGAAGCTGAGTGCAGTAATAGCTTGTACAGTTGGAACCTCACTCATTGTTGCTCTGGCATGAAGCGACTGGCCGGGAAAATCTATGATGCCCCATCACATGCATGCGTCTAATTCGCTTCCAAGGCTCATAGAAAGGCATTGAGCAGCAATGTCGCAGTCTAGCGCTTTGAAATGTTGGCGGTGTCTGCATTTTGACCATGTTGCCATTGGGTGTGGTATAGGCGTCCGACAGTCGGGATCCCGGCAGTCATTAGCCTGACGACGGAATCCTGACTGGCCAGACAAAGACAGCATGGCGAGCGCAGCAAAGCCCCTTGCAGGCTCAAACAGTCGGGATCCCTACGTTGGGTAAATGACTGTCGGGACCCCGTCCGGCACCTGTTGCCATTTTGACTGTCTGCCAATGCTTGTCGGTATTTTGAAAGTCTGTAGTTTGAATGTCAGGAAATCATACTGAACCCATTTGGGGTTTCTAGTGCTTCATGTCATAGATATATTTCATATTCCACATTTATGATTAATAACGTCATGACCGTGTTCTCTCTTGTATATGTGAATCTTCTATATATAATTTTGTTTATGACTTACTTGGGTAGTCTCTTGGAATGTCACGGACTCTAACCGTATTTCACAGCGCTCTCTAGTCTCTTAGCGGGCTAGACCAGTCTCAAGGGCCCTGCATTGCTCAATGACACAAAGCACAGCATTGAACAGCATGTAAGGGGCCACAAGGGAAGGGCCATGCCCATTGCATCTCTCAACTTGATTCCCCCCTTTGAGATGTCTTGTTATGTAACATTTTATTCTGGCTCCACAATATAGCCGGCTTGTCTCCAGTTTGTGCGATATTGGGAATCTGGGGAACTCTCTTGGGTGTTGCAGATGCTGCTCCTCTGACATTTATCACAATCTAAGATTCGCCTAGAAACCGCTCCTTCGGCTTGAACATATACAAATAGACTTTCCTCTGAGGGTTGTGTTTTCATCATGAGCTCACTCTTTTTGGTTATTCAGTTAGCAACTGAGATTGAGGAAAATGGAGTGAGACGTTATTTACAAGCTTTTATTTGACATTTTATGCAGGTTGATATCTAAAAGTCATGTTTCTTGGTTCTTCTTTTTAACTTCATCTGACATAACTACATAATTGAGGCTGTGGAACATACACAAATCAATCCTGACGTCTGTCCACCAGTGTACGCATCCCCTGCCATTCCACTAAACTTCACAAAAACTTACAGTACAGTAGTTGAAGCAATTTCCTATGTTCCCTGCATTATAACACAACATGTTTCCAAATTACAATCGAAATTCTCAGTAGATCTCATTAAATATTTTCTCTTAAACATAGTTGCTAAAGTAAAATAAAATTGCATTTTAATGAGTAGTATTAAACCAGGAAAGGAGTCCAAATTAAAATGTGTTTATTTGTATGCTAAATTTGCAGTTTTTGGTAGAATGATATTAACTGATATAAGGTGGGATATTATATTCCGTATTCCTGCAGTCATTTTCCTTTCCACCACTATTTGTTCCATATGTAAAGATTACTTGATCCAATTTTCCTTTGCTTCTGCATTTCACTATACACATGAGCGTTTAATTGTCAGCTATTGGGAATCAGCTGTTGCCGTATGCACTAAGATTTGGCACGCACCCCTTTATTAAGGACACCTATCCTTTCCATTAAGCGTAGCCCTGTTGTACATTTAATTCAATTCCTTAAAGTTTCTTTTCGATGCTAAAGGTAACGATATGAATAAGACATTTTAAGCTAATATTTATAAGGAGCCTTCTGTAACATTTTATCAATATACAGTTTAATTAATCATTTTTATTTCCAATTAATCTTATGTATTATTGTCTAATCTTTAAAAAAATATCTGCTCGTATTTAATTATCATTTTTTTTTAACATATACTGTACAATACATATATGCATTTTTTATCATTTTATGTCCATTTTTTATGGTGATCAGTTATTGGTCTAATTGTATAAAAAAGATTGGATGCAATATCAATATCAACCTAAACAATTATTATTAATAGTTTTTATAAACGAATGTGCAATTACCTGCAGCTCCCAAAAACACTCAAATGTCTCAAATTACTAAATATAGATAATACATACAATATTAATAATTAGTCATATAAGAGAGCAATTTCAAAATAAAAGAGTAATCACATTGAGGATAAAAATAAAATTACTAAACACTTGTTCAATGGGCCTAATTCAGTCCTGCTCGCTAGATTGCATGTATTTGGAGCCTAGCGAGCAAGTTAACGCTGCCCCGGTGAACGCATGCCCACTCCCACCTTAATCCCCTTGCTACACACTGCGAGAGGATGTGTGCGCTTACACCTCCGCTCACAAGCGTCCGCACAGAGTAAGACCTTCAATGGTTAGTTTGGGCTGTACAATCTTCTATGAGTTGAGCCAGGGCCGGACTGGCCATCTGGAACGATGGCGTTGTGGGCCGATTCTGTGCAGAAAGTTCTCTGAGTGCGGTTTATTCCCTTATTGGGGGTTCCCTTTGGCATTACTTGGCGCACTGCTTATTTTAAGTACCTCCGAAATGGCCCCCCAGCAGATGACTGGTCTAGATGTGCAGGCTGTGGTTCATAATAAATATATATATATATATATATATATATATATATATCCAATTCCCAAAGGAGAAATAATCGGCACTCAGAAGAGGATCATATAAACAAATGAACTTGGATTTTATTTGTCCATGGGAGGAACATTTCAAAGTTTAAGCCCTGTCCTCAGCACCAACCGCCAAAGAGGCTATATACGGGAAGCAGTAATGCTTATTATTCTTTAATACATGTGATTGAACAGCATGAATTGTGGACGGGATGCCAGTAGTCACAAGACTGTTAGCGCCCTCTAAGCCTTCCTACATGTTGCCTAAACCGAACCCTCGCCTCTGCACCTCTAACCCAAACAGTCTTGTCCACCAGCCTAGGGCCAGATTGGGTGCTGGTATACCAAGTAGTGTAGGCCCCTGGTTAACCGGCCCCACACCAGCCCTGTTTGGGCGGCTCATAGTAACTGCCAGCTGGCTGGAAGGCCACACTTCTAGAATCCGACAGCCAGGAACAGAACTGCAGCAGATTCTAGGTAGTGTGGGCCAAAGGGTATTTGTGGGGATGCATGGTCGATAGTGGGGGCAGTGATACATGGGCCGTGGAGGGGGGGCTACGTAGGACACAGATTGCTGCTTTTGCCAGGGAGAGAAATGAGATGCATTGAAAATTCTACACTGCCATTTAACATCTGGATAAACTGACTGTATGAACACTGGTCACATGCTATGAAACAGCTACCGAGTGATAACTAACAGCAGCTACTAACTGTACTAATTAACAAACTTGTGTTATGCATGTGAATGATTGAATTGAAACTGCAATTACACCAGCGGCCATACATTTCCGGTGACCTAATTAGTGGGTTTATATGTACAGTATAGTGTGTAATGTCTGTATAGTGAGGTTTGCTTGAATAGATAGGTACATAACACCGGCTGGTAATTATTGGCTAACTTCTCACTTGGACCACTGGCTGAGTGTATATATGTGTCACTATGTGGGTGTAGGTGCCTATTAGGATACTTAACTACTAGCCTTAAGATGGGGGGAGATGGGGGGTGGGGAGGGGGGCATTGTCACACTTTCACTTATTGGTCTTTGGTATACCTCTGTGTCAGACTGTACTTTCTGAATATTGTTACCTGTTGCTTCAGTTTATCTTTTACTCATATTTCTAATGCTACAACTAAATCCCTCCCCCTCATGTATCTGACTTATGTGTATGTCTGACTCAGCCTCATGGTGATGAAATCCCAATTGCACTACCCCAAGCACTTGCATTCTCCCAGATGGCCGCGATATTCTGCAGTTGGGCTAATCTCCGATAACAGGATTCATGTTTGCACAAGGCTCACAAAAAACATAGTTATTGGCAGGAACAGATGGTGACGAGAGGAGACAAGGGACAGCCAGTGAGGTCACGGAACAAAGTATAGAAAGTGAAGAACAATAAGCAGTTTCAGATAGAGATTATAGGAAATGAAGCAAGTCAGTCAGTGAGAGATGATGTACAAAGAAGAGCGAAATGTTCCTTGGGCGCTGCCTCAAGTCATAATATGAAGTGTAGATCTATAACAGAATTCAGCACCAACAGATGGATCATAGATGGTAAAACACATTATCTATATTAGCATCTTGGCATATTACAAATGAAGACATTATTATAAGGCAAAGGCAGGGCCAGACTGGCCACCTGGCACTTCTGGCAAATGCCAGAAGGGCCGATGGCCAGGTGGGCCGAATTTGTGCTCTGCAAACAGCCACCAGTCTCCGACTGGTCTGCAAAAACATGGCCGCCGTCCTCCTGCACTGAGGTAATTTCTAGTGCAGGAGGCCGCTACAGAGAGAGTAGCATTGTGGGACAGATGCAGTGGCGTCAGTAGCTGGGGGTGCGGCTTTCAATGGGGTGACACCATGTCCGCACCCCCCACGGTCATGTCTGAATTGGAAAAAGTTACCCAAGACCATAATTTCTGGAGGGGGAGGACCCCTTCTTTGGGGGGGGTCCCCACTTCCCCAGGACCCCTGCCCATGTTGACCGGTCAGAGAGATGAATGCTTTGGCCAGGGGAACTTGTATAAAAAGTCCCCCCTGGCTGTGGCATTACCCTGCTGGCTGGCTGGGCCCGGTGCTGGTTCTTGAAATACGGGTGACCCCTAGTTATTTTGTCCCCCGTATTCTGGGAACCAGGACCTGCCCTTGAGCCTGGTGCTGGTTTTGTAAAATCAAGGAAACCCCAACTTGTTTGTCCCTGTGAATTTATAAAACCAGGACTGGCTCTTTGAGCCTGGGGCTGGTTATGCTCAGGAGGGGGGACCCCATGCTGTTTTTTTCCTGTTTTTTTTTTTATTTAACCCTTTTTTAGGACAGAACCATGCACAGATCACAATGATCTGTGCATGGTTCTGTCAAATTCGCCAGTCAGAATCGAATCTAATAGAAAGAATCTAATTTTTGGGCAATTTTTGGTAACGTTTACCAAAAATCGCACCCTATTACATGTGCGAGCTAGATATTTTGTGATGGGAAAACATCTGGATGCGAATTGAAAAGTGACTAAAAATCGTCACTTCAAAATGTGTGATTTCGTGTCAAAAAGTGTGACTACTTTTTACCGCGAATCGCACCCTATTACATGTGCAATTTTTTGGAAAATTTGCGATTTAGTCCGTTTTTGACCAAAAAACAACCTCTATTACATTTTGCCCCAAGGGTGTGATTTTTTTCGATACAGTAAGAAATCCTTTTTTTTAGTAACAGGTATGTGCGATTTTTAGTAAAGCCCTGACAGACAATACTGGGATTCCCTTTCAGTAGCGGTAAAGCCGTCTGTGAGTATACACACAGGCGGCTTATACAGTACGGGGTTTGGGTTTTGTGGTTAACCCCCTTGAGCCCTACTAGAGAAGAGTACAGACCAGCGTTGGAACCTGGGGGAGGTGAGTATGTATGCTTGCATGTGTGTATGCATGTATGTTAATAAAGCTCAACTTTTCTGGGTGCCAGTGTGTATTTATTGTAACTTTGGTCATGCTGTGGAACTACAAGTCTCAGCTGGCCCTTTAATGTCCTGCATGCTTGGACTTGTGGTTTTCGAAGTCCCTGCATGCGAGGGAGTTCTGCGGCACAACCCATTATTACATTATAGTTCTATTTTTTTTACACAAAAACTATTAGGCCGCCAACCATAAAAAATGGGCTTCAGACCTGAAAGAGTCAAGCCTTGGGGGACCCTTTTATTGGGGGGGATCCCCACTCCCCTGACCAGCCAATGAGTGATGTGACGGCCAGCGGACCTCGTAAGAAAAGTGTCCCCCGGCTGATCCCTTCTGGCTGATGTAGCCCGGTGCTGGTTTCAAAACATGGTGGACCCCTATTGTTTTTGTCCCCTGTATTTTTGGAACCAAGGCTGGTCCAAAATGTTCAGTCTATTAATATTGTGTTCACGTAAATATTAATGGGGTAAACCTAGTCCTAGGTGCATTTGTGCTTGCCAGGAGGTATTTTTATTTTATTTCTGTTTGGATTGTGTAATCCATGATACATTTCTGATTTATTTATGATTTATTTTATCTGGACACCTGACACTGATAGTATACAACTTCCGAGTTTAAAGAGCCCTACTGTGTGGCATAATGTGTTTAACCCCTTCCCGACATTTGACGTATATATACGTCATGGCCGGGATGTGCTTCCCGACACATGACGTATATATACGTCATGACTTCTAACTGTCACCGGGTCTATAGACGCGGTGACAGTTTGGAGATGTCTGCTGTCCCTGACAGCAGACATCCCCCCTTGCCGCCCAGGGGGGGCAGGGGTGCCCCCCCCGGTCGGCGATCGCTGCGATTGGCTGTTCAAAAGTGAACAGCCAATTGCAGCGTTTTCTGTGTTACCGGCGGCTAAGCCGCTCGGTAACACAGAGATCGGTGGTGATCGGTGCTGTTAAGTACAGCACCGATCACCACCGAGCGGCAAACCGCCCTCCCACCCGCCCGGCAGCCCGCCCTCCCTCCCGGCAGCCTCTCTCCAGCCTCCCTCCCACCCAGCCAGCAGCCGCAGCGCCAGCCCCCCTCCCACCCCCCCGCCAGCAGCAGCACTGCTGCTTAAATCTTTGATATTTGTTTAAATTTATTTAGATGAACTATATATATATAAATATATATGTGTGTATATATGTATATATATATATATATATATATACATATATATATATATGTGTGTGTGTATATATATATATATACACATATATATATATATATATATATATATATAGGCAGGGATATCGTGGCACTCTCGGACTTAATCAGATAAATACACTGTTACAGTGTTTCTTTCAACGTTTCGGTCCTTTTATTTTATAAGACCTTCATCAGGAATACAGATAAGATACAGAGTCACCATATTTATACTAAACCAAACTAACAAAAAAAGTGTCTATCAGGAGCGGCCGCCCACTTCCGGCAAGCGCGTGACGTGTGGATAGGGAGGTCCTCCCTGTACTATGACGTCCATTGCCTTGGAGCCCGGCTCGCAAAAGAAAAGTGTGTATGTGCGTGGTTACCATCACCATGGCAACCATAAAAACAAATGAGACAGAGTCCTGCAAAAACAATATAGGAAATATTAACAATTTCATCATAGTAAAGTTCATGCTTATACTTTCAAAGATATAGCATATTAAATACCCATCTAGGGGATCAAAGAACATAATCACGTACATTGACATTAAATGACAGTACCTATATACAAAAAAACCTTTTGTTCAGAGGAAGCTGGTGAAAGATAGATACTCATTAAGTCCATATGGTTGGACCGTATTGAGCTGCGCTATCCATTTTGCCTCAATTCTTAGAAGTTGTAGATCCCTGTCACCCCCTCGTATATTGGGAGGGACGTGGTCTATCATCTTATATTTAAGCTGGGCTAGACTGTGACCCATCTGCTTAAAATGTTTAGCCACCGGCTGATCTACTTGTTTTCCTGCTAGGATCTGTCTGATCGCACTTCTGTGCTGACCCATTCTTTCTTTAAAAAGGCGGCTAGTTTTGCCGACATAGAATTTGGAGCATGGGCATCTAATAAAATAGATCACGTATTGGCTATTACATGTAAGTACATGTTTAATGTTAATTTTTCTCCCGCTGTGTGGATGAAAAAAATGATCCCCCGATTCCATATGTGCACAAGTAGCACAGCCAAGACATTTGTATACACCTGGTTTGCGATTTAAAAAACCTGTTTCTGCTTTCTTTTTAAAGTTTGAGATGTTAGTGTGTACAATCTGGTCTTTTATATTTCTACCTCTGCGGTAACAAGGCATTAGGGTTTTACTTTTAAGTGAGGTAAGGTGTTGGTCTTGTTGGATTATTGGCCAAAAATGCTTAGCTGTCCCCATCAAAGTGTCACTGGCGGTATTATATGTACTGACAAAGATAATAGAATTATCAATTTTTGTGTCTCCAGTACCTTCTGCGGGGGGTGGGGGTCGTTTCGGTTGTTCCAGGGCTTTATTCATTGCTAATATAAGAGCCTTATTAGCGTAACCTTTACTGAGAAATTTTTTTCTCATTTTCTCCATTTGTATTTTTTCATCCACTACATTACTACATATCCTATGAACCCTTAAAAATTGGGAGTATGGTAACCCCTTCTTCTGGGCTGGAGGATGGAAGCTGGATGAATTTAAAAGTGTATTTACATCTGTAGGCTTTGTATATAAGGATGTCTCAAGCTTGTTACCAATTTTAGTTACAGATACATCTAAAAAGTGCACTGTATCCATTTGAATTTCATACGTAAATTTAATATTGGGGTCTAGCTGGTTCACACTCAACATCATTAGGTCAAACTCATCTTTGGTTCCCACCCAAATGATGAACAGGTCATCAATAAAACGTGTAAAGAAATGTATTTTTTTAGCATATTCTGGATTCCCAAAAAACAATACATTTTCCACATGAAACATGAAAGAATTGGCGTACGCTGGCGCTACGCAGCTACCCATCGCGCAGCCTTGTTGTTGTTTAAAAAACATATTATCAAACAAGAAGTAGTTTCTGTCCAGCGCCAATTCTAACAGATCAATAAAAAACGGGATATGAGGACCAGAATAGTAATCATTGTCAGTTATCAAATCTCTCACTGACTGTAAGCCCCTTCGCAATGGTATATTGGTATACAAGCTTACCACATCTGCCGTGCATAGGAAGGCGTTCTCAGGTAGGTCACCTAATCCATACAGCTTCTCCAGAAAGGTATTTGTGTCTTTAACATGACAGAGCCAGTTTGTGCCTTCATGACAGAGCCCTTTTTTTCAAATCTGACATGTCTCACTTAAGTGGGGATAACTTTTTTTTGCTTTTACTTATCCCAGTGATTTTGAGATTGTTTTCTCGTGACACATTGTACTTCAAGTTAGTGGTAAATTTTCGTCGATACAGTCTGTGTTTTTTTGTGAAAAATACCAAAATATCGTGAAAAAATGGAAAATTTAGCAATTTGCAAAATGTTAAATTTTCTGCTTGTGAGACAAATAATCATACCACTCAAAATAGTTAATAACTAACATAGACCATATGTCTACTTTATGTTCCCATCATTATTTCAACTTCCTTTTAATTTTTTTGGACACTAGGAGGCTTACAATATGAATAGCAAATTCTCAAATTTTCATGAAAATTTCAAACACTGATTTTTTTAGGGACCAGTTCAGTTCTGATGTGACTTTGAGGGACTTGTATGTGAGACACCCCCATAAATGATGCCATTTCAAAAACTGCACCCCTCACAGTATTCAAAACAGCATTTTGGAAGTTTGTTAACCCTTTAGGTGTTTCACAGGAATTAAAACAAAGTGTAGGTGAAATTTCAAAATTTCTTTTTTTTTGCAGAGTTTCAATTTTAATACATTTTTCTAACGAATACAGTAGATTTTACTAGAGAAATGTGACTAAAAATTGATTCCCCCAATTCTTTTGTTTTCAAAAATATCCTATATGTGGCCCTAGTGTGCACGTTGACCAAACCACAGGCTTCATAATAGAAGGAGCACCTACTTGATTTTGGAGCCTCCTTTTTATGAGATTTTTTTTTAGGCACCATGTAGGTTTCTAGGCACCATAAGTGCTAAAAGTTAGGAACCTCCCCCACAAGTCACCCCATTTTGCAATCTACACCCCTCAGGTAATTCATCTAGGGGTATAGTGTACATTTCAAACCCCCAGGGGTTTCACCAATTTTGGTACAACTGGGATGTGAAAATGGAAAATTACATTTTTTTACACAAACATACAGTTCTGACTCAAAATTTTTCATTTTCACAAGGAATGAAGGAGACAAAGCACCCCAAAATCTGTGCCCCAATTTCTCCCGAGTACGGCAATGCCTCACATGTGACCAAAAAATACCAGTTGGGTGCATGGCAGGACTTAGAAGGGAAGGAGTGATTTTTGGATTTTGCAGCTCAGATTCTGGTGGAATTTTGGTGGGTGCTATGTCGCATTAGCAAGACCCCCCAAGCACCAAGACAGTGGAACCCCCCCACAAGTGACCCCATTTTGCAAACTACACCCCTCAGGGAATTCATCTAGGGGTATAGTGTACATTTCAAACCCCCAGGGGTTTCACCAATTTTGGTATAACTGGGATGTGAAAATGGAAAATTACATTTTTTTACACAAAAATGTACTTCTGGCTCAAAATTTTTCATTTTCACAAGGAATGAAGGAGACAAAGCACCCCAAAATCTGTGCCCCAATTTCTCCCGAGTACGGCAATGCCTCACATGTGACCAAAAAATACCAGTTGGGTGCATGGCAGGACTCAGAAGGGAAGGAGTGATTTTTGGATTTTGCAGCAAAGATTTTGGTGGAATGAATGGTGGGTGCTATGTTGCATTAGCAAGACTCCCAAAGCACCAATACAGTGGAACCCCCCCACAAGTCACCCCATTTTGCAAAGTACACCCCTCAGGGAATTCATCTAGGGGTATAGTGTACATTTCAAACCCCCAGGGGTTTCACCAATTTTGGTACAACTGGGATGTGAAAATGGAAAATTACATTTTTTTACACAAACATGCAGTTCTGGCTCAAAATTTTTCATTTTCACAAGGAATGAAGGAGACAAAGCACCCCAAAATCTGTGCCCCAATTTCTCCCGAGTACGGCAATGCCTCACATGTGACCAAAAAATACCAGTTGGGTGCATGGCAGGACTCAGAAGGGAAGGAGTGATTTTTGGATTTTGCAGCAAAGATTTTGGTGGAATGAATGGTGGGTGCTATGTTGCATTAGCAAGACTCCCAAAGCACCAATACAGTGGAACCCCCCCACAAGTCACCCCATTTTGCAAAGTACACCCCTCAGGGAATTCATCTAGGGGTATAGTGTACATTTCCAACCCCCAGGGGTTTCACCAATTTTGGTACAACTGGGATGTGAAAATGGAAAATTACATTTTTTTACACAAACATGCAGTTCTGGCTCAAAATTTTTCATTTTCACAAGGAATGAAGGAGACAAAGCACCCCAAAATCTGTGCCCCAATTTCTCCCGAGTACGGCAATGCCTCACATGTGACCAAAAAATACCAGTTGGGTGCATGGCAGGACTCAGAAGGGAAGGAGTGATTTTTGGATTTTGCAGCAAAGATTTTGGTGGAATGAATGGTGGGTGCTATGTTGCATTAGCAAGACTCCCAAAGCACCAATACAGTGGAACCCCCCCACAAGTCACCCCATTTTGCAAAGTACACCCCTCAGGGAATTCATCTAGGGGTATAGTGTACATTTCAAACCCCCAGGGGTTTCACCAATTTTGGTACAACTGGGATGTGAAAATGGAAAATTACATTTTTTTACACAAACATGCAGTTCTGGCTCAAAATTTTTCATTTTCACAAGGAATGAAGGAGACAAAGCACCCCAAAATCTGTGCCCCAATTTCTCCCGAGTACGGCAATGCCTCACATGTGACCAAAAAATACCAGTTGGGTGCATGGCAGGACTTAGAAGGGAAGGAGTGATTTTTGGATTTTGCAGCAAAGATTTTGGTGGAATGAATGGTGGGTGCTATGTTGCATTAGCAAGACTCCCAAAGCACCAATACAGTGGAACCCCCCCACAAGTCACCCCATTTTGCAAAGTACACCCCTCAGGGAATTCATCTAGGGGTATAGTGTACATTTCAAACCCCCAGGGGTTTCACCAATTTTGGTACAACTGGGATGTGAAAATGGAAAATTAAATTTTTTTACACAAACATGCAGTTCTGGCTCAAAATTTTTCATTTTCACAAGGAATGAAGGAGACAAAGCACCCCAAAATCTGTGCCCCAATTTCTCCCGAGTACGGCAATGCCTCACATGTGACCAAAAAATACCAGTTGGGTGCATGGCAGGACTCAGAAGGGAAGGAGTGATTTTTGGATTTTGCAGCAAAGATTTTGGTGGAATGAATGGTGGGTGCTATGTTGCATTAGCAAGACTCCCAAAGCACCAATACAGTGGAACCCCCCCACAAGTCACCCCATTTTGCAAAGTACACCCCTCAGGGAATTCATCTAGGGGTATAGTGTACATTTCAAACCCCCAGGGGTTTCACCAATTTTGGTACAACTGGGCAGTGAAAATGAAAAAAATACATTTTTTTACACAAAAATGTACTTCTGGCTCAAAATTTTTCATTTTCACAAGGAATGAAGGAGACAAAGCACCCCAAAATCTGTGCCCCAATTTCTCCAGAGTACGGCAATGCCTCACATGTGACCAAAAAATACCAGTTGGGTGCATGGCAGGACTCAGAAGGGAAGGAGTGATTTTTGGATTTTGCAGCACAGATTTTGGTGGAATGAATGGTGGGTGTTATGTTGCATTACCAATACAGTGGAACCCCCCCACAAGTGACCCCATTTTGCAAACTACACCCCTCAGGGAATTCATCTAGGGGTATAGTGTACATTTCAAACCCCCAGGGGTTTCATCAATTTTGGTACAACTGGGCAGTGAAAATGAAAAAAATACATTTTTTTACACAAAAATGTACTTCTGGCTCAAAATTTTTCATTTTCACAAGGAATGAAGGAGACAAAGCACCCCAAAATCTGTGCCCCAATTTCTCCAGAGTACGGCAATGCCTCACATGTGACCAAAAAATACCAGTTGGGTGCATGGCAGGACTCAGAAGGGAAGGAGTGATTTTTGGTTTTTGCAGCTCAGATTCTGGTGGAATGAATGGTGGGTGCTATGTGGCATTAGCAAGACCCCCGAAGCACGGTGAAATGATGAACCTAATAATCCATAGATGTGTGGTATATTTTGAAACACTCCTTTATACATAGGCCGGGTTTGTCGGGGCAAGTTTCACAGTGGAAAATAGTTTCCTTTCTTATTCCCTTTTTATAGCAAACTTTGCACCTTTTTTGTGTCCTGCCCTTTCTTGCAGTGGAGGGGATTTCGTTGGGAAAATGCTGCCCTGGTACAATACGGGGGCCAGTACTAGAAGTACTGGGGCCCTCTGCCTGCTGATTCCCAAATGTTAGGCTCTTTATGACTTCCTCTTGAAAGTGCATAAATGTCCCCCTCTGGCCGGTAGAACGGAATAGCACGTAAGCGTTATACAGTGCCATCTGGATGATATACACGGCCAGCTTCTTGTACCAGATATTTGTTTTCCGCAGGGCACTGTACGGCTTCAGTACCTGATCTGAAAGATCCACTCCGCCCATGTACTTATTGTAATCTAGGATACAATTTGGTTTTGAGGTGTGGGTACTGGTACCTCGTACAGGGATGGAGGTGGTACTGTCTCCATGAATTGTTGTCAGTATAAGGACATCCCTCTTGTCCTTATATTTGACCAACAACAAATTTTCGGTGCATATTCCCCTGCTTTCACCCCTTCTCATTACTTGGGCAATGTGCGTTTTGGGGAGGCCTCTTTGGTTCTTGCGCACAGTACCGCAAGCTGCTGTACCTCTTGAACCAAGGGCCTTAAACAGGGGGATGCTGGTGTAAAAGTTATCCACATAGAGGTGATAACCCTTATCCAGGAAGGGGTGCATTAAATCCCAGACAATTTTTCCACTAACACCTACGAGGGAGGGGGGGCATTCTGGTGGTTCAATTCTTGAATCCTTCCCTTCATATACCCTAAACTTGTGGGTGTACCCTGTGGTGCTTTCACACAGCTTATACATTTTTATGCCATACCTTGCCCTCTTACTGGGAAGGTACTGGCGGAATTTAACCCTTCCTTTAAAATGTATAAGGGACTCGTCGATACTAATACATTTATCAGGGATGTATAGCTCTGCAAATTTGGCACTGAAATGATCAATGACCGGCCTGACTTTGAATAGCCTGTCAAAGGTGGGATCATCTCTGGGTGGGCACTGTGCATTATCGGTGTAATGTATAAATTTATGGATTGCCTCAAAACGAGCCCGGGGCATGGCCATACGGTGAAATGGGGTGCTGTACAGAACATCTGTACTCCAATATTGCCTAATTTGTGGCTTTTTTACTATGCCCATATGTAACACCAGACCCCAAAACGTCATCATCTCTACTGCATCTACAGGGGTCCACCTAGCAAATGATGACGTGGGGTTTTGAGCAATAAACTGCTGGGCATATAAATTAGTTTGGTCCACCATTAAATTTATAAAATCATCAGAGAAAAATAATTTAAAAATGTCAATTTCTCTGAGACCTGTTGAATCAAATTGGATTCCTGGGATGGCCAAAAACTCAGGAACCTGGGGCTCAAAATTGTCTGGTGGTGGGGTCCATACGAGATCAATTATTGGGGGGGGGGTCTCAGCTGCTCTACGGGGGCGTCTTTGAGGGGGTCCCTCATCATCAGAGGAGGAAGAGGAGCTTAAGACAAATCCTTCAAATTCCCCGCTTGCCTCACTGGCTGTGTCAGAGTCAGAGGCAAGCATGGCATATGCCTCCTCCACCGAATACATTCTCCTGGATGACTGGGACGACATTTGGGATGACATTTGGGATGCCATTTATATTTTTGTGTTACTGGTAGTGAAATGTTTCAACACGTGTATAGTGTAGGGGGGGGTACAAACTTTATTTCAACCCGGGGGGTATGTAGTGTGTAGTGTGTATGTATGTAGTGCAGAAAAAAAAAATACAAAAATAAAAAAATTGAAGGGTTCAAAAAAAAAAAAAATGGAAGGGGTTAAAAAAAAAAAATGGAAGGGGTTAAAAAAAAAAAAAGGAAGGGGTTAAAAAAAAATAAAAATGGAAGGGGTTAAAAAAAAAAAAGGTCCTGCGCCAAAAATTGAGCACAGATGTTGGTCAGTAACGTCCGTCACTGAACAGCGCTCAAAGGCAACAGGAATTTGATCCAAAAAAAAAAAAAAATAGATCAACCCTGTGCCGAAAAAGCTGATCAGTGATGTACGTCACTGATCAGCGCACAGTGGCCACAGGACACACACAAAATCACAGTGTGTGTAAAAAAAAAAATGTAAAAAAGACCCCACAGCACTCACAAAAAATAAAAAAAGGTGATCAGTGATGCGACACTGATTACCAGTGAGGGGCAGCAGGTGCACAACCTTTGGTGGTACTGACAGGTATATATAAAAAAAAAAACCTCTGCACCCCTAAAAAGTTGCTGATCACCTCAGATATAGTGATCAGCACAAAAGGCGGGGGCAGCAGACACAAAATTTAGCACTCTCTATCACTCTCTGTCACTATCTCTCTCTATCTCTCTATCTCTCACTATCTATCACTATCTATCACTCTATGACACTGCAGCAGCAGCACTGACAGGTATATCTATATATAAAAAAAAACCTGCGCCCCCAAAAAGTTGCTGATCAGTTAATTTATACTGATCAGCACAAAAGGGGGGGCAGCAGTCAGTTATATAAAAAATATATAGCACAATCTGTCACTATCTCTCTATCTCTCTCTCTCTATCTCTCTCTATCTCTCTCTATCTATCTATAGCTCTATCACACTGCAGCAGCACAAAATATAGCACTAGGCCTCTCTATCTCTCTCTATCTCTCTCTATCTCTTTCAGTTATATAAAAAATATATAGCACAATCTGTCACTATCTCTCTCTCTATCTCTCTCTCTCTATCTCTCTCTATCTCTCTCTATCTCTCTATCTATAGCTCTATCACACTGCAGCAGCACAAAATATAGCACTAGGCCTCTCTATCTCTCTCTATCTCTCTCTATCTCTCTCTCTCTAACTCTCTCTCTATCTAATAAATCGCAGCAGCACAAGATGTCACAGGATGTCACAAGATGTCACAAGCATAAGCAATATCAATGATCAGGTAAGTATTTTGGATGGGTTCTGGTCAGTATAGGCGGCAGCTGGGCACGGTGACCGCACTGCACGCTATTCCAGACCGGAATGGCGTCTGCAGTGCAGTCACCGTTAGTTTAAACCCCCCTCCATGGCTGTGATTGGTCCGTCGGTCCGACGAACCAATCACGGCCTTTGGGGGCGGGAGGGGTGAGGTGGGGTGACACCAGTGTCACCCTTACACCCCGCGGTGATTGGTGCTGTACTTTACAGCACCAATCACCTCCGATCCCGTGTCACCGGCGAACGTTATTCGCCGGTGACACAGAAAACGCTGTGAATGGCTGTTCACAATGAACAGCCAATCACAGCGATCGCCGACGGGGGGGCGGCATCGCAGCCCCCCCTGGGCATGCACGGACATGTCTGCTGTCAGGGACAGCAGACATCGTCCCTCTGTCACTGCGTCTCTAGACGCAGTGACAGTTTTAAGCCATGACGTATATATACGTCAACGGTCGGGAAGTACTTCCCGGCCATGACGTATATATACGTCAAATGTCGTGAAGGGGTTAAGGTAAGTGTTCTCTTTCTGTACTGCTGGCTGAAGAAAAAAGTCCAAATACTTGGAGACCTCATAGAAGACGGAGTCCCTGGCCGACACGATAGGTCTACCCGGTGGGTCGACACTATTTTTGTGCAGCTTTGGAATCGTATAAAAAATAGGGATTACTGGATTCTTCTTCAAAAGCGCATCCGCTGCTTCAATTGTAATCCACTGGTGCATTACTCCTTGTTGTAGTAGGTTTGACAATTCCGTTGAATAATTCTCCGTGGGGTCTTTTAACAGCTTAGTGTAGATTTCCACATCCCCCAGCTGTCTCATAGCTTCTTTTCTATATTTGGAAAAGTCCTGAATAACCAGAGCCCCACCTTTGTCAGCTGGTCTCAGAATGACATCGGTGTACCCCGCCAGTTGTTGAAGCCTCTGAGGAGATGAACATATACAATCTGTCTACTAGGAATTTTACACCTGTAGAGATGAGAGTGTTGCAGAAAGGACTCAGTTTTGTGCCCACAAACAAACCACGCATGTTTGAATCACTGGTTGATGTCAACTTATTCAGTCGACAGCTCAGACTTAAAGAATATTTCAATGCAAGACCAGTTGTTCCCAATACGATGCCTTCAAACCCTGTCAAAAAACGCAGTGTATTTGATCCCCCCTCAAGTAACATTGCCATTAAGACTTTCACAAATGCCTTAACATATCAAGTTAAAAAACTTGATTCCCTTCCCCATCATCAAGCCAACCTCACCTTAGAGGAATCCAAAGCATTGCAACAACTGGCGGGGTACACCGATGTCATTCTGAGACCAGCTGACAAAGGTGGGGCTCTGGTTATTCAGGACTTTTCCAAATATAGAAAAGAAGCTATGAGACAGCTGGGGGATGTGGAAATCTACACTAAGCTGTTAAAAGACCCCACGGAGAATTATTCAACGGAATTGTCAAACCTACTACAACAAGGAGTAATGCACCAGTGGATTACAATTGAAGCAGCGGATGCGCTTTTGAAGAAGAATCCAGTAATCCCTATTTTTTATACGATTCCAAAGCTGCACAAAAATAGTGTCGACCCACCGGGTAGACCTATCGTGTCGGCCAGGGACTCCGTCTTCTATGAGGTCTCCAAGTATTTGGACTTTTTTCTTCAGCCAGCAGTACAGAAAGAGAACACTTACCTTAAAGACACAAATACCTTTCTGGAGAAGCTGTATGGATTAGGTGACCTACCTGAGAACGCCTTCCTATGCACGGCAGATGTGGTAAGCTTGTATACCAATATACCATTGCGAAGGGGCTTACAGTCAGTGAGAGATTTGATAACTGACAATGATTACTATTCTGGTCCTCATATCCCGTTTTTTATTGATCTGTTAGAATTGGCGCTGGACAGAAACTACTTCTTGTTTGATA
This sequence comes from Crinia signifera, assembly GCF_055691185.1. Classification (NCBI taxonomy): domain Eukaryota; kingdom Metazoa; phylum Chordata; class Amphibia; order Anura; family Myobatrachidae; genus Crinia; species Crinia signifera. Next base: position 2,754,052 of record NC_139227.1, on the reverse strand, counting down.
ATATGTTTTTTAAACAACAACAAGGCTGCGCGATGGGTAGCTGCGTAGCGCCAGCGTACGCCAATTCTTTCATGTTTCATGTGGAAAATGTATTGTTTTTTGGGAATCCAGAATATGCTAAAAAAATACATTTCTTTACACGTTTTATTGATGACCTGTTCATCATTTGGGTGGGAACCAAAGATGAGTTTGACCTAATGATGTTGAGTGTGAACCAGCTAGACCCCAATATTAAATTTACGTATGAAATTCAAATGGATACAGTGCACTTTTTAGATGTATCTGTAACTAAAATTGGTAACAAGCTTGAGACATCCTTATATACAAAGCCTACAGATGTAAATACACTTTTAAATTCATCCAGCTTCCATCCTCCAGCCCAGAAGAAGGGGTTACCATACTCCCAATTTTTAAGGGTTCATAGGATATGTAGTAATGTAGTGGATGAAAAAATACAAATGGAGAAAATGAGAAAAAAATTTCTCAGTAAAGGTTACGCTAATAAGGCTCTTATATTAGCAATGAATAAAGCCCTGGAACAACCGAAACGACCCCCACCCCCCGCAGAAGGTACTGGAGACACAAAAATTGATAATTCTATTATCTTTGTCAGTACATATAATACCGCCAGTGACACTTTGATGGGGACAGCTAAGCATTTTTGGCCAATAATCCAACAAGACCAACACCTTACCTCACTTAAAAGTAAAACCCTAATGCCTTGTTACCGCAGAGGTAGAAATATAAAAGACCAGATTGTACACACTAACATCTCAAACTTTAAAAAGAAAGCAGAAACAGTTTTTTTAAATCGCAAACCAGGTGTATACAAATGTCTTGGCTGTGCTACTTGTGCACATATGGAATCAGGGGATCATTTTTTTCATCCACACAGCGGGAGAAAAATTAACATTAAACATGTACTTACATGTAATAGCCAATACGTGATCTATTTTATTAGATGCCCATGCTCCAAATTCTATGTCGGCAAAACTAGCCGCCTTTTTAAAGAAAGAATGGGTCAGCACAGAAGTGCGATCAGACAGATCCTAGCAGGAAAACAAGTAGATCAGCCGGTGGCTAAACATTTTAAGCAGATGGGTCACAGTCTAGCCCAGCTTAAATATAAGATGATAGACCACGTCCCTCCCAATATACGAGGGGGTGACAGGGATCTACAACTTCTAAGAATTGAGGCAAAATGGATAGCGCAGCTCAATACGGTCCAACCATATGGACTTAATGAGTATCTATCTTTCACCAGCTTCCTCTGAACAAAAGGTTTTTTTGTATATAGGTACTGTCATTTAATGTCAATGTACGTGATTATGTTCTTTGATCCCCTAGATGGGTATTTAATATGCTATATCTTTGAAAGTATAAGCATGAACTTTACTATGATGAAATTGTGAATATTTCCTATATTGTTTTTGCAGGACTCTGTCTCATTTGTTTTTATGGTTGCCATGGTGATGGTAACCACGCACATACACACTTTTCTTTTGCGAGCCGGGCTCCAAGGCAATGGACGTCATAGTACAGGGAGGACCTCCCTATCCACACGTCACGCGCTTGCCGGAAGTGGGCGGCCGCTCCTGATAGACACTTTTTTTGTTAGTTTGGTTTAGTATAAATATGGTGACTCTGTATCTTATCTGTATTCCTGATGAAGGTCTTATAAAATAAAAGGACCGAAACGTTGAAAGAAACACTGTAACAGTGTATTTATTTGATTAAGTCCGAGAGTGCCACGATATCCCTGCCTATATTTATCTACCTTGGAGGCACCCGGCATTTGAAACTACAATGGCTACAGGAGTGCCAGACACGAATTGGACATATATATATATATATATATATATATATATATACACACACACATATATATATATATATATATATATATACAGTGATCGGTGCTGTTAAGTACAGCACCGATCACCACCGATCGCCAGCCCCCCCCCCTCCCACCCAGCGGCCCCCCCTCCCACCCACCCGGCTGCCGCAGCGCCAGCACCCCTCCCACCCCCCCACCAGCCGCAGCGCCAGCCCCCCTCCCAAAGCTGGTGAGCAAAATGGGGTCACATGTGGGGGGTTCCACTGTATTGGTGCTTCGGGGGTCTTGCTAATGCGACATAGCACCCACCATTCATTCCACCACCAAAAATCACTCCTTCCCTTCTGAGTCCTGCCATGCACCCAAATGGTATTTTTGGGTCACATATGAGGCATTACCGTACTCGGGAGAAATTGGGGCACAGATTTTGGGGTGCTTTGTCTCCTTCATTCCTTGCGAAAATGAAAAATTTTGAGCCAGAACTGCATTTTTGTGTAAAAAATTACATTTTTTTACACAAAAATGCAGATCTGGCTCAAAATTTTTCATTTTCACAAGGAATGAAGGAGACAAAGCACCCCAAAATCTGTGCCCCAATTTCTCCCGAGTATGGCAATGCCTCACATGTGACCAAAAAATACCAGTTGGGTGCATGGCAGGACTCAGAAGGGAAGGAGTGATTTTTGGATTTTGCAGCACAGATTCTGGTTGAATGACCCCTGAAGCACCCATACAGTGGAACCCCCCCACAAGTGACCCCATTTTGCAAACTACACCCTTCAGGGAATTCATCAGGGGGTATAGTGTACATTTCAAACCCCCAGGGGTTTCACCAATTTTGATACAACTGAGCTGTGAAAATGAAAAATTAAATTTTTTCATTTTCACAGCCCAGTTGTATCAAAATTGGTGAAACCCCTGGGGGTTTGAAATGTACACTATACCCCTAAATGAATTCCCTGAAGGGTGTAGTTTGCAAAATGGGGTGACTTGTGGGGGAGGTTCCTAACTTTTAGCACTTATGGTGCCTCGAAACCTACATGGTGCCTAAAAAAAAATCTCATAAAAAGGAGGCTCCAAAATCAAGTAGGTGCTCCTTCTATTATGAAGCCTGTGGTTTGGTCAACGTGCACACTAGGGCCACATATAGGATATTTATGAAAACAAAAGAATTGGGGGAATCAATTTTTAGTCACATTTCTCTAGTAAAATCTACTGTATTCGTTAGAAAAATGTATTAAAATTGAAACTCTGCAAAAAAAAAGAAATTTTGAAATTTCACCTACACTTTGTTTTAATTCCTGTGAAACACATAAAGGGTTAACAAACTTCCAAAATGCTGTTTTGAATACTGGGAGGGGTGCAGTTTTTGAAATGGCATCATTTATGGGGGTGTCTCACATACAAGTCCCTCAAAGTCACATCAGAACTGAACTGGTCCCTAAAAAAATCAGTGTTTGAAATTTTCTTGAAAATTTGAGAATTTGCTATTCATATTTGAAGCCTCCTAGTGTCCAAAAAAATTAAAAGGAGGTTGAAATAATGATTGCAACATAAAGTAGACATATGGTCTTTGTTAGTTATTAACTATTTTGAGTGGTTTGTTTATTTGTCTCACAAGCAGAAAATGTGACATTTTGCAAATTGCAAAATTTTCCATTTTTTCACGACATTTTGGTATTTTTCACAAAAAAAACAGACTGTATCGACCCAAATTTACCACTAACTTGAAGTACAATGTGTCACGAGAAAACAATCTCAAAATCACTGGGATAAGTAAAAGCAAAAAAAAAGTTATCCCCACTTAAGTGATACATGTCAGATTTGAAAAAAATGGCTCTGTCAGGAACGCAAAAACTGGCTGTGTCAGGAAGGGGTTAAGAAAAATTAATGTGTGGCGTTGTTGACTGCCCATTTAAAAAAAACAACTCATGATCCAGGTAGCAGGGAATATTTTCACTGGCGCAATCAGGGCCAGCAACAGAAATTTTATTACATTGATATCTCTGGAGGCTCCCCACCCCTTCAAACACTATAAACCAATCCCTTTGCTGGAACATAAACTGGACGCACTGAGGCCTGCGTTCTATCACACTGATGCCCTCCCTCACCCCATGGTCTGTGTTCTATCACACTGATGCCCTCCCTCACCCCATGGTCTGTGTTCTATCACACTGATGCCCTCCCTCACCCTGCAGCGTGTGATCTATCACATTCATGCACTCCCTCACCCTGTGGCTTGTGCTCTATCAAATTGATGCACTACCTCACTCTGAAGCATGTGCTCTATCACAGTGATGCACTCACTGACCCTGTGCTATAGCACACTGATGCACTACCTTACCCTACGACCTGCGTTCTATCACAGTGACGCACTCCTTAACCCTGCAGCCTGTGCTCTATCAGACTGACGCACTCTCTCACCACGCAGCCTAGGTTATATCACACTAATGCACTCCCTCACCCTGCACTCTATCACACTGATGCCCTCCCTCGCCCCATGGCCTGCGCTCTATCACACTGATGCCCTCCCTCACCCTGCAACCTGCACTCTATCACACTGATGTGCTCTCTTACCCTGCGGCCTGCACTCTATCACACTAATGCTCATCATCACCATGTGGCCTGCCTTCGATCACTCTGGTGCTCTCCCTCATCCATGGCCTGCGCTCTTACACACTGATGCGCTCCCTAACCCTCCCTACCCCTGCAGCCAAATCCTGACCCTCGTAACCTGCAGCTTAACCCTAACCCACCATACAATACCACCTACTTTTACCTTGAAACACCTGCAAATTTAGAGGGAAGGCAAGGGCATAGACACTGAGGGGAAGTTAGGAGGAGGGTGAGGGCAGGGATGCTAAGGGGGAAGTAAGAGGGAGGGTGAAGGCACAGACGCAGAAGGTAAATAAATATACAGTATGTGTGTGTAACATTAAAACAAATACACTTTATGTGCAGACTATGCTATCCCTCCCCCTGACTATCTTCTTAAGCTGTGCCTCCTCTCTTCTTCAGGGCGAGGCAGCTGTCCTACATGTATACCCTGGTGATTGTGCACTATCCCTTTAATTTTGAGCAGCCCACAGGAGGGGAGGCGGAGCTTGGAAGCTGCTGCTGTAGTCTTCTGAGTTGTCAGCATGTCACTACAATGAAGGCATGCAGCCAACAAGGGAGAAGGCGGGCCCTGGACTTCACAAGGCCAACTTCGCTGCTGCCTGTCATGGTTTGATAGGCTGAAGTAGCCGACAACAATAGCGCACCTCAGCAAGGTAACAGAGGAAGGAGAGTGCCTCTCCAGACCAGCGTCTTCCTGCTTTGCATACCTCACAGAGCAGGTAGCGCTGGGCCTCACTGAGGCTGCCTCTTATTTTACTCTAGTTGGCATCCAGGGCCTCCAGAACTTTTCCACAGGCATTCATCCTCCTCCGACACTGTCCAACTCTCTCCTCCCCTTCCTGGTGACGTCTGAGTCAGATGCAAGGCATGGAGCCAGATGTGGTTTCCTATTAGCTGTCACAAGCTGTGATTGGCTCATGGACGGTGCCCAAATCAAACTACCGCTTCCAGTCTGGCACCAAGGACCAATAGATGATCCCATCCCTGGACTCCCACCACTGCACTACAGCCAGCAATGGAATCGGACAATTAATAGCAGCACTGGAGCTGTGTCCCACTGTGACACAAATGCACAACCCAGATGGCATGTTTTTCTGAATGTTTTTTGCTATTTTAATGCAAGTTTATTTTACTCTAGTTGGCATCCAGAGCTTTTCCATAGGCATTCATCCTCCTCTGGCGCTGTCCAACTCTCTCCTCCCCTTCCTGGTGATGTCTGAGTCAGATGCAAGGCACGGAGCCAGATGTGGTTTCCTATTGGCTGTCACAAGCTGTGATTGGCTCATGGACGGTGCCCAATTCAAACTAACACTTCTGGGTCTAGACTCCATGGGATTGGGAAACAACTCTGAATCACAAATTTAAAGACGCAGGTGCAATTTGATGAGTTTAGTTTTATTGCTTGCCGTTGGGGAAAAAAAGACAACTATAACAACTCCAGATCAGCAATGTTACCATTACAGATTAACAATGTTACCGTTACTGCGGGATCAACCCTACCATTATTTCAGACAATACTAAGCGTAACCCTAAACAAGATCGTGTATCTACATGCTACCTTTATAACATTTGAACATGCACCAGCATCTCAGCATACCTTAGGTCTCTTGCGGAACCCCTCTCTAACTTACATAAACGGGTAACAGAGAATAGATAAAACATCGCATAATATGACCAAATGGTACCGATACCCCCTTATTGCCCTGCATCCGAGTCTTACACTCAGACTGTGAACAGGAATGATGGTACAACTCCCCAGGAATGGTGTCTCTAGTGGACGACCCGGCCTTCCTACGGATCAATAGCCGGGGTCGCACGTCAGTCAGGCCTTCCTACGGATAACTAGCCAGGGTCAGACGTCAGTCAGGGACTATGTAAAAACCGGACCCAGACCGCCGGACAGGACATCAAGATCTGCAGTCCGGAGCTTGTAGGGTCCGGGGGTTGTCTTGTCGGGGGGGGGGGGGGGGGGGGGTTGGGGGTCCCGTGATAGCTATCACCAGGGACATGATGGGGGAGGGGAGATTACAGCCTCCCCGGGTGGTCCGGACCTTCCGGTTTTTGCTACATGCCCGGACCATACAGGGAGGCTTTATTCTACCCCTCCTTCTCTACTTGGTGACAGGTGTGACAGGCAGCCCCCCAGACAGGACACCCCCCAGACCGTAGGCTACAAGCTACAAAATGCAGAGTTTGATGTCCGGTCCGGCGGTTTTGTCCTGGTCCGGTTTTCACCCATACCCCGTCAATCAGGCGTTCCTATGGATCAATAGCCTGAGTGGGAGTTCCCGTCTTGACAGGAATAGGGCCGGATTGGCCTTGTCTGTCCTTGACCTGGTTGCGATGAGGAATGTAAAGGGTCAGGGGGCCCTAGCTGTATGGGCACTATTACTGATAGCCACTGATCTTCTGTTGAAGCAATGGGGGCGTCAGTTCTCTGCTACAACCCCCAGGGGCCTAGCTATCTTTGCCCCTCTCCACTTGACTGGATCCCTACTTGCTCCTGGGACCTCACTGGTGCTGCACTATAAATGGCTGTCCCCCCTGCACAGATGGCCTCTAGGGCCAGACTCACAGTTTGCTGGGTCTTCGGGTGGCGAGGCTTCCAATCTGGATAGGTCCCAGCTTCAGCCTTCCAGCCACTTCTGGTCCTGCTGCTGCTGCTTCGCAAAGACAGCCTGCCCCTTCTCCACAGGGCGGCTAGTATCGCTGGTGATGGCGGGTCTGTCTGAGCGGGGCACCAGGTCTCAACCTGTGGATGCCTGCAGTCTGCTCTTTGCTGACACCCAGGTGCTGGTGAGACCTGCGGTGCGCATTGGCTCTGTCTGCCGTACTCGTGCCGGGTCCCTCTCCTACGGCTGCCTGCTGTCTCTTCTCCCCTCCAGCCTCGCTGATCAGCCGGCGCCGGGAATACCCTGCCCCCGCAGAGGTAGACAACGCCGGGGATGCCTCCTCTTGCCGCCTGTTCTTCCTCCCAAACACCCCAGGCAGCACCACCCTCTGGGGCAGATTTATTAAGCTTGGAGAAGAGATAAACTGGAGATAAAGCAGAGAAAAGTTAAAAGGAGATAAAGCACCAGCCAATCAGCTGTGTTTGAAAAAGACAGTTGGGAGTTGATTGGCTGGTGCTTTATCTCCTTTTACCTTTTCTCCGCTTTATCTCCAGTTTATCTCTTCTCCAAGCTTAATAAATCTGCCCCTGCGCCTGGTCTCTCCACGCGCCTCTCCGTCACCCTTGACCCCTGCTGCTTCCGGCCACTTGCTTCCCCTTCGTGCCGTGGCCTCCTCCCTCTGTCTTATCCGGTAGGTCCCGCCTCCAGCACCCTCGCTCCTGCAGAACATGGCCTGCTGAGGGGGACCCACTCCAGGGTGCCACATTTCCAGTCTGGCACCAAGGACCAATAGATGATCCCATCCCTGGACTCCCGCCACTGTGACTGCACTACAGCCAGCAATGGAATCGGACAATTAATCCCAGCACTGGAGCTGTGTCCCACTGTGACACAAATGCACAACCCAGATGGCATGTTTTCCTGAGAATGTTTTTATTATTTATTTATTATTATTATTATATACAACAAATGCTGTCTTGAATTTTTTTGCCATAATCTCCCATGTTTTTACAAATTGATCTTTTATTTAAATATGAAATATTTAAAAAAACTTTAAACTGTCCTGTGCTGAACTGCTGAAATAAAGGGTTTTCTTAACTGCTACGGTAGGAAAGTTTAACATATTATTTATAGCAGAGATTGTTTACATATTACATGATATATTGCTGCAACCTTGTTGTTGTACTAAAGTTTTTATGATTTACTGTCTACTACTAAATAACTGAAAAATGAAATGTTCTTTGTGAGGGAGTACTGAACTATACAGGGATCTTTCAAATGTTCCAAGGAGAGAAACAGGAAATAAATTAGAGTATTGTTGCAGCAAAATATCATTTTAGCTTAGAACAAGCTGGTGAAGAGTTTAAAGTATTTGGTTGCATAGAATTATACAACTGTTTTGTTCTATTAATACTCAATAGATATTGTTAACCTCTCAACTAACTGTATTCTTTCCTCTTGAATACTATTTTTACAATAAGTCAGTGGCGTAACTATAATGCTGCAGAACCTGTGATGGCTTGGGGGGCAGCGCCGGTGGGGTCTGCAGGGAGCACTGAGAAAGTTGCGAGGCAGCCACTGGCAGGCAGGGGGAGCACCTCATCTTAGGCTGATCTCTAACAGGCTGTTTTTTTTTCCCAGCCACGATCTGAACTGCTGCCGGTATCTCCTCAGCAAGAACTCCGCGAATGAGAGCTCTATGCTTTTCAGTGTAGAGGCCATGGCTTAGCTGAGGAGGGCTGCGGGTACTCAGCAGCAGGTTGTAGGGGATGCAGTTTAAATCCCGGTGGTCGGGATCCCGGAGTTCAGAATCCCGACGCCGGAATCCCGACTGCCGAAATCCCGACAGTTTCTCCCTCCGTGGGTGTCCACGACACCCCTGGAGGGTGAATAAATTAGCGTGCCAAGCGTAGCGAGGCACCAAGCCCGCTGCGTGGCGAGCGCAGCGAGCCCGCACGTCCCCCCCTTGTCGGGATTCCGGCATTGGGATTTTGAACGCCGGGATCCCGACCGCTGGGATTTCATACTGAATCCGGTTGTAGCACTCACTCAATTGGACTGCGCTCCGGGCCCGTGGGAATCCAAATACATTATAATGCAGCAGAAGTGTACCTTTCGGAGGACTTCCAGCTCAGGGGGCAAGATGCTTTAAGTAAGTATTTACGAGTATGTAATTGTATAAATGGTGTTCAATTTGGTGTAGTAAGTACACCCTTCTCTGTGGTGTAACCAATGGAGGCACTGGTATCTATCTATCTATCTATCTATCTATCTATCTAAGGCTGGTTTCACACACTCCGGCTCCTGCCGGACGGTGAAATCCCGCACGGCCAGGGAGCCGTGCCGCACACATTAGTTGTGAATGGACACTATTGTGTCCATTCACACGGGACGGCCACGGCCCGGCCGCACGGCTGCAGCCGGATCCCACCACTGGAAGGGACGGCTGCCGGGCAGTGGCCATCTCCTCCATGATAAACTAGTGTATGCTGCACGGCTCCCTGGCAGTACGTGTTTTAGCCGTCTGGCAGGAGCCGGAGTGTGTGAAACCGGCCTATCTATACGCTACCGTTCAAATGTTTGGGGTCACCCAAAAAATGTTGTGCTTTACATGAAAACTGACTTTTATTGATCAAATGAGCTGCAAAATGAATAGAACATATGATCACATTTTATTTAGATTTTAACAAAGTTAATTACATTGGACAACATACTGTAGTCCAGAAAATCAAACTTGGGTAAGTTTGAGGAGTCCTTAAAGTATATAAACTGGGAGGAATTATTTAGAGGTATGATTACTACGGAAAGGTGGCAAACTTAAAAAAAAATACTGCTGGAGGGCACTGATAAATTTATTCCTAGGGTAAATAAAAGAACAAATGTCAAAATGAAACCTTTGTGGCTTAACAGCAACGTCAAATTTGAAAAAGCTTAAAAAAAAAGGAGGGCATTCAAAACGTTTAAACAAGATGGGACACCCAAATCATTTGCCGCATATAAAGAATGTAATAAGAAAGTAAAAATACAATCAAGATGGCAAATTAGAGACTGAACATAAAATAGCGGCAGATAGCAAATCTAATCCCAAAAAATTCTACAGTTATATAAACGGGAAACGGTTAAGGAAGGAAAATATTGGGCCACTAAATAATAAGCAGGGTACCCTGGTAATAGAAGGAAAAGAGAAAGCCGAATTATTCAATTAATTTTTTGCTTCGGTATTTACAAGGGAAGAATCTTCAGAAGATCTCCCACAGATTAAATGCTGGCTCTTGCTTGCTCCCAAACCATGTGTTTTAGTGAGGAAATAGTCAAAAATAGATTTCAAAACCTAAATAGTAACAAATCTCCTGACCCGGACAAAATACGCCCTAGGATACTAAAAGAATTGAGTTCTGTCATAACACTACCATTATATCTGTTATTCAGGGAATCAATAAACTTGGGGACGGTACCAAGGGACTTGCGCATAGCTAATGTAGTACCAATATGGAAGAAATGTAGCAAAACTAACCCTGAAAATTATATACCGGTCATCGTTACATCCATTGTGAGGAAAATATTAGAAGGAATAATAAGAGATAGTATCCAACATTTCTTAGAACTGGAGAAAGTGATAAGAAAGGCTGAGCATGGGTTCGTCAAAAATAGATCATGTCTAACTAATTGAATTAGTTTCTGTGAGGAAGTCAGTAGGGGGCTGGACTTAGGGAAATCTGTTGATGTACAGATGGAGCCGGGATCCCTCTTGCTGGCGAATCGCCAGAACGTCACCAGTGGCGATCCGCTAGCAGCCCGGCTCTCCATCTGACTGAGACGCGCGTGCGTCTCACGCGCACTCGCGTCTCAGTTTCCGTGCGGCGGCACGATGGGAACCTGTCCGGGACCCCGGGTGACCACCGACAAGCCGACGGGGACCCGGGGGAAGCCGTCGAAAGGGGACGCGTCCCCTTTCTCAGATACAGGTGGCGGGCGATGTCGGCTGGCATCGCCATCCCCTGCAAAGAAGAGACCCGCTCGATCTGTAATACTGCTTGATTTCGCTAAAGCTTTTAACATGGTGCCTCACAAAAGGTTATTAATGACACTAGGTAATTTAGGGTTAGGAGATAAAATTTGCAATTGGATTAAAAACTGGTTGCACAATCAGGGACAGAGAGTGGTGGTAAATGGCATACATTCCAGCTGGGGTAAAATCCAAAGTGGAGTCCCTCAAGGTTCAATATTGGGGCCCACCTTGTTTAATATATTCATTAATGATATTGAAAATGATATAGTGAGTAAAGGAATGCTCCTTTTGCAGGCCTTTGGCATTATAGCTGTTAATTTGTTGATGAAATCTGAAGAAATGTCACCCAACGCTTCCTGAAGCACCTCCCATAAATTGGATTGGCTTGATGGGTACTTCTTGTGTAACATACCATCAAGCTGCTCCCAAAACAGCTCAATGAGGTTTAGAGCTGGTGACTGCGCTGGCTACTCCATTACAGACAGTATATCAGCTGCCTGTTTCTTCCCTAAATAGTTCTTGCATAATTTGGAGGTGCGCTTTGGGTCATTGTCCGGTTGGAGGAGGAAATTGGCTCTAATCAGCACTGTCCACAGGGTATTCCATGGCATTGCAAAATGGAGTGATAGACTTCATAATAAAATCCCTTTTATGAAGAGAGCCTGTTTTTGCCTTAGCAGCTACTGTCAAAGGAAATTTTTTCAATTTTGGTAAGATACTGACCCTTGGCTAAATTGTCTACCATTCTTGACAAACTCAACTTATGCCAAAACACGTTGGTGAACACAGACAACAAACAGTAGGACACATTACCAGAAGCCTTATTCACTAAGGAATAAGCAGCCTCAGCACCATGCAAATGAGAGGACCTCGGGTTGGGTGAGCGCAGTATCGTGAGAGGTAACACGGGATGTCGCAAACCCGAAAGTGCCGTTGGTAGAACGGTAAGGTTGGGGACAGCTCGGGTAGCGCTATACCCTGATCAGGTGAGAACGGAGGGGGATCCCTTGCACTGCTGCACCACCAATGGAATGGCAGTAACAATAGTCTGCAGCCACCTTATCCCACTGTACCACCAACAGACCAGGCGTGTCCAGGATACACCATGAAGAATGAGGGTAAGTGTATACAAGTGGGAACTGTTGATCATATACTCCCTCAGACGATACACTGAACTTCAATTGACTTTCATACCTTGACCTTTCAATGGCATATAACCCCTTTTTATATTGAACAAGACTGGTACATTGCCCCACAATCAGGCCACTATCAAATCCCCAGTGGGAACATCGGATCCAGTTGAGGACCATATGACAAAGGGTTCCCTAAAGGAATCCCTTACACCTCTCCTAGGTCCCTCAAGAGTGACACTGTGGTGGCATCGGAATTTCTCTGATCATGATAGGCTGGTGGGCGGGCCTAACTCCTGGTCTGTGGGCGGAGCCAAAGATGTAAACTGAGCTACTCTTTTTTTTAAAACCAGAAAAAACTAGTCCACATCTTTGATATCTAAGGTGGTGGCTAAGGTACAGTACAGTTTCTTTATGGAATGGAGATAACTGGCCTAAACTCTACTTCCCCTTTATCTCATATAATGAAGTAGTCCAACTGGGACTAGTACCACTGACAGCCCAGGTCCCTCTTTTCTTTCCCACAGTGCACCTGACTCTCAGCAGTTTACCCTTATTGGATGACTATTAATGTTTTTGTTTTCTACTTATGTCCTACTGTGTGTTACTTTTAGCTACCTCTGCATTGTTTCCCTTACTTCCCCTATTCTAAATTGCAACTGCCTTGTACCTACAAACCGGTTAAATAAATCTATGCCCTAAAACATAACATTTGGCCCTGCAAGTTTTTTTCGGGAATAATCTGCCTTCCATCAACGCAAATATGTCATATACAATGTGATACTCTAAAGCGTAGACATGGTGTAACATCTGAAGCGTAGACATGGTGTAACATCTTTATGCTAGTCATGTTAAGGGTAATTGCCACTTTAAACTGAAATCTTTTGTCCATGAAATAATTTGCTTTCTTCCATTTCCACCCTCCCGTTATTCCCCTTTCTAGGAAAATGCGGTGTGTATTTCATCTGGCCACACTCCAACAATTACATTCATTACACACAGAATCAGACGCCGTTAGCTCGGGCTGAATTCTCTTCTAATTACTCTTGGGACAGCAGGTTAATTTTCTGCACTGTAATTAGATGTTAATTAATGTTTCTTCATTAGTATCTGGGTGTAGTGGAATAAAAACCCTACAGCTTACAAAATAAGTAAGAAATCTTCCCAAAACAAAGTATATTCTCCTCGATGAAATGACAATAATTATAATAAAATGGTTAAATAAATTATATATTTTTTAGATGTTAATGTAAATAACTTTTAGCTACTGTGCACATCATCATGCAATACAATAACATTTAATGGCCTACGGTGAATTGTGCCCACATGTCACATTGAACAGTAAACAGAAGGAATGCAAAACACAACTATAAAAGCAATGAGAGGAAAACAAAATGAAGTGTCTGGAAAACAAAGAAAATCCATATATATATATGTACATACTCAACATTGATGGCAGCACACGATAAATAAGCAGAATCAGAGACTATAACATGAAGTCAACTTAATAAATTATTTTATTTATTTTTATATTCCTTATCCAAAATGCTCGGGACCTGGAGAATTTTGGATTTCTGATTAAACCGTATTTCAGAATATTTTTATATTTCAAATATGTATCTTAAAGTATCTTGCATTTATGCTGTATAAACACATCAACCACATAAAATACGGCACTTGTGTGCTAGCACGGCGCCCATCGCATCGCAGACCATAAGGCATGTGATGGTATGCGATGCGATGGCAGCCGATGTTATACTTTTTAAAATTGTATACCATCGAATTGTATGCCATTCTATCCCATATACAATGGTATGCGATTTAAAATTGTATAAGCACCCTAAAGGATTTTCCCATGTTAAAAGTGGCCCCTATAAGTTAATTAGTGTTGGGTGCTTACTATGTTAAAAGCACCCCCAACGGCACCCCCACTATCAACACCAACCCAAAGCGTGGCGAGCACAGCGGTACGCGTCCTAGGACCTTTTCATACCCCCACTATCAACGTCAACGTGGAGTTGATTTTATATAGTGTGGCGAGCGTAGCAAGCCACCGAGCCCGAAGCGTGGCGAGCGGACGCAGAATACATGTAAAGTAATACGCGTCCCCTCGCTGCGCTCGGCACGCTTCGAGCTCGGTGGCTCGGTACGCTCGTCACACTATATAAAATCAACTCCACTCCACGTCCTGCTGTGAGACGCTGACAGGAGAAAGAGCAATGCAGGACAGGAGCTGCTTCTACAAGATCTCAGCACCCACAACAGTGTATTCTAGCCAGGCAGATTATAGCTTCCGGTTTGGTGGAACGCAAAAGCACTGCAGGCAGCCGTATTCACTTCTAGCCGGCCCGACAGAGGGTGGAATGGGTCCGGCCCACCGGGATATTTCCTGGTATCCGGGTGACCCAATCCGCCCCTGTATCGATATGATATTGATTACAACATTTATGTTCTTAGACCTGTTAATTTCCCCTGATGAAGTCAATTGGTTGATGAAACGCGTTGGGGTCTTTTTGTATTCTGTTGACATCTGGAAAACCTTTTAATAAAAAGCATTTTGTGGATGAACAATGCCTCTTCTTAAACCGTGTTGGAGATTATGAACAATCCCGTTAAAACTGTTGATGTTTATTGAGAGTTAAAGGCGCCAGATCACTATTGGGTTGTATATTTGCATGTTAATTCCCTAACCCCCAGGGAATTTAGTGATTGGGCTGCCACATTGGTTCTGTATTTACATTGGCATAACAAAAATAGCGCGTAGTGGAATTTTGGTGTATATGTATACAATTACAACAATATTCCAATACGCACTATTTACATAGAATGTGGATTAATGAAGATTTGTAGCAGCCTAGACACTAAATTTCCCTGGAGGATGAGAAAAATAAAACAGTGTATAATAACAATTGTGAATCAGCGCTGTTCTTTGGCCCAAGAAATGGGTATTACAGCCTTTAGCAAAGATGTAATTTTCCCAAGGTTTGAAGTATCAAGCAAAAAAGTCTAATCCAAATAGTTTTATTAAAAAGTTCTTAGATGTGAGCTTTCACATGTCAATACATTCTTCAATGGTTTTTGTTTCAGAAGAAGTAACTAACGCATTTAGTTGGACTTCTTCAGGGGTAATTGTTTCTCTAAAAGTTCTATGACAAGATGTTTGTGAGTGGCCGGATCTTAGGATGATGACAAATGTTGACAATGGGCCAGATTCTCTAAGCTTCAAAAGTGATAAAATGGAGAGTGATAAACAGCCGGCCAATCAGCTCCTGACTGACATTTTTCAAACACAGTATGTGACATGGCAGTTAGGAGCTAATTGGCTGGCTGTTTATCACTCTCCATTTTATCACTTTTGAAGCTTAGAGAATCTGGCCCAAAGTCCCTCAACATGCTCAAGAAGATATATAAAAATAAAATAATGAGCTGAAAACAATTCTCAGAAATTGACCTTGATATATAGATCCAGCTGTCTGAGTCTGAACCAAGAATTCTTGCTCAGGTCAATTTCATAAGGACATTTTTAAACCCTCCAGATCTATTACATCACTTACTGTTCTAATAGTTAATCGATCAAAGGATTTGGGTTGATGTTTTTTTTAGCCTTTATCCAGGCTTAGGCAGTAGACCGTCCTTATTTGTAAGTTCTTGTAAATTTTTTCTCTTATTTACATATTTTTCAGGGCTCCTATAATGGATTAACGGTTTAATACTTTGTTTACATTCCATTACAGCATTTGGAACTTCCTAAAAGTGTTCCATGGCTCAAATTCACCCTGCCAAAAATGATGAAGAAAAATACAAAGAAAAAAAAGAAAAAAGTAGAAGAAGAAACATTGTATCCAGATCGATGTCACAATCGCAGATTACTTGGCACCAAGATGTTCTTACAGTTTGGGGCTTTTCTATAGACTAGTTCAGGTTTTTCTGGGAGATGGTGACTCAGGACTGGGTAACAAATATCCCAATGTTTTTTGAGAACTCTCTTAATTTTACCATTTTGTACATTGAACTGAGTTCAAATAGGTCTCTCTTGTTTTCCAATATTGGCCTTGGTATCTGGTTTTTCTTTTAAAATCTCCATCCTAGCATTTGGGAATGCCTTAGTTCTGTCTATTTATATCTGTTATAGCCTCTTTCTATAATCCTATTTGTGATTGTTGACAGTGTTAAGTAATTCTTAAAAACTGAGCAAAAGGGACATTATGTTTCCAGCTTGGAAGGTGGCAAGTCTCTGCTGGTATATTGCGGTTTGTTTCTGTTATTTTAAAGAAAGTTGACTTACAAATAACATGTCCCTCCAACTTGAAATCCAGGTATTCAATGACATTATTGTCACATTTGTATGAAGTTTTCTATACTTCTGTCATCATTTACCGATAAATCTGAAAAATTTTACTTTATTTCTAGCAAGTTCTGTACTTTTTCAAAATGCTTCCCCCCCCCCTCCCCCCCAAAAAAAAGAAGGAGACGTGAACCAACTGGGTCATATACTTGAGAAGTGATGCACAATATTTTTCTTTAGTGTCAGAAGAAAGGCTGGATTGCCCAATAGGGGTAACATTTGCGTATTAGGATGGGAACTATGAAGACGCTTGTTAAGCAGCAACCAAGTGTAATATGTATCTTTAAACATAATATTGTCTAGAACATCTGAAGGGTTATTTGTAGCTGTGGGTTGCACTGCTGGTAAGAATGGTGCGAATAAAGCAATATCTAGCTCAAAATCCGTATAAACTGAATAATCATGCAGCCAATCGCTACTATAGTGAAAGAAGACTGCAGTAGAACATACAGCAAAATCTGGAATTACCAAGCCTCCGCTAGCACGTGACTGCATTCACTTGGAAATAGGAACTCTGGGTCAGATCCCTTTCCATAAAAAGAATAACATGAGTCTAATTAGCCTTTTTAAGCCTGTGTTACTAATGGCTATTGGTAGCATTCGCATGCAATAAAATATCTTTAGGGATACTATACTTTTAAGTACCGTTCTCCTAATATAGAGAGTGGGAGTAATTTCCAACCATTTAACATGGAAGTTATTTTTTGTATTATTGGAGTATAATTAGCTTTATAAATGTTAGAGAGGTAAAGTGGAATTTTAATCCCCAGACATTTTAATCTGAGCGGTATTACATTTAACCATGGCTATTTATGGTAACGTCCCCCCTAATTGGTAAGATCTCCAATATTTCCACATTTACTTTATAGCCTGATGTTTTTATAAATGATTGCATTATCTCCTTGGTAACTGGAACAGAATTAGCAGTGTCTGATATGAACAATATAATTTAATCTGCAAATAAGGTGACCTTCAATTCAATGCTATTAATCGAAATAATAATAAGCTAAAGTTAGAGCCATAGCTAAAGGTTCAATAGCAATAGCAATTAAAAGTGCTGAAAGAGGGTATCTCTGTCCAGGGGCGGATTGGGTGACGAAACCGGCCCGGGAGAGCGCGCGGGGGGGTGCAGCGGGTGGCGAAGGCGGTATGTGTCAGCGGTGGCGGCGGCAAGCCCGGGTGCAGGGGGCGTTATGCCCGGGGTCGCTGGCGGCGGTATGCCCGAGGGAAGGGGGGGGCGGCTGGGCAGCTCACCTGCTTCTGCTGCTGTTCTTCAGCTGCCGGGCAGAGGGGGAACGGGTGCAGCAGCCCTCCCATGGCCATTTTTGATTTGGGCAAAGTTCTGCGGCCGCTATCCGCGGCCCGGCTAGCCCAGGGGGGGAGCGCGGCCAGCCACTTTTAATGAGAAATGGCCCGGTTTCCCGGTGGGCCAATCCGCTCCTGTCCCTGTCTAGTACCTTTTTTTAATAGGGGTAGTAGAGAAGATCAATAACCATTGCAGGATATGTGAGATAAAGTGTCTGTGTATAAAGTTTCTAGATAGAGTATAAATTGTTTGGGGAAACCAAATTGATCCATAGTTTGAAATAAATGAGCCCAGTATACAAACTCAAAGGCCTTTTCGACATCAAGTGATGATATTACATTAGGAGATCTCACTAAGGAAGAATGTAAAAATTGCATGGCAGTTAGAATTTTGGGTACATTAATTACTGAGTGTTGCCCAGAAATAGATCTGGGTGAATTATATGATGTCAAATAATTTTTTAACTTTTAGCTAAGTAAATTGTAATCTGAATTCAAAAACGATATTAGCCGGTAATATCCCGAGTGAGACAAATCACAGCCTCGTTTAGGCTCCACTTTTCATTATTGACGAATTGAAATATAAACGTAATTTATTAAGTGAGAGAATCTGGCTAAACACAGATAACAAGGTTTCCTTATATAGCTCAATAAAAGTTTCGAAAAATAACTTCCAAAACCATCAGGGCCCGGTGCTTTAGCTGATTTCAGAGAAGGAATTGTATTTGTAAAATAAGTTTTATCAGGGATTCGAATAATTCACTTGGTTTTTGGGGATAAGTCAATTGTTCCCAAATGTTGTGAAGTGTAACAAAGAGGGAAAGAATCCACAATACGTATGAGGGGGTGGAGCTAAATATAAAGTTTCATAGAAATTTTTCATTAGGTCTGAAATTAGACTGTTGGAATTTCGTTAATAAGGTAAATAAGGATTTTTCAGTGGGTCAACAAACATTGGTACCATTTAAAATATTGGTAAGTAGCCAACCTGTCTTATTTCCAAAGGTATAGCTAGCAGCTAGAGAAATTTTGCTAAGAATCCATGTTTGTCCTCCATAGACTCTTTCTGGCCACGGGAGGGCTGCTGCTCCCGTCCCCCCTACGCCTCTTTCTTTAAAATGTGTTTTTGCTATTAAATAGGACTTGTCTATTAAGTGAGTTTTAAATATTCTGCAGTTATTTGTCTTCATAAAGGCTTCACAAGACAGAATAGCTCCACACATCAATGGTACAGGTGAAACGCCTCACAGCCAGCGCTGGTAATTGTCAGATTCCTTTAGCTAGTGATCGCCGGTGGAGAGGCGCTCCATCTGGCTGGGATGCGCAAGTGTCTCACACGCACATGCATCCCCGTCAACACGGCAGCGGGGAGCACCTTCCCTGCCCATCTCCGATTCAGGGAGACGGGCAGGGATCAGGTGGGCTGGTGGCAGCAGAGGGCTCCATCACAACAGGGCAAGTGAGTCCCCCCCCTGGCGAATGGTGGTGGCTGTCGATTTGATCGCCAGGAGCAACTCTGACGGGAGAGGGTTAGTTTTATATTAGATATTAAATTGTAATGAAGAGTAGACACTCTGGAGTAAAAAAGTTAACTTGTGCAAGGCCCAACTGAAATATTGCATCCTTTTCCTGCCATTATATTACATGATTGTAAGCTTGCATGCAAGGCCCTCCTACCTCTATATCGGTCTGTTACTTGTACTACCCAGTTTGTTTTATCACTGTTGTTCCAATAGTAATGTGCAATGGAATATGCTGCGCTATATAAGAAACTATAAATAATAATAAATGGACTGTCTGATATGCCTACTTGGATACTGCCACTGAAGAAATAAATATTCCTCCACTATTCTTTCAATGTAGACCGCATCATATGCAGTGACAGTAGACATGTCCGTCATTGTAACGGGTGTGTTTTGAAAATGTAGTTTTCTCCGGCAGTTTTAAAGATGGAGATGTTGCCACGTTCGGCTTGAGCTGACCATTTTCTCACCAACGCCTCTGCAGATTTGTGTCCATCAGAAACAATGATACAGGTTTACAATACCTGGGATTAAGTACAGTGGCCAAAATACAGGGATCTGATTTCAACAGATTGACCACCCTTTTTGGGCTGCCAATAGCATCTCCTGCATGCCCCTGTCCTTTTATAGAATAAAATTAGCCTCCACTATCAAATACTGGAAATTGTGTCAGAAAAACATGGGACTTTTTGGAATTTGCAGTTATTTGTCTCACAACATAAATTATCCCTACAATGAATGTGTTTGCGGACAATAATACATGTGGTAAGGGAACAGATAATAAGCTCCATTTTGTCCTGTCCACATGTGGGTGGTTAAGTGGACAGTGGGTACAACTGCATTTCTGAGCGAGGACCCTAATGACACTTTTAAAAATGTCCCTTGTACAGTCTAGGAATTGCTTGTGTAGTGAGCACACAGTGGGCGAAATGTAATAGGGTGCGATTTTTTAGAAATGATTTTTGGTAAAGAAACGGCCAAAATCGCACATAATAGGGTGCGATTCACGGTAAAAAAATCACCCTGATTGGCTGAGCTATGCGTCCCCATGGAGACGCATCGGCCAATCACGCTATCAGCCTCTGTAGTGCTGGGACACGAGGACACGCACTGACACTAGAGGGAGGAAGATTCAGGGGAAATTTGAGGAAGAATTACTTCACAGAAAGAGTAGTAGATAAGTGGAATAGCCTCCCATCAGAGGTGGCAGAGGCAAATACAGTAGTACAATGTAATCATGCTTGGGATAGGCATATTGATATCCTTACAAAAAATAAGGATCAAATATGGTTTGAGGTAACATGTTTAAAAAAGGGGCAGACTAGATGGGCCAAGTGGTTCTTATCTGCCGTCAATATATATGTTTCTATATTTGTATGTGTCTAGCAGACCATTTCAGAGAACTGTCTGCTATATGGGGGCGGACATTTTATGATGGTCCATCTCCATAGCACCAAAGGAAGCCAGGAGAGGAGCCGGGACCACAGCGAATACAAGTAAAGTCTGTGGTGGTGGGAGAGTAACAATAGCCCCGCAGACCCCCAGTGCCCGCACTTACACAGCGCCTCCCCGCTGCCGCGGGGGCTGCGGGGCTATTATTACGCCACTGTTATAACTGTTTATGTTTGGATTCATTGGGCCAATACAGGTCAACTTCATTTTAGTGTTTAAGACAATCAGGTCCTCCTAGATAACTAAAGGTTAGTTTATCTTTTCCTTAGCAGCACTCCTGGGCTTATACAGCAGACATAGGAGCACTCCAGGGCTTATACAGCAGACAGAGCAACACTTTGTTTTGTGGGGACCCAAACAAACCAATTATTTCAGCCACAGTTATGGTAGACCCTGTTGCTGAAATGGTTGGTTTGTTAAACTGTATATGTTGTTAATAACACTTAATACAACATAAGGGTGAGATGGAGGACCTAAGGACTAATTTCTTCTTGCACCTTTTTTCTTTGCATTATGTGTACTTTGGAGCATTTTTTAGCACAATTTTTCAAACTGCCATCACTGCATTGCCACTCCTAGATAGGCCACGAATAGGGTGGTGTTTTGGAACAGATTCAGACCCAAAACCCATAACACGAAGCACAAAAAGTGCCCGGTGCACACCCTTACTTAAAACACTGTTAAAGAACAAGAATAGACCCTCTTCCATCAGGTGAACACATTCAGGACAAAACAAATGCTTATGCCTTTGGGACCAAGTTAGCAGCCCAAGATCTTTCAAAATGTACACTAAAGCCAGTGGACCCTGCCCTGTCTGTAAAAAGATGAAGCCACATGTTAGACAAAGAGTAGCTCAAACAAAAACTAACACCAGTAATATCAAGACAGGATATTCCTCCAGAGGACAACCAGATAAAATTGTGAGCCTTGCACACACCCATTGTTGCCCTATTTAGCTTATGAATAACCATCATGCAAAATTAAACATACCCCAGAAATATTGCACATGATGCAAGGAAACTTTCCTCCCCTCCAAATTGAGCATCACAGCATCACAGAGCTTAGACACATCCTCTGCAGCAAGGCAAAGTAGCAACAGATGGCCACTGTATCTATCTCAATGCTAAGATAAGACAATTTAATGCTAAGACCCTTTGTCTTATTAGCTGCTATAGTAAACCCAAAAATGCTAAACAAACATTGCGAAGAGAACACCCCGATGAGCAGAGCAAAAGAAGTCATCAAAGTGATTCTTATCCCAGACTCCACAATGCCTGCAAAAACACACTAATTAAAAAAAATACGAAGGCCTAAAGACAACAACAACAACAACAACAACAACAACAACACAAAACATGCATAAGCATGGGAAGATACCTGTTAATGTAAAACATCTTATCCATCCTGTAGCCCACAAACCAAACAAATTGGAATGCCAAAGCATCAATCAAAAGGCAGACATTGACCTTGCTCAAAAGAGCTCTTGGACCTTGCAAGCAAATGAAGACAAAGCTCTTGACAAGACAACTGATAGCACACCCGATCCAAAGACAGGAATGCCATCATTGACCATCAGGAAGACCCATCAGGAGGACCTCCCCAATCCACAGATCAAACTTACATCAACCCCTGCAGCAACCATGCCAGGTCCAGCATCCTGTAACCAAGAGACTGAGGACTCAGGATGCAGTTTTATTATATGCATAGAGGATAACATACATAAACACATTTTATCCAAGTTCGCTTGGATTTATACTCAAGAATGTATCCTCTCTACACAAAACCCCCTATATTTCTCTCGGGTGTGGTATAACACCCCGACAGTCATTAGCCCAGCGTCGGAATCCCGACTGCAGTGACTCAGACAATGGGGCAAGTGTGATGAAGCCCCTTACGGGCTCGCTGTGCTCGCCACAGCCATTTTATTCACCCTCTCTGGGGGCCCCCCATGAAGGAGAATAGCCGCTGCCCATGTGTCATGTTTTTAGCAGTCAGAATCCCGACTGCCGGTGAGTCCTCCAGCACACTCAAAGGGGAGAAACGGCTGACAACAAAAAGTAGGCAGTCGTTCACAGAAGAGATTCCTTGTGGGAGGCACACTTTTATGTCATAGAGGATAATGAGTGCAATAAAACTTAACTTTTAATTCCAATTCACATTAAAATAATGGCTCAATTTTTTCACAAAATATGCAATTTGTCATAAGTAATTTTTTTATAAATATTGTTGAAAATATACGCTTCTAGGATTATAAGCAAAGAAATAATTCCACTGTGTATTTGGTACGTTATATCTGTACAGTGGTGGTTGGTGGTGTTATTTGTTTACCATACACTGTTGGTGTAGGATTGAATGGTGTCCTCAAATAGGACAAATGCGGACACGTCCAGTGTGTTACATAATAGTGATATTCTTAATAATGAAATTCAAGGTAAAGAATGATAATGCAACATATAATACCCGTTAGTAGTAATAAGCTGTTAATTAGTTCAATAACCACTAATTAAATCATTTAGCAGAGCACACAAGGTATCTGTAAAGAACTGGGAAAAGGGGAGTACAGTGTGTTAGATTCAATTCTTTCTGCTGCCCACCGTCTTCAGAGTTTTGAGCGGACAGAGAGTAAGAGAAGAAGTTGACACACCGATAGAAAAAAATAAAGAGGTGTATAGAGTACACTTCTGTATGTGTGTTAGGTCAGCCCTGGTCCAAAAGTTTTGCAGCGCTTAGATGCGCCACCAGAAAGCCTCTCTTACACAGAATACAGTAAAAGAAAAGAATGGTTTTACGGCATCAGAAACATGTGTATCAAATTGTTACTAATGTGGGGTACACACCAGGATGATATGGCCCAAAACGAGTCAATTTAGATACAATCTCAACCAATTCTATGTAAATTGCCATGTTTTGGGCCATTTCAGTGTCCTTTTGATGCGATCCCGATGCGATGCACGGCCCTGCGCGCCGGTCGGTCTTTTCTGAGATCCTACCTGCTGCAGGTAGGATCTCAGAACCGACCATTGCAGTGGGTGGGGGTTGTGATCGGATCGCGATCACATCAGCCGCATTTTCATGGCGTGTCTGCGGTGTCGTCAGCTCGCGAGTGGGTCTTACCATCGTCCTGGTGTATACCGGGCATAATAGCTCACTGTTAAAGAGAATAGTGACACAATTTAAAGTTAATAGGGGAGCTCTAAACAATGATTGACAGTTGTAATTTTGCAAAGTATTTTGGAGCTATAAGTCTGCTGCATTAGTCCAAGTCACATATATTGGTTGTATTGATTTAAATTCTGCACAACTTTATCGCCAAATGTGCACACAGATTTTTAAGGCGTGGGCAAAAATATTGGGACATATTACAGAAATATATTGACAGTTATCATTCAATTATTGCATGTGAAGAGTTATCTCTGATGGAATGGTTAGTGCAAACATATATTTAAATTAAGGCAGTCAACGGAGAGGGGAGGAAAAGAGAGAAAGTATAGTCCAGAGTGTGAGAATCCGGAGTCAGTCAGCGCGGCCGGGAGGTGTGACTGATAGACCGGCACAATGATGAAAATGCAAGGGGGAGCGTGTGCCTGACTGACTGTGAGCGGTGTTAGGTCAGCCCTGATGCTGGTGCAGTGCAGGGCTGAGATGCACCGGAGAAGGAAGGGGGTGTCAGATACCTGTGCGGCAAGCGGGTACACTGGACCAATGTCCGGGAGAGGGCTGTCAGTTCCTCATTGCGGCGGGGAGCTACTGCAGCCCGTCAGAATGCGTTTCACCATGTGTGCTTGATCATCTGGAAGCGTATGCCCTGCATTTCATAGGCGTTCCCATGAAAATGCTGGGCGTATGTATGGTAATGCAGCCGTGATGCACGTGTGGGGGGTGGACAGCTGACCGCCGGATTTCACCTGCCCACCCATATCCCTGCTTTCATACAGAAAAATATCCGAGTGGTCTGGAGCACTCGGAGCTGTCTGACCGCTCGGTTCATCGTTCGATGGTCGGCGACCATCGGAGGATGGGGGAGGTTCCCATAGATGGGAAGTTGTTTACATGAAACATCCACTCGCGGTCCGTTCGGTCGGCATCTTACACGGACGTTGGAAGGCGGGGCTAAGAACACTCGGTTCCTGTCCAAAATACGCATCTGTCCGAGTCAATTAGAATAAGGGCCAGAGCCCTGATGTCAACATCAGGTTTTTTTCTGGGATTACATGAAGAGACAGAAATAGAACGCATCCAGTCCAGTTTGGAACAAGCTCCATTCCCAATTCCTTCAAAAACTGTGTGGAAGAGTACCTAGAAGAACTGGTGCTGTATTGAACGCAAAGTGTTGTCGCACCTAATATTGATTTGATTTAGATTTCTCTGTTGTTCATTCCCTTTTTTAATTTGTTAATTGATAAAAAAAATAAACTACTGTGTTAACATTTCTATTATTGAAAGCGTTTTTACTTTGCAGGATCTTTTCTATGCCTGGCTATAACTTTTGCAAACCACATGCGAATGACACCCAACAAGATGGCCTGGGAAATGCCCAACGACATGGCCAACGGGACCCGAGACAAAAACAAGAAATTACCAGAGGACATATTCTGTAAGTATAAATTAGAAATCCAGTTGGGACAGGAAAACCTGAAATTCCTCACAAATTCCCACAATATGTCAGCAAACGGTTAATTCTCCAGTTAGTTACATTGCAGACTGA
Organism: Crinia signifera; assembly: GCF_055691185.1. Taxonomy (NCBI): domain Eukaryota; kingdom Metazoa; phylum Chordata; class Amphibia; order Anura; family Myobatrachidae; genus Crinia; species Crinia signifera. The sequence goes on along the minus strand of NC_139227.1, from coordinate 2,728,515 downwards.
GAAATAGCAGAGAGACCTGTACTGATATAATAACAAAAATATGTAAAATAACACTTACCAAGAGACGATCTCCATGATGGAAAGGCTCCAGTGGCGCCAACCCGCACTCACCTGGCACGAGACCTAATGTTGACCCATATGTGTACATCACCCATATTCCATCTTTATCCACTCATAACTGCCCCAAGGCAAACACCAGGATGACTGGACTTACCCTGTTCATGGAGCAGAGTTGAAGTGAAAGCCAATGTCTATTCAGGTTCAACACATGGGGCAAAATAATGTAATGTTGTATTGGTGCCTATGATAAACTTTTGGAGGTGCTGACATGCACCAATGCTCCAAAGCCATTGACAGAGAGAAGTATCTAGAAGCGCCAGGCTGGTCATACAGGGATAAAATTGGGGAACTCCCACCAAATATATGCAAAACATCCGCGACCAAACGTCCCCGGCTGCACAAGGCCACACAAAACCCAGCATACTATGGAACAAGCTCTGATTTTGCCCGAAGAATCACTGAATCTAGTTATCCTGCCTGAAAGCAATGTATTGTCCTGGGTGCAATTCACAATGTTGCTAAAGTTTGCATAGCCAGGATTTTAGGGTTGTAATTGCTATGGCCACATTAGTTCCTCCACGAACCATAAACAGTTATCCCGATTCTGAGAAGGCGTCCAGGCAGGTGCTGGTTGCCACATGCCCAGAAAACAAAATCCTCTTCAAACCTTTGACTTTTGGGCAACACATGATCGATTACTTACAGGCACAGGTCTGTGTATTTCATACAGACAGAAATAGATAAGAAGACGAAGAATAATTTGTGATCGATTCAAAACCTTGTCACAACAACGCAATTTCAAGTAAAACTAAGATTTATAGATGTAATCAAAAATGTATTAAAGCCAGGAATAGGAAAGGGTCATACTGTATATACAATTGCCAGCTCTACTGACAAATAAGCAAAATTCAGGTGGAATTATAGGGACAGTCGTCTTTAGCATGAAACATTATGTTGTAGAATAACATAACCAACGATTTGGGTGGTGTTATTTTGTTGCAGGGTAAATACTGGATGACAAAAGAGAAGAAGAAATCTGTCAATCTGAACAATTTTCTTTTTCAAGAAGTATCCTTCACATTCAATACATTTTTGCAGTATTTGATCAACGATATAAAGAGATGCTGTAAACTGTTTTGTGACACCACTTTTAGTGTTGCGGATGTGATATTTTTCACTTTATCATCTATTGAGACTTATTTCTGCGCAGTTTTGGAAAAACCCAGAAATTACAGTCCATATGGAGGGTGTTCCAGTGCTGTCCCATTAATTTCAGTCAGTTCTGCCAATGCAACAGCAGCAAACTGTGGTTGGACATTGTCTTGGAGCAAAAACCACTGTTTTTTCTTCATCATGGCTCCACACAGATGGGTTTTCAGGATTATTGCATAGTAGTCACCTTTAATTGTCTCTACATGGGCAAGGGGGGAGGGGGCTTCCGGACGGGGGGGGGGGGGGGGGGGCAGGGGTACCCCCAGAGCCCCCCTTAATCCGGCTCTGTCCGCTGGGGGCTTAAATGGAACAATTAATAATAAAGGATCAGCCACAGCAATAAGAGTACTGTAGATTTGACAGAAGAAAGTCTTCAGTACTATGAATGTGAGTCAGGGTTACACAAATACCGCTGTAACTACAACATTCCATCCAGCAGGGATGGATTATTAGAAAGCATTGTAACTCACAATCTTTGTGTGGAAAAGGGGACTTGACCATGCAGAGAGCAGGCACCAGGACCACTATTGCAGAGTCCTGGGTGCCTCTCCACTCGGAGCCTTAAGGTCTCCGGATCAGTTGTGGTGGAGGGGGGCACTCGCCGGGTATCGGATCTCTATCACGGATCTGATCCGCTCCCTGTATAAATTATGTGCTGTGTACTCACAGCCGGAAGCCTGGACAGCTGAGCAACGGCTCAGCTGCCCAATGATATTTGAAACTGCAGCCTGTGGCACCCCGATTGGCTGGTGTGCAGGAAGGAAGGACTCGATGGGGGGTGGGATCCCTGCCAACCAACCACAGGCTCGGCGACGGCATGTAGTCTGTGCTGTGGGCGAAGGTGGAGTCAAACGGTCCAAGCCAGGGGGTGGGGGGTGAGAGGTGCGGGGGGGCACAACTATTAATCCCGCCTCCGGGCGCATTTTATGAAGTTACGCCACTCAGATTATATCTATTATCTTCTAGAAGGTATTAGATAATTAAGCAGAATTTTATTGGTTGACATGGGCAATATCCCTCTTCAATAGAATCTCATTTTAGTAAATGTACCCCTAATTGGCAGAAGGTGGGGGAGGTATGTGAGGAGATGACGCTGCGGAGAGGAGACATCTTTGAGTTTTGCTGGAGATAAGAAGAGTATTTGTAGCTTTACTTTTATGCAGCTGTTGTGGTTCAAAAGTATATTGCTCAGTGATATATAAATCAGATATTGTGTTTGGCAGCTTTAATTAGATGCCTGTGTCCCATATGTCCACACCGTGTGTGATGGCGCCCCATGTGCGGATTAAGCGGTAATTTGCCACCCCCACCCTTTTCAGCTCATGAAAGTGGAAGCACTTAAAAAAACAATATTAACATTTGTACAATAATGTTCGGATGTCTCTTCTTCTGTATACATGAATCTTAAGCAGCAAAAATCCAGACAGTTACTGGTTTGCTAAAATGCGCAAAAACAAACTAATAAAGGAACATGTGGATTATTCTTTTGCAGAACTATTACAGCCAAGAGCATCCTCATTAGCATATATCCAATATTGAAGCTTATTGTAAGAATGACACTTATACAGCTTCAACCAGTTCCGCTGTTATCAGAGCTGGCTTGCTTTGAAATCAAAAGTCAGAAGGGAACATTTACTAAACAGCGCTGATCAAAATCAGCACATTTTCAGCAGTTTCTGGGACTTGATTTAAATTGGCAATAAAATGAAATGTGTGATTAGACATCTTTGTATTTATTATTATTGCCCCCAGTGCTCGAAGTATGCCGGTATATGGCGGTATGGTATACAACACCCGCCGACTGCCTCTTCCTGATGACCGCTCCTGGTGGCCGTAACACCCGCCAACTGCCTCCTTCCGGCAACTCCGCCACAATGCCGCTGCCTACCCTGCTCCCACATGTAAATAAATGTGGCGGATGGGGGCATTTTTCTCTTAGGGATGCCAATCCCGGGATCCTGGGAATCCTGGGATTGAACATTTTTTAATCCAGATTCCCGGTATTAAAAAAATGCCCCAGGACTGGCATCCCTCATTGCAGGCGGTGAGCGAACAAGGTGCACAACCCAACTATAACACCACTAAGAGCATTCACTCACCTTCTAACTTGACTACCCACCCACTATTGGTAGTATATCCAGCTTTGAGTCAACAAAGGGAGTGCACCCACAATAATCGCACCTGCACTGGTGTGCTGCAATTTGTACAAGCCAATGCTCAATCACCAACAACAAAACCAAGGGGAGGGGTTGGGGGGGTGGGGGTTGGGGTGGTAACACTAGAAACAGAGAGGGTCTGGACAACAGCACCAAGCCCTCAAATAAAGTTCAGCACAGAATACCCCCTGCCACACCATAGACCGGCTATATCACATGATGTCCCTGTTGGTTTGACTCCGCTAAACTACTTCCATCTTCATTGACCGAACCAGCCCATGACCATGTCTGCTATATAACCTCTTCCCGGGAAATACTTACCTCTTCACTTCTATTGTTGGGTTCCACTTGAGGATTGGGGAATGCCACACCCTACAGTCATCTACAAACTCTAGAGGTACTGTACCTGGGACCACGCACAACATTGCAGATGCTCCATTAAGGGACATTATTAACCAGGGTGTTATAGGAATGGACACTTACCATATAGGTGAATATAATGTACTTACCCTTCTTTTGTGCATGCAAAGCTTGTTTAATATGTTTTAACCAATATATTTCTATCAAATGTACCACTATTTTCCATCAATGTACTTGGACATTTTTGTTTAGTGCAGTTCCCAATTTGTTTGTATATTTGTGATGTGGGGAGTGACGACCCCCAGTATTTCTGTAAGAGCGGACTGACACAACAGCTACATTGTGGCACGCCCTCCTTCTATCTCTTGATATATTTTTCTTGCTAATTCATGTGATGTCCATGTCACACCAGAAACAGGTCATGTGATGTTCCTTCATGCCAGCCCCAATCCTAGAGTACAGTATCTCATTTATTATTGCAATCATTAGGTTCATCTTCTTTTATTACTATTTCCCTTTCTCAATCATTGTAGTAGCAGTAGCCTTTACTGTGTCACCACCCCATGCAGCCCGGTGTCTGTGGCCCCTCTCGCTCTCCAACTCGCTGATGCATGCACCAGCCCTCTCTCTACAACGTGGTCCAGCATCTGTGTGCCCCCCCCTCAATTCCTGCCCCCATTTTCTGCCCCATTGCCTCCTGCCTGTGTCCCCCACTCCCTGCTCTCCCACAAGTGTGTACTATATGGTTGCATATTAACAGATTATACCAATCCCCAAACATACAATTTTCTTTTATACTATCTGCACTTCTTTATTTAAGGCTGGTATTGAAGAATTCACATGAAACCACAATATATCGAGAAAATAATAAAACACAATAATTAATTATAACTGGTCAATGACTATTGTAATCAATAACAGCTTTGCATTTATTTTGCATTTATTGACAATTATGCGCCTGGCTCCTCTCAACATCTGGTAGCACAAAAGCACCACGATAGGGTGTGTTCTATCTCTTCATCCAACAAACACCCCATGAACCCAAATCCACCATTCCATGAACTATGTTTTAACTTCATGTATGTCATTTTTGTTTAATTTGCCAACTAGAGCTCGTATTGTTATTTTTTTACTTGTGTTATGATTAAATCATATTTATTAAGATTTATGTGTGCAGTATGCTCCATATTTCTCAGTGAAACCAAGCGCTTCTCTTCTACAGTATCTTTTACTTTTCCTACCACTTAAAATCTCAGTCCTTTTTTGGTAATTCGGCACCATCTACCATTCCACCATTGTGAATGCCCCAAAATGGACTTTTAAGAGCCACAGACAGGGACACATGTGTGGACCTCTCATTTGATATGAAATTTTTATCCACACTAGGGGCGTGATGTATTAACATGCGGCTTTCATCGCGGTGCGGTGATGTAGGCCCCCCGCGATAGATTTAATGTGGTTTGCGGGAGGTCTCCGTCACCTCCTGGGCTCTGCGGCGGTCCCCGGCATCTCCTCCTCCCCTAAATTTTTTTTCTGTAACTCCCTCCCTTTCAGGTACCTGGACAGATGTAGCTGATATATGACTAAAGGAGACATCGTTATGAGGAAGTTGATGATGATGATGGCATTGACCATTGCTGCTGGCAGGTGATGCTGGACTACATGTTACTATACACTACATGATTGTCCAGCTTTTGAAACAATTGAATGAACTCCGCATATGACATAAGAGGAAGGAGTTTAATTAGTCACTTTCTCATGAGAATGCTCTTTTTCTCATATCGGGCCAGATAGACCAAAAGTGTAGTAATAATTACCTGGTTTCCGGTTCATTTAAGGGGTGCCCATGGCAAACGGTGCAGGAGATGAGACATGCAGATGCACATAGCCGTTTTTTCATTCATATTTTTCAGGTACATTTGGCCACGCCCCCATTTGCTCACACCTCACCCCATAGCCATCATTGCACTCATTTTCCGAATGTTTGCCTTTCTCTCTAAATTACCATTACCCCGACGTATTACTTTCATTTTAAAATGCCTTTTTTCACAGTTTCACATTCATCAAGGCACTTAGCCATAACTGCCAGTTATATACCTGTCTTATTACCAGCATTGACAGCTGCTGCTTTGTCTTGTTGGCTCTGCAGTACAGTCACATTAATAGGCTTCATTTGAAATGTTCTTTCTTCCATTGTTTCGCAGTCCACTCCGTGATACTTTTGCACATCGGTATGCAATTTTTATTTCTTGTTAACAGACTGTTAGTATTGCCTTGTCCTGATGTGCCTTTATTTAATAGCAATTGCATCAGCTGAGTTGTCTACTGAGCAGTATATAAAATACATGGCTCTCATCAGTTATGGTTCAGGAGATCTACGGTATAAAGATACAGTAAGTAGGTCAATTCCAAATGGTCAACATGCAAAAGGTAGACAGTAGAAAGAGGTAGACATGTTCAGGTCCACAGGGTCGGCATTAAAATGGAGGACACAAAAAATGGTCTGAGCTAAATTAGTGGAAATGTGTACAGGCTCACGCTTCAGGTAAGTTGCTGTGCTCTGCTACGGCTGCTCTTTGTGAAGGTAAGTTGCTGTGCTCTGCTACTGCTGTTCTTGGAGAAGGTAAGTTGCTGTGCTCTGCTACTGCTGCTCTTGGCAAAGGTAAGTTGCTGTGCTCTGCTACTGCTGCTCTGCTCTGCTACTGCTGCTCTTGGCGAAGATAATTTGCTGTGCTCTGCCACTGCTGCTCTTGGCAAAGGTAAGTTGCTGTCCTCTGCTACAGCTGATCTTGGAGAAGGTAAGTTGCTGTGCTCTGCTGCTGCTGCTCTTGGTGAAGGTAAGTTGCTGTGCTCTGCTGCTGCTCTCAGTGAAGGTAAGTTGCTGTGCTCTGCTACTGCTGATCTTGGAGAAGGTAAGTTGCTGTGCTCTGCTGCTGCTGCTCTTGGTGAAGGTAAGTTGCTGTGCTCTGCTACTGCTGCTCTTGGCGAAGGTAAGTTGCTGTACTCTGCTACTGCTGCTCTCAGTGAAGGTAAGTTGCTGTGCTCTGCTACTGCTGCTCTTGGTGAAGGTAAGTTGCTGTGCTTTGCTGCTGCTCTCGGTGAAGGTAAGTTGCTGTACTCTGCTACTGCTGCTCTTGGAGAAGGTAAGTTGCTGTGCTCTGCTACTGCTGCTCTTGGCGAAGGTAAGTTGCTGTGCTCTGCTACTGCTGCTCTTGGCGAAGGTAAGTTGCTGTGCTCTGCTGCTGTTGCTCTCGGTGAAGGTAAGTTGCTGTGCTCTGCTACTGCTGCTCTTGGTGAAGGTAAGTTGCTGTGCTTTGCTGCTGCTCTCGGTGAAGGTAAGTTGCTGTGCTCTGCTACTGCTGCTCTTGGTGAAGGTAAGTTGCTGTGCTCTGCTACTGCTGCTCTTGGCGAAGGTAAGTTGCTGTGCTCTGCTACTGCTGCTCTTGGCGAAGGTAAGTTGCTGTGCTCTGCTACTGCTTCTCTTGGTGAAGGTAAGTTGCTGTGCTCTGCTACTGCTTCTCTTGGCGAAGGTAAGTTGCTGTGATCTGCTACTGCTGCTCTTGGCGAAGGTAAGTTGCTGTGCTCTGCTACTGCTTCTCTTGGCGAAGGTAAGTTGCTGTGCTCTGCTACTGCTGCTCTTGGCGAAGGTAAGTTGCTGTGCTCTGCTACTGCTTCTCTTGGCGAAGGTAAGTTGCTGTGCTCTGCTACTGCTGCTCTCGGTGAAGGTAAGTTGCTGTGCTCTGCTACTGCTGCTCTTGGCGAAGGTAAGTTGCTGTGCTCTGCTGCTGTTGCTCTCGGTGAAGGTAAGTTGCTGTGCTCTGCTGCTGCTCTCAGTGAAGGTAAGTTGCTGTGCTCTGCTACTGCTGCTCTTGGTAAAGGTAAGTTGCTGTGCTCTGCTGCTGCTGCTCTTGGCGAAGGTAAGTTGCTGTGCTCTGCTACTGCTTCTCTTGGCGAAGGTAAGTTGCTGTGCTCTGCTACTGCTGCTCTTGGCGAAGGTAAGTTGCTGTGCTCTGCTGCTGCTCTCGGTGAAGGTAAGTTGCTGTGCTCTGCTACTGCTGCTCTTGGCGAAGGTAAGTTGCTGTGCTCTGCTACTGCTGCTCTTGGCGAAGGTAAGTTGCTGTGCTCTGCTACTGCTGCTCTTGGCGAAGGTAAGTTGCTGTGCTCTGCTGCTGTTGCTGCTCTCGGTGAAGGTAAGTTGCTGTGCTCTGCTATTGCTGCTCTTGGCGAAGGTAAGTTGCTGTGCTCTGCTGCTATTGCTCTCGGTGAAGGTAAGTTGCTGTGCTCTGCTACTGCTGCTCTTGGCGAAGGTAAGTTGCTGTGCTCTGCTACTGCTGCTCTTGGCGAAGGTAAGTTGCTGTGCTCTGCTACTGCTGCTCTTGGCGAAGGTAAGTTGCTGTGCTCTGCTACTGCTGCTCTTGGCGAAGGTAAGTTGCTGTGCTCTGCTGCTGCTGCTCTCGGTGAAGGTAAGTTGCTGTGCTCTGCTACTGCTGCTCTTGGCGAAGGTAAGTTGCTGTGCTCTGCTACTGCTGCTCTTGGCGAAGGTAAGTTGCTGTGCTCTGCTACTGCTGCTCTTGGCGAAGGTAAGTTGCTGTGCTCTGCTGCTGCTGCTCTCGGTGAAGGTAAGTTGCTGTGCTCTGCTACTGCTGCTCTTGGCGAAGGTAAGTTGCTGTGCTCTGCTACTGCTGCTCTTGGCGAAGGCAAGTTTCCTATCTGTATTCCACGTAGATGATAAATGATGAATATTTTCTACCATTGCCATGTCATCCCTATGAACCCTTTGACCTTTTGGACCTTAACCATTTGAACCTGCACCTTGTGCACTGTATACCTTTTACCTGTTGACCTTTGACCCTGTTGACCTATTATTTTATGAACTATAATAGTGCCCTAGTTCCTATTATGTCACATTGTAGGATTGCTAGTGTGGAACCCATCAGAGCTGCCACAGATGTGATTTTTCTGCCCTTTCCCACACCTACAAAATGCAGTCTGGCTAAATTATTCCAACAGGACACCAAGGTGTATCTGTGCAGGCTCACTTAGTACGCGGAATACGAGCCCGAAGCGTGGCGAGCAGACGCGGAATACATGTAAAGTAATCCGTGTCCCCTCGCGTGGCTCGCTGCACTCACCACGCTTCGGGCTCAGTGGCTCGCTGCGCTCGCCACACTATCTAAAGTCAACTCGAACAGTAAAACCGCCCCCCTAGAAGAAAAGTCTAGATCCACCCCTGCTGTGAAGAGAAGGCAGTGTCTGATTGCATAGAAACATAGAATTTGACGGCAGATAAGAACCACTTGGCCCATCTAGTCTGCCCCTTTTTTAAACATGTTACCTCAAACCATATTTGATCCTTATTTTTTTGTAAGGATATAAATATGATTATCCCAAGCATGTTTACATTGTACTACTGTATTTGCCTCTACCACCTCTGTTGGGAGGCTATTCCACTTATCTACTACTCTTTCTGTGAAAAAATTCTTCCTCACATTTCCCCTGAATCTTCCTCCCTCTAGTGTCAGTGCATGTCCCCGTGTTCTGTTGCTCCTCTTCCTGTGAAGAATGTCTCCCACCTGTACCTTGTTAAAGCCCTTGATATATTTGAAAGTTTCTATCATGTCCCCCCTTTCCCTTCTCTGCTCTAAAGTATACATATTAAGATCTTTTAGTCTTTCCTGGTACGTTTTGTGATGTAGGCCATGCACCATTTTAGTTGCCCTTCTTTGTACAGTCTCTAATATATTTATATCCTTCTGGAGATATGGCCTCCAGAACTGAACACAATACTCTAGGTGAGGTCGTACCAATGACCTATACAGTGGCAGTATTACTTCTTTCTTTCTACTGCTGATAACTCTCCCTATGCAACCAAGCATCTGCATAGAAGGGGAGACTATGCAGATACTGGTTGAGAATTAGGCTGTGCAAGTGTAACCACCCAGCAATCAAAGCCATAGCTGCACTTTTTGGTGAGTATTAGCGTCCCCCCCCCCTTTTTTTTTATTTCTTCAAAAGGGTCATAGGGAAAGAACATAACAAAACTGGTCCCAAAAACAGGAAAAGTTATGATAAGAAAATTAATTTGGACAGTAAGGTCCAGATTTATTAAGCTCGGTGAAGTGATAATGTGGCTTGTACTTTATCACCGGCCAATCAGCTCCTAACTGTGAAGTTACAGGCTTGGGTTGAAAAATGACAGGTAGGAGATGATTGGTCGGTGATAAAGAACAGACTCTTTATCACTTCACCGAGCTTAATAAATCTGCCCCTATGGGTGAAATGTAATCAGAAAGTGAGAGATTTGGTAAGCAGGACCAAAACTAGGGTTTCCGGCGCCCGGGCCAAGGCAGTCATTTGGTGCCCCCCCGTCCCCTGACGGCCCTGGCGCCAGAGATCCCCCCTCCCCACTGACAACTTACATAACTCCTGCGCAGCCAGCGGGGGTCCGGGGACAGGCAGCAGGGTTCCGGGGACTGTGTAGCCGCTGTAGCGGCAGCTTGACTCCGTCCGTCTCTCCTACTAGCGCGGCGGTGGGAAGCGCTGGTGATGACTTTGAAAAGACTTGCCGGACGCTGATTGGCTGAATTCAGCCAATCAGCGTCTGGCAAGTCTTTTCAAAGTCATCACCAGCGCTTCCCGCCGCCGCGCTAGTAGGAGAGAGTAGAGCGGCTACCCGGAACCCCGCTGCCTGTCACCGGACCTCCGCTGGCTGTCCCCGGACCTGACAGCGCCCCCTCCAGCGCCCGGTGTGAGTGACCCCCCAGCCCCCCCCCCCCCAGTTACCTCCCTGCCCTGTGGTAAGAATTCTCCAGTTATTTAAAAGCAGCAATCATTTACACTGCAAAATCAAACTGGTTTACTTTCTGATTTTCTCACCCTATTACATTTCACCCAAACTCTCTTTATACCACATTCATTCACTTAACATTTTTTTTTAAGTAAATAATACATTTCAATATATGGGCAGTGCTAGGATTTAAACCCATACTCTATTGCAGTCCATTCAAACACCCTACTCATCAAACTATTTGATACTGTATAAAACTATAATATTTCTAATTATATGAAGCTATTGCAATATCTACTTTGTAAAAAATGTAATCAGCTTAGCAAGGGAGAACATCTATGTAGTATGCAGCCACACACATAGATTTTCTGAACTGCAATACTGATCATTTTTTTTAACAAAATATACAGTGAGCTTTAAATAGTTTGAACTCATTAGCTTTCTATGCAGGGGCATAGTGTCTGACTTCAATGACACAGGAGATGAGTTTGAATCCTGGGCATGTCCGCATCTTAAAATGTAATTGAGGACAGCATACCTGAATAACAAATAGTTCTCAAGTTTATGAATGTTGTATATAGGGAGTCAGAAATCAGAAGATACTGTGATTCTAAGAGGAGGAAAGTTACAATTGAAGGTAGAGAAATCAGATAATTAACAAGTGCCAACAGCATCTCCTATCCTGCAGCACTGTGCGCTGTGGCACACTCTGCACTACTATAGCTACATGGTAATGGTCACACACATTTCATAAAGCCACAGTATTGAGGACGATGCACGACACAGTACACGTGAAGGTCTATACCGAGAGCACGTGAAGCTCTACACCGAGAGGGCAGTAAACATTCCTTCTTCTGAGTTAATATCGTTTAATGTATTTATTTATGCAGCAAGTCAGAAGTGAGCTTGGCTGCCATCAAGATCATTCTGCTTTCTCAACAATTTTGCACTTTAAATTATTTGTTCAAGGAATAAAAACATTTTGTGCATCTACTGTGGGGAATACTCGTCCTCCAGCACAGAAGACCAGATGCAAAGCTGAAAACAAATCCTCAAATGTTGTCTCCATTGGGATTTCCACAGAATGATATATTAGATTGTAAGTACATAAAGGAAAGGTTACGGAACAAGGGAGTGGCAATGAGATCGCAATTGATGCATTAGGGATTCTGTTTCTATTCTAACTATGGTTTATCCTATGATATTCTGCTAACCTTGTAAATGACAGAATTGGCTAAGCCAAATGGCTAATAAAATATAAACATGGTCAGAATAAACCACACTTGAAACCTGACTGAAATAAGTCAGAGTAGCCATTCTAAAATCACCAGAATAATAAAAGATACTTTAGGGCTGGAAGCAGAGTGTGAGACAGGCAGACAGGTGGCCCCAGTAGTGGTGTAATTATGAAACAGGCACCTCCTCATCAAAAAGTTTCAGAAGCCTTCCCCCTCTTACCCCATAGTACCTGCTCATTGTCAGCAGTTTCTCCCCCTGGCCATCACTGTGGGTCTCCAATTACAAATGCCTCACGTTCTGCTCTTTGTCATGGATTCTGCTTGTTGTCAGGGGTTCTACTCATTATCAAGCTTCCCCCCTCCTGTCTCCACAGTGGTTCTATCACTAATGAAATAAAAATGTGCCTCCCAAAGTGGCTGCCTCCTCCTCGTGCATCCTTAATTGCTGTCTCCTCTGAAGCAGTGGCCATTTTTGGAGGAACATTTATAATGGAGGAAGGCACGACAGGTCCATAGACAAATATCTGCAGCTCCCAGCAGTGGCCAAGCTAGTGCTACAGCACTGGGCCCCAGGCTGCATTTGCAGCTATGAATGAGTGCATCCAGTGATGAATTGGGAACTAAAAGTGGCCCTGGAAACATTCTAGAAGAGGCCTCTTGTGGGTGGCACCAAATCCAATGTAGATGGGACCAACACCAAAATAGATGGGAATAATACATTACGACACAAGTGTAGAAGCTGCTGGTTTCTATATGCTTTGCAGTCTAGTGGCTTCCAGTTCTCTAAACTGCTGTGACAAATCATAAGCTTGCCAATATATCATTTACCACAAGAAGTGGCAAGAAACTTCATGACTAGTGGTTTAGCTTCACACGACGATCTAAGCCCCCTGCCCCCCCCGCTACAAAATTTAAGAGAGTTAAGCTGTCATCAAAAACACAGCAAACTGTGGCTTCTAAAGACATGGTATCACAAAACCCCAAGGAGAGTCCAAGAGTGTTGGTGGTTGTGCTGCCTGACCTTCCCATCACTGTACGGGAAGAGGTGGCTCCTTCCACCATTTGCAGCACGCCCTCTGTATATGCTGGAAGGATCACCCACATTCCAGTTCCTGATTTTGAGATGGAAGGGGTCAATGTTGTACACCAGGAAGAGGATATTGATGTAGCTGACGCTGAGGAGGAAGTTCACAAGGTGTATGCTGCTGATGGTGATGTGGTGTGCTTAAATGAGGCATCGGGTGAGACAGTTGTTGTCTGTGTAGATTTGGACAACAGCTGTCTTGCCATATGTAGCTTATGTAAAGCTGCAATAAGCAGGGGTAAGGATGTTGGCCACCTTGAGACATTTTCCCTTATGCATTACCTGATGCTCAGTCATAAGTCACTGTTTAGTTCATAAACTGTGGCTATGACCGTAAGCATTCCAGGGACACCTAAATTCCTTGGACCTGTTGTATCCATGCTCCTGAAAACCACACCAGCAGGTCACTCCTTGTCAATTTCCTCCTCAATCCAGGACAGAGTTAGTCCTACAAGCCATGTCACCAGCATGACTGACTCCTCTTCTATCCTGGAATAATGCCTACTGCTGCTGCTGCTGATGTTGCTGCTAGGAGTTGTTCTTCATCCCATAGGGTAAGTCAGAACATCACTACTTCTTTCACTAAGCAATTGAACGTCCAACAGTTGTTTGTGATGCGGATGAAGTTACGACAGCAGTCATCCTATGACAAAGTGGATAACTCAGGCCTTGACAACTATGTTGGTGTTAGACATGCATCTGGTGTCTGCCATTGGTGGAGGTAGTGTATCCCTGGTACCAAATCCCATCAAGATTCCACTTCACTAGGCAGGCGATACCCAGGATGTACAGAGGCATCTGAAAAAAATGTCCTCAGTGTCCTGAAAAATGCAGTTGTACCCACTGTTCACTTGTACATGTGGTACAGGGCAAACTCAGCACTATACAACTGATACAGCCCACTGGGTAGATGCATTGCCGCCTTGCTATCATCATCAGCAGCATCTCCTAAACGCCAGCTCCTTCCAAAACAGGCTACATTGTGTATCACTGGTTTCCGTAAGAGGCACAACACTGACAACATCTTAGAGAAACTGAAGAAAATCATCGCTCAATGGCTTACCCCACTTAGACTCTCCAAGGAAGGAGGATCTAAAGCACTGCGATTCCACAAAGCAGCTCTTGTGGATGAAGCCCCTTATTTGCTTTGTCAGGATACAAGGGTGGTCAGTCTATTAAAGTCAGAGGAATACATTCTGGCCACCATGCTGGATCCTCGGTTTAAAGCCTATGCTGTGTCTCAGTTTCCGGCAGACAAAAGTCTACAGTGGTACAAAGACCTGCTGGGCAGGAGATTGTCATCTGAAGTAGACTGTGACATGGCCCCAGCTCCTCCTTCATTTTCTCCCACACCTGTGGCTGCGAGGAAACAGCTCAAATTTCCTAACCGACCCAGTGGCGGTTATGCAGGGTAGGCAGGGGCGAGTTTGGACATCTTTTCCAGACTGAAGGAACTGCCAACGATTGCTGACATGTCTACAATTGCTGCACACGATGCTGTCACTATTGAAAAAATGGTGGAGGATTACATTGGTGACAGCATCCAAGTAGACATGTCAGACAGTCCGTACCTTTACTGGCAGGATAAAGGCAGTTTGGAAGCCCCTGTACAAACTGGCTCTATTTTACCTGAGTTGTCCCCACTCCAGTGTGTACTTCAAAAGAGTTTTTAGTGCAGCCGTGAACCTGGTAAGCGAGTGGCGTAGGAGGTTGCTTCCACAAAATGTGGAGAAGATGATGTTCATCAAAATGAATGATCAATTCTTCAATGAAGACCTGCAATTGCCTCCAGAGATTACAGAGGGACCTGTAATGGTGGATTCTAGCAGGGACAAATTGATAATCTGTGAGGATAAGGATGTACAGTACGTACTGAAGGGGGTGAGGAATCAGAGGATGATGGCAACATCTTGCCTCTGTAGAGATGGTTTGTACAGGGAGAGATGATTTGCTTCTTTTTTTTGTGGGGCCCAAACAAACCAATCATTTCCGCCACAGTTGTGTGGCAGACTCTGTCGCTAAAATGATTGATTTGTTAAAGACAGTGTGTGCATGTCCTACTTATGCAATGTAAGGTTGGGTGGGAGGGCCCAAAGACAATTTCATCTTGCACTTATTTTTATTTTTTTTGCATTATTTGCTCTTTGGAGCTTCTTTGTTCGTTTTTCAAACTGCCATCCTGTCTGCCGCTGCAGTGTCACTCCTAGATGGGCCACGTGTTTGTGCCACCCCCTTGTGTCGCTTAGCATACTAATCAGCTACCTCGGTGCAACCTTTTGGCCAAAAAACAACATTGTGGGGTGTGAGGTACAGTATTTAGGATAGACTGGAAATGAATGGAAACTTTTGTTATTGAGGTTAATAATAGCGTAGGAGCAAAAAAATAAAATAAATGATTTTCATGGTTTCGCCCCCCAAAAAAATACAGATCAAAAACCCAAAACACTGACGGGTGTTGTTTTGAAACAGATCCAAATCCAAAACACGGGGCCAAATGTAATAGGGAGAGAGTTTCAGAAAGTGAGAGATTTTGGGAGAGTTTTCCCATTTTTTTTAAAGCAGCAATCAATTACACTGCAAAATCAACTTGATTTTGCCATGTAATTGATTCCTGCTTTAAAAACATGGGAAAACTCTCCCAAAATCTCTCACTTTCTGAAACTCTCATCCTATCACATTTGGCCCCCTGCTGGAGATACAGATCCAAAACACGTTTCACAAAACGCTAAAAGTGCCCAGTGCACATCCCTACTGTGTGCTGTTTTTGGACTTTTATATTTTGTTTATTTCATACCTAAAAAATGGAAGAAATATTGTAAAATGCTATAAACTCTTTTTTTTTTAGTAAATGCTGAGTAACCAAACTTAGGAACAAGCAATTTTTGAAAACATTGTAAAGAAATGTTGTGTTAATGAAAGGCAAGTCCCAGAAATGTCACTCCAAAGATATTTAGCAGAATAGTAAACTAAAGTGGTAGCATGCTGGGTTTTGTAGTACTACAGCAGCAGATTATTTTACTACTAAGGCCTAAATAGCATTTCCCAGTGTGTAAGCACACATATTTGTTAATATAAATCTGGGAGCACTCACCGTGTTACAGGGATGCTGGTTTATCTGTATCAGTGACATGTTCCCCGGGAAGGACCTCAGGCGGAATCATTTGTTTTAACTCCTTATAGGCGGTATAATGTGTGGGCACCCTAGGACCTCCCCCTGTGCGACAGGCCTGCTTCCGCTCTGTGGCCATCTTGACTTTTAGTAGCCTTTTTATTTCATTGAACTGTTTTTTTTTTTTTTTTATGTTTGTGACTCTTCAGTTAAATAAACTCACTACAGTGATGTCCTGCCACATCTGCTTCTTCCGCCCCTCATTACTGCGGTGTTGCTGGTCCTCAAATCGGCGCAAAAAACTGGCACCATAGTGCACATTAATTTGCAATTCTCTTCATAAGAAAAGCGTGCATTGTGCCCACTTGCAGTTTTCCCTGGCAAAGGGCAATCTTTATCCTCCTACTTCTCGAAATGGCCATCCTCCTACTCATGCCACTCTCTATCAGTGTTTTCAGACTCCCTCACCTCCTCCTGCTCCCTGACAAACTCCTCCTCCTCCTTCCTCCTCAAAGTGGGCCTGGAATTCTTTACATCCTCCTCCTGCTCCTCCTGTGTCCTCACAGACAATGGCCTCTTGGCCATTCTCTCTCTTTCTCTGCTGCTCTCAAAAAAATGAAAACCAGCTATTTTGTCTATGAATGTTTTAACTTTTTCACTAATGATAATTCTGGAATCACAGTCACGGGCATAACCATATAGGGTGCAAGGAGTGCCATTGCTAAGTGGCCCAGAGACTTTTGGGGGCCTGGGACTGGTTTTAAACTTGCATACCAATATTCCAGGTTTGCCTGCTCTGCTATTTGGGTCTGATCTATTGTCCAGCCTGAAGTTTGTGACATACATTTTCCCTGAGAGGTGTATATTATGCAGTAGATGTTATACTGATACGGGGCACTGTGATTTAGCATCATTTGAACTGGAGACCACTATAATGCAGCACAATATGAAAAGGAGGGCACCAATGTATCATGATCTGATCTGCTCATTGAAATGTGAAGGGCGCCACAATGTTACATAATAACAACTAGGTCACCCCAATATGGCACAATATGAAATGGAGGCACTATTCTGCTCCTGAGGAAGCTGGGAGACCAATCCCAGGGAAACGCGTTGAGCTTTTAAACATTGGACACTCAGAATCCTTCTCACTGTGGGCGATCCAAGTGCACGGACAATCCAGTCCTTTATCTCCAAAACCCACCACCTATCCGGAGGACAATCCGAGGCAGCGTTCGACTTGTAACAGTCAACCAGGTTTACCATCTACCCCACCAGAGGACCTTATTCCATCTATGGACTCTGCCATTTGGGACTAATTGGCCACCTGGTGTTTCACCTGCTGCTAAATTGGAGACTACCGATTATTGATGTCCGCTTGGTAATATGCCCATCAATACTGATTAATATACAGTGATGATTATTGATTGTACTGTATGTCCATAAAATTCTTAATAATAATATTTTATATATGGAATTCCATTATTGTAACTACAGCTAAGTAAAATGTAAATAAATTGTAAAAGATACCATTCTAGTAGCATTTTATTTAATTTTTTCCACAAGCCTGCGCTGGTACACCATTCTATTCTCACATACCTTGTTTATTCGGGCATTGACAAATCCCAGTACCTGCTGCAGTTAGTAGTGCACCAATCTAAATTGCTTCTTTTTGTTACATAATAACAACTAGGTCACCCCAATATGGCACAATATGAAATGGAGGCACTATTCTGTGGTATAATATGAATGGAGCACACTATCATAATGTGGATTTCGGATACTGTGTGGACTAAAGTATACTGGCAGCCCTATTTTAAACTAGGATACCACTATGGTTTAGAAATGAACCCAGGGCCCAATGATGGAACAGGGGCCCCTTCAATATGTGGCTATGGAGCCCAGAATGTTCTAGTTCCGCCCCTGCTCACAGTGCTTATATATATGAACACAGAGCAGCACACAACCTACTGAGCTTTAGTGATTATTATTCTGGGCAGTGACAAAAAACACCAAGTTCTAATAGTGCCCTACAGTATACCGAGCTCTGGGGTCCAATATAGGCAGTGACATAAAATAATAACCCCACCAGTGTGCACTAAGGGTTAATAGAGCCCTGTATTATAGGGACAGGTAGGGAAACCTGAGCCATGGCTTGGATACCAGAAGTTCTCACCCCACCGCACCCCACTAGTAATGCCGCTGAGCTGAATGCCATTGTTCAGAACCTGGCTGAAGCCAAGCTCCAGAACATGTTGGCACTTTATCAATAAATAATCAGGATGAAATGAAAAAATAGCAATAAAATGTGAGTGCGGGCATGAATAAGATTGCTCTAAAAAGGGTTTGTTTTGATTCCGCACAGTCACCTGGGGTTCCACAATATTTGTTAACCCCTTACGGCACAGGGGGTGATGCTACCCATCTCTAGGGTGCACCCCTAAATGCTTCTCATGGAGCCGGTGGTAGAGAACATGTGTAGGCTGCATACATGTTGGGCGTTAGTATCATGTTTCACTTTAGATACAGGACATGATACTGTACATGCAATACAATTTCCAATGTAAAATAGTCCATTGTGCTATGGGTTTAATACAGATAAAGTTTGATCATTTTTTGTGAGAAGAAACTACAATATACTGTACAGTATTATTGTTCTGAAGTGATTTGTGAATCAAATGAAGTCCAGACATAATTACTTGTAGAGGTTCTGTAATTCACTGTATAATTAGTAGCAATCTGATAAATGCTCTCACTGCACAGTCCACAGACAAATCTCTCTTTAAGAGCAATAATTATGCTTCTTTTAAAGACATTGTGTTCTGCTAATTTCCTTTATTGTGTTACAAGACAGTAAACACTTTCCCTTTTACCTTAATGAATTTTGAATATTTAAGCTTTAATAAGAAGCTTGAGTGGAACGTTTGGGCAATTAATTGACTACAGTAAACTTAGATAATGGTTTCAAACAGTTAGTTCTTCATCTTATTACTTTTATTAATACCAGGGCCATTCTGTGCCCTGGGTCAGCCTTGCCCCCAGCACATGCCATCACACTAAAGGTGGCAGTTCTCTATGCCATTCCTGACACTATACAAGCCACGATAAATGCCACAGGAACAGTGCCCGTGCCACTTCCTTGGTCTTGAGCAATGGTCATCAGCACTGGTTACAGATCTCAGGCTATAGAACAGGTGCGATCCCCATGTTTTGGTTTTGTATTTCACATTTGGCAAAACCACCCTCAAATGATTTATTTTAATCTTGGATTCAGATGTGGATTTGGCTTTGGATTTCTTTACAATTGATAAATAAACATATAAAATCATGTTCAGTAATTTGGATTTATTTCCATGTCATTAGGAATTATTTCCAGTCAATTCTGAAAACATCACAGCTCACAATATTGTATTTATCCTGCACAGAAACAAAATAATTCATCCAAATCTGACTCTATACGTTTGCCCCACCTGCAGTGAGACATGGTTCTGTCCATGTGAGATAACAGGTTCTTTGCAATCAGATCTGCATTCGGCCTTAGTTATTTGTGTAATACATGCATGCTTCTTAGATTTAGGGGTCAGACCGGCCCTAGGCACAATATTTTTGGCCGCCCCCCCTATTAAAGAGTGGGTGATAGGGAACAGGGAGAAATCGAGGGAGAGAGAAGGAGGAGTCAAAGAGAGGGGAGTGAGAGGACAGTCAGAGATATAGAGCGGGGGCATTGTATATACTTGCTGGTTCTGCTTGACCACACTCCACTACTCTGTCCTGTCGGATTCCCGGTGAGACGTGGCAGGCGGGTCCCGGTGGTACCCGGCTCCGGGCTCCCGGAGAGGTGGCAGGTGGGTCCTGGCTCCTGGCTGTGTGCGTCTCTGGTCTCCTGCGAGACATGGCAGATGAGTTCCGGCGTGACGCGGCTCTGGGTTCTAGCAAGAGGTAGCATGGCGGGTCCCGGCTCCCAGCGGTGCATGGCTCCCGCGTAAGGTGGCACGCAGGTCCCAGCAATCAGCTGTCTTTTATTGCAGCTATTTTTAACATCAGCTAAATGACAAGAGACACGTGCTGCCACCCATGATTGGTGCCACCCCTAGGCCCGTGCCTCATGGGCCTAGTGGCAAATCCAGCCCTGCTTCTTACCTAGTTGTGCCTGGGAGCTGGGAATGGTGACTAGTTATCTGGCACACACACACACACATAAATGCACAGCAGTGCAAATACATGGGCCAATGGGCCTAATTCATGGGCAAGCTGTGCATGCGCGCACACGCCAGCCTTATGTGTGTTGCTGCAAAAACAAATTAAATAACACTGAAGGCTATTGTTTGATAAAATGAACATATACTTTTCTGATGAAGGAAATTATTCTGCAGTATTGTTTGGCACTTATGTATGAGCCTGGCAAGAGATTGATTAAATTATTATGGGGGAAATTTACGAAGAATACAAATAGGAAAATTCTGAAGAAATCCATAGAGGTACATATGGAAGGAAATTATACTTACGCGCAGGGCTATTTTTGTGCAGGCTCCAGCAGGAACTGAGGCCCTTATTCTAGTTCACTCTTTCAGACAAAATATTTCTTAGATGGACAAAACCATGTGCACTGCAGGTGAGGCAGGTGTTACTTGTGCAGAGATAATTAGATTTGGGTGGGGTTTTACACCTGCCTCACCTGCAGCGCACATGGTTTTGTCCATCTAGGAAATATTTTGTCAGAAAGAGTGAACTAGAATAAGGGCCTCAGTTCCTGCTGGAGCCTGCACAAAAATAGCCCTGCTTACGCGGGTCCTCCGGCAATTGATGGTATTTTCAATACGGCCACGTAGTAATTTAGGAATCACCATTCTTTTGAATGGTAATTCCTATTCGTATTTTATTGATCGTATACATTCGTATTTGTAAATACAAATAGGAATGTGCCATGAACACGAATAAATACGAATACGCCTAAAAAATTGTATTTTACTATACAAATACGATTTTATTAGCCGTATTTGGTTTCGTAAATTCCCCCCTATGTGACCCCAAAAAATACTTTGCTGTGTCACTCTGAGCTGCACCCCAAGAAGAGATCTTTTTTGTTTCCTGGCCATTGCAAAAAGGAAAAAAGAATTGAATAAATAACACAAAATAAATATTTTTAAGTGGTGTGTGCAGTTTGAGACCTGGTTGGGTATTTGTATGCTACTGAAAATACCATTCATTTGATTGTAGGCGCTCTAGTTTTTGAGATACCGCTGACATCATTGCCTGTTGTTCTTATGATTACGTTATGTGAGAACACCAGCCCTGACACCGGCGATTATAGATTTATCCAGCATATTAATCTCCGGACGATAACTATGCGTGAGGCCATGCATCTCTATCACTGTGGCCCTTCACACAGAGTGACCTAATGAGATTGCCCTGAAATTGCCCCGTGTGTAGGCCCCATTAGGTGTCAGAGTAGATGTAGAACTCAACACTGCCCTAGTCCACACTCTCCCATCGTACGGGTATAATGTATTTACTAAAGTCCGATTTAGTAGTAGAGATGTTGCCAATACGTAGCAACCAATCAAATTCTACTTAGCATTAATCTAGCACTTTCTAGCAGATAATAGCTAGAATCTGATTGGTTGGTAATGACAACATCTCCATAAAAAAAGACATCCTTATGAGACCTACAACCATAGGCATTTTCTGAGCGATTTTACTTATCTAACCGATCACTGTGTGTGTAGGGGCCATAGCCATAGCAATCTAGTATCGCTTATCTACACACCGCTACCTGTGTAGGCCCCATTACATTCTAGACATTGGGATATATGATGGATTTAATGTCACATAGGTTTGTAAAAAATTCAAGGCCTATATTGTATTCCGTAAAAGTGCTGCATCACATAATTATTTGTGCAATCTGTCAATGATATTCTTCTTGCGTTGTTTTTTTTTTTTCATCAAGCTCCAAAATGAAATCAATACCAACAATACTGCGGTCTGTATGGCTCCTTTACTGCCGACTTCATCACTGTTAGGCACTTTATATTGTGTAATTGAGGACGACAACAGCAAGCTGTAGAGAGGAACAATACAGTGCATGATATAATATACTAAAAATAACACATTGCAAAAACAATTTGCATTTTTATTAGCAATAGTCAGCTGGTATTTTGAGAAATCTATTTTCATGCATCAGAATATAAATATTAATCAGATACTTTTTTTTCTGCTTTATTCTCCAATTGAGAATAAAAAATACAAGTGTAAATGTCATTAATTGTAAAAAATGGCATAATGCTAAAAATAAAAAAAAATAACCAGAAATAAACAGGGAAGATCTCTGGTTTGACTCTTCTAGAGGTTATAAAAGTCATAGGCAAACGTAAGGGGGGTTTCCGGTTGCCCAGAAACACCCATCCTCTTGGCAATTGGCTTAAAATATGACAACATTAACCCTTTGAGGTCCGCACCAAAAAAAAAAGTTTATTATGAACGGATTTCTCAACCGTTTGGTAGAGGCATATATATCTCAAAAACCGTGGGGTCTCATTTTAAAAACTATTGATTGTTGTTGGTTGTTGTTAATATTATCCTCAGTGAATAAAAAAATGCAAAGAATTTTTATTTCCTTTGCTTTTATTGTGGTGCGGACCTCAAAGGGTTAATAATGGTATATAATATGACATCATGTAGTTTAAGGGACAGAGCAGAGCTGCTTCACATAACCATACCTCCCAACATGACCCTCTCCAGGAGGGACAAAATGTTCTGCTTCTGGATTTTCTTCTGAATGCATGATTACCTTGATCTGTGTTGAACAGGATAATTAATAAGAAAGGTGTTTCAACATAGGTGATGTCAATCATAAATTAAGACAGAAGGGCAGAAGCAGATCAATATGTCCCTCCTGGAGAGGGTCATGTTGGGAGGTATGCATAACCAGTGGGAGAAGCTTCTTCTACCAGATTTGCTGTGTGTGGATCTCAATCAGTGCACTGGATCAGAGAGTAACTACCAAAAAGAATAAACAGGTGCCCTACCGTGAGGTGGGAGAATGTGTGCTTAGCAAGTGCAGTACTGGTTCTATTATATTTGTGTATTTATTATTTTATGTTTAACCTTTCAAGACAACTAATTTTATATTATGTAAATGTTTGATGCCGCCTATACTACATACCATCTATAGTGTTAGATATTAATACTGCATTCCATACATTATTCAGTGTATAAAAATACCAAATTAGTGACCTTCTACTATTCCCCAAGATGTACTTGATCGTCGGTTCTAGATTGTGGACTACATTTGGAAATTCCCCTCTAGAAAACCTGCGTTTGCCACTGAAAGTTCATGCGTCCAACACTCCTGAATACTGTATAATGAAAAGTACATACAATTTGATACTTTTAGCATGGTCAGTCAGCATGGTCAGTCAGCATGGTCAGTCAGCATGGTCAGTCAGCATGGACGTCATTTGAAGTGGAGCACACGTTATGGGCACCACTGATACTGCTTCTCCACCGCGTGTGACTCTAGTGGGGTGCTACATGACAGAGGTGCTATGCACCCCTGCCATTACCTGCACTACTATCTGTAAGCTAGATTTGCCGGGGCAATGTAAGAACAATCATGGCCCAGGGCCCCCAGATGTGTCTTCTATATATATATATATATATATGTATGTACGACAGTGGTACGGCACTCCAAACTACAGATGCAGGCTATATGTATGTATATGTATGTATAGCAGCAGGCAGTAGCACCTAAGCAGGTCTGACCGCTGAACACCGGGCTGGACGTTCATCAGCACAAAGGCGCACGTGACCTCTGACGACAGTCAGTTGTCCGGGTAACCTGCTGTTGTCTGACCAAGCATCCATACAGAAAACAGCGAAGGACACTAGATTGTGCAGAATGCTGTGAATGCAAAGTGCACACATTATGGAATACTATATGGTACTGTGCATGGTGTAACGTTAAGTGCAATATAAGATTAACGTGCATAATTATGCACTTTGCATTCACAGCATTCTGCACACTCTAGTGTCCTTCACTGCTTTCCGTATGGACGCTGGGTCAGACGCCAGCGGGTTACCCGGACAACTGACTGACGTCAGCGGTCACGTGCGCGTATGAGCCGACGGACGTCCAGCGGTTTCCCTGCACAAGTCAAGTGTGCTTTTCTATTTGAATGTAGTTTATTCATTTATCTGTTGGTTTTGTTCTGCACTTCACTTATTTATTAATTTATTTATTATTTATTAACAGTTTCTTATATAGCGCAGCAGATTCTGTTACAAAGTCTTATATAGCGCAGCAGATTCCGTTACAGTGTCTTATATAGCGCAGCAGATTCCGTTACAGTGTCTTATATAGCGCAGCAGATTGCGTTACAGCGTCTTATATAGCGCAGCAGGTTCCGTTACAGTGTCTTATATAGCGCAGCAGATTCCGTTACAGTGTCTTATATAGCGCAGCAGATTCTGTTACAGTGTCTTATATAGCGCAGCAGATTCCGTTACAGCGTCTTATATAGCGCAGCAGATTCCGTTACAGCGTCTTATATAGCGCAGCAGATTCCGTTACAGTGTCTTATATAGCGTAGCAGATTCCGTTACAGCGTCTTATATAGCGCAGCAGATTCCGTTACAGTGTCTTATATAGCGCAGCAGATTCCGTTACAGTGTCTTATATAGCGCAGCAGATTCCGTTAGTGTCTTATATAGCGCATCTGATTCCGTTACAGTGTCTTAAATAGCGCAGCAGATTCCGTTACAGCGTCTTATATAGCGCAGCAGATTCCGCTACAGTGTCTTATATAGCGCAGCAGATTCCGTTAAAGTGTCTTATATAGCGCAGCAGATTCCGTTACAGCGTCTTATATAGCACAGCAGATTCCGCTACAGTGTCTTATATAGCGCAGCAGATTCCGTTACAGCGTCTTATATAACGCAGCAGATTACGTTACAGCGTCTTATATAGCGCAGCAGATTCCGTTACAGTGTCTTATATAGCGCAGCAGATTCCGTTACAGCGTCTTATATAGCGCAGCAGATTCCGTTACAGTGTCTTATATAGCGCAGCAGATTCCGTTACAGGTTCTTATATAGCGCAGCAGATTCTGTTACAGCGTCTTATATAGCGCAGCAGATTCTGTTACAGCGTCTTATATAGCGCAGCAGATTCCGTTACAGTGTCTTATATAGCGCAGCAGATTCCGTTACAGTGTCTTATATAGCGCAGCAGATTCTGTTACAGTGTCTTATATAGCGCAGCAGATTCCGTTACAGCGTCTTATATAGCGCAGCAGATTCTGTTACAGCGTCTTATATAGCGCAGCAGATTCCGTTAGTGTCTTATATAGCGCATCTGATTCCGTTACAGTGTCTTATATAGCGCAGCAGATTCCGTTACAGCGTCTTATATAGCGCAGCAGATTCCGCTACAGTGTCTTATATAGCGCAGCAGATTCCGTTAAAGTGTCTTATATAGCGCAGCAGATTCCGTTACAGCGTCTTATATAGCACAGCAGATTCCGCTACAGTGTCTTATATAGCGCAGCAGATTCCGTTACAGCGTCTTATATAACGCAGCAGATTACGTTACAGCGTCTTATATAGCGCAGCAGATTCCGTTACAGTGTCTTATATAGCGCAGCAGATTCCGTTACAGCGTCTTATATAGCGCAGCAGATTCCGTTACAGTGTCTTATATAGCGCAGCAGATTCCGTTACAGGTTCTTATATAGCGCAGCAGATTCCGTTACAGTGTCTTATATAGCGCAGCAGATTCCGTTACAGGTTCTTATATAGCGCAGCAGATTCCGTTACAGCGTCTTATATAGCGCAGCAGATTCTGTTACAGCGTCTTATATAGCGCAGCAGATTCCGTTACAGTGTCTTATATAGCGCAGCAGATTCCGTTACAGTGTCTTATATAGCGCAGCAGATTCTGTTACAGTGTCTTATATAGCGCAGCAGATTCCGTTACAGCGTCTTATATAGCGCAGCAGATTCTGTTACAGCGTCTTATATAGCGCAGCAGATTCCGTTACAGTGTCTTATATAGTGCAGCAGATTCCGTTACAGGTTCTTATATAGCGCAGCAGATTCCGTTACAGTGTCTTATATAGCGCAGCAGATTCCGTTACAGGTTCTTATATAGCGCAGCAGATTCCGTTACAGCGTCTTATATAGCGCAGCAGATTCTGTTACAGCGTCTTATATAGCGCAGCAGATTCCGTTACAGTGTCTTATATAGCGCAGCAGATTCCGTTACAGTGTCTTATATAGCGCAGCAGATTCTGTTACAGTGTCTTATATAGCGCAGCAGATTCCGTTACAGCGTCTTATATAGCGCAGCAGATTCTGTTACAGCGTCTTATATAGCGCAGCAGATTCCGTTACAGTGTCTTATATAGCGCAGCAGATTCCGTTCAGTGTCTTATATAGCGCAGCAGATTCCGTTACAGTGTCTTATATAGCGCAGCAGATTCCGTTACAGTGTCTTATATAGCGCAGCAGATTCTGTTACAGTGTCTTATATAGCGCCGCAGATTCAGTTACAGCGTCATATATAGCGCAGCAGATTCCGTTACAGTGTCTTATATAGCGCCGCAGATTCAGTTACAGCGTCATATATAGCGCAGCAGATTCTGTTACAGTGTATTATATAGCGCAGCAGATTCCGTTGCGCGTTACAATAGTAGACAGTGACAAAACAAACTGGGTAACAGACAGACTTGGAGGTAGGAGGGCCCTGCTGCAAGCTTACAATTTATAGACTTATGTTCTAGTATGCCGTCAGTCGTCCTGAGGAAGGAGCTACGGCTCCAAAAATGTTGACATACTATATGCACTGACTTTTTTTGCACAATGCTTTGACGTTTTAATACACTAATTTCTATTTGGAGAGTGCCGTCTCCTGTTTTCTTTCATTGGAAAACACTATGCTTCTATATTAACCATTCTGGAAGGCACCCCAAAACTATTACATTGGCTGGATCTGAATGCCGGTCCCTACCAATTCTATATTTATATAGACATATATATTTTTAGATCGATCGATCTATCTATCTAATCTATCTTTTTATATATATATTTACATTATGCCTTTGATAAAGGACCTTTTTTTGATTGATTTGGTCCACCGCATGTTCACACTTGGGACTGATTGTGTGCATCTGCACATGTGCATACGCAGGGTGCGTGCACCCACGACGAACATTCTGCTCACTGGGTGCACACATCCAGGACAGCAAGCGGGGGGTGGAGAAGGGCGGAGAGTGCCAGGCAGCCCCATTACCATATGCGAACACCCAATGTTTCATGTTGCTGTGCGTTTTCATGGTAATGAGGCCGTGTCGCGGGTCAGGATTATATGTGTGCTTTACAGCAAGTGTTCTTATGAAGTGTATTCAATGCCCTGAGGGCGAACTATGACAGAGAGCAGTGCTGATAGCTCACCATCATGGCTCAGGCTTGCCCTCAGTATTCAACCAACAGCCCTTTACTCGCCGTTCCCACCTCGCTGGTTCTTTTCAGTGAGGTGGAAACAGTGAGTGAAGCCATCAAAACGGCGGAGCTCGCTACAAAATGCAGTGGGCTTGCTGCATTTGCAGCGAACCTCGCCATTCCGGGGAATCATCGCTGTGCTCTGACGGCGAGGATTTCCCTGGAACATTGAATACAGCAAGCAGCCGGTGAGGGAGTTAGACGGCGAAGATGGCTTGTGTTCTGCGATCCTCGAAGAAAAAAAGCCATCCTCACTGCACAAATCCCTCGCCGGTGGCATTGAATATCGCCCTTTATCTTAAAGGCGCTATCTTGAAGTACAACTAAAGTCTGTTCGATGTTATTGATTTAATATTTTAATCATTTATTGCTTATCTTTCTGTTTTTTTGATTCATGCTTTCATTATGTTTTTTGTTTGCATTAACATAAGTAACTGATTACCACGGGCAATTGTGCTTTTATACTGTGTGATATGATATTTACTACTATGTATTAGTGTAGTGGTCGTCAACCCGTCGCTTGTGAGGTATCAGTAGCTCGCCTGAGCAAAACGGGTGGCTCGACCACTGTTGCCCGCCCACCGCCTGTATGTCCGGCCACCCACCTGCCGACGTCCGTGGCCCTGCTGCTAGGGCCGCCAGGCAGGCAGAGGCACTGGGGGCAGAGCCAGCAGTTCACACAGCACTGGCCATGCCCTCACACCAACAAAAATGATGCCCTCAAAACTACCTATCTATACCTTTCTGTGCCTTTCTACGCAGTCAAAGTTGGGAGGTATGCATTAGGTGTGAGGGGCATTGCAATGTGAGGCATAATGTGTCAGGGGCATTACAGTCTGCAGCATACTATAGTATCAGTATCATAGGCATTGTGGTGTTTGGCATAATGTTTTTTTTTTTGTCTCGAGTAGCTCACGCTCAATTGGGGTTGGATACCACTGTATTAGTGCAATGTAGTTGTTTAGGGCCAGATTCTCTAAGCTTCAAAAGTGATAAAATGGAGAGTGATAAACAGACAGCCAATCAGCTCCTACCTGACATGTCACAGGCTGTGTTTGAAAAATGTCAGTCAGGAGCTGATTGGCTGGCTCTTTATCACTCTCCATTTTATCACTTTTGAAGCTTAGAGAATCTGGCCCTTATTCTGTCATGTTCTGTCACGTCATTGGCAAGCAACAGAGTCTGTGTTGATGTCTACTTTTGGTGAGGTCTGATGACGTCACCGAATGAACGTGACTGCTGAGAGTGGGAAGTTCTGTGTCCTAAAGGGCTTCTGATAGCTGTGATGGATGTGGTATTTATGTAAGCACTGATTATGCACTGTAAAATTTCAGGAAAACAAAGTTTCCCTTTTGATAAAGCTCTGAGAAAAGAGCATCCTTCCCTATCAGCAGACCCCGCCTCTCAGCAGACCCCGCCTCTCAGCAGCCCCCGCCCCCTATTAGGGCTGCTTCCAAAAATTTCCCGGGCTGGTTTTCCAACCCAATCCGCCCCTGGCTTAATATCATTGCCTTATGTAATTCCCCTTAGTGTGACTTGCTATGGAGTCCTTTTATCCTATGTGGTGATGGTAGTTTCCCCATAATTTAATTATCAGGGTTATATCTCTGTGAGAGATGTGCAAAACATCCGCTAAAAGTGCCAGCATCACTCACATTTGTTATATAAATTAAAATTTAAAATGTGAAAAAAAAAGAGATTATATTTCCATTATAAGGTATATACAGATGGAACCCTCCTCATCTAGTCCTTTAATAGCATTCAGTGAGTAATGGGATTACTATGCTAATCCCCTCCTGTATTGTTCTATGTATTGTATTGCAGCTGAGAACAATAGGCCTTGGCTCACCGTAGCTCTCCAGAGATGGCTAGATAAGGTTGGCCCCATATTTATTACAGGTCATTATATTGTATTAAACGGATGGCATTGCAATTGTACGCCTATTTTACCAAATTCACTTGGCACTCAGAGGGTTAATGGTAGCATAATGCCAAACTAACCTCATTAATCACAGTCCTGACTCTCTGATTCTCAAAGGTGAATGCACTCTCACCATGTACAGTACCGAGCTTACCACCAGCAGTGACTCTGTAACTATGGAAGAATTATTGGGATGGAGAAAGATCTTTTCTTTCCTCTCCAGCAGCCCCTAATCTTCTCCCCACCCCCTAATCTTCTCCCCACCCCCTAATCTTCTCCCCACCCATACTTATCTCTCTATTATGAATGTCTAATTTTGAATAAAATCATTGAACAATGAGATAGTTACGCTGCTTCCGTTACCTTGCAGCCTATCAGTCGTTACCCTTAGCAATCAGAACCTTTTATCGGCTTTATACACAGCCGCTCGTATAACTAAGTGTGTGACTCAGATGCTAGTGCATCTGAGACTGATAGGAATATATAATATAAGTACAATACTCTTCACCCTTTAGATCACCTTTGAATAATTCTTTACATTTACACTTATCCTCACCGAGAATAAGAAAACCTATTTAAGCGTCTAATAATCTATATACTTATAAAAGAATTGACACGCACAGACAATCAGTTATGGTGGGATCACAGATCTAACCCCGTGTCCTAGTATATTTAAGTCCCTAATGGAAAAAGGTTATAAAAGGGTAGCAATCAATATTCAAGAACAATTCTACAATACAAAATATACAAATAATATGTATTACATAAATGATATAAACAAATGCAGGTACAGCCAACACACAGCAACAAACACACATATAAGGATATCAATTACCGCCACAGATGCAGAGATGCGATCACACGCGCCCCCCCCCCCTGGGATCCCAGGAATGTGCTCTAAAAGATCATATGTGTGTCCTGGCCCTGTGTAGCTCATTTATATAGGAAAGGGGCTGGAGGGTCAGTCTTGATGATCATTGGGTGAGACAAGGAGATCAGGCATCTTCTCATTGGTTCCTCCTTTCTTAGGTTTCAGATGTCCATCTGGAATCCCTACTAGCCACAAGTTATACTGTAGCTGGTTCAACCCAGCTATCTTTACGGTTCTTTGTCCTTTGGTTGAAGCTATTTACACGTGTAGACATATCTCTCTGGGGTTGTGTATTTATTCGCATGGCTATAGATTTAATGAACTTGTGTCTGTGATGGTGGTTTCAACAATACTAAACAATAAAGTATAGACGATCATATTCCAATACTTTGGGGGATACATAATGTGCATATGTCGGCAGTACCACAATGATTAGATATTAATGCATTACGTTCGTCCTCGATCGATTCAAGATTCTTTTGATATAAACTAGAACTACGCAAATAGTGTAGTTAAATGGCGTAGAGGGCGTTCGCAATACAGTAATACCATAGAGGTGTAATTTCAACTTCCACACTATGGGTACATGTGGCCTAATGTACACAGAACGCATGCACTGTGTTTTTGCTGGCCGGAAGGTGATAGTGACACTGTAGTTATCACTTGATTACTAAACTCTTCTCTAGACCAGCCTTGTATTGGTGGCATTCAGAGAAAGTCTGATGGCATACTTGTAGCACTTGGAAGAGTCTGATGGCATTATAATGGCATTCAGAGGAGACTGATAGCACAATAGTAGCATGAGGAGGAGTCTGATGGCATAACAGTGGCATGCGGAGGAGTCTGATGGCATAACAGTGGCATGCGGAGGAGTCTGATGGCATAACAGTGGCATGCGAAGGAGTCTGATGGCATAACAGTGGCATGCGGAGGAGTCTGATGGCATAACAGTGGCATGCGGAGGAGTCTGATGGCATAACAGTGGCATGCGAAGGAGTCTGATGGCATAACAGTGGCATGCGGAGGAGTCTGATGGCATAACAGTGGCATGCGGAGGAGTCTGATGGCATAACAGTGGCATGCGAAGGAGTCTGATGGCATAACAGTGGCATGCGGAGGAGTCTGATGGCATAACAGTGGCATGCGGAGGAGTCTGATGGCATAACAGTGGCATGCGGAGGAGTCTGATGGCATAACAGTGGCATGTCAGGCAATCTCAAGGCACAACATTATTGGTTGCCCCCTTATTATGTAATTGTATCCTTTATGTTGGGGCCATCCAACTGCCAAAGCAGTTGGATGCCCCCCCCCCACCACACCACAATTCACTGACCATTGCTCCCTGCTCCCTCAAAAGTCATAATGGGCCTTATTCTGATCGGTGCGGATATTCCCGAATTCTTACGGTGCGGGCCGCACGCATCGCTGTGCGGCAGCGTGCGGGCATCGTCCGTAGAAACGCCCACGTGTTCTCCGCATTCGGACGGACTCACTCTGTAAGAACAGGGCGTGTGTACGGACGACATACAAACCGTGCGCGTGCGGGGGAAACGTACAGATTCTTGCACGGTCTTCCCGCACAAGCACGGTCTTACCGCGTGAGAACGTACGGAAAGCTGTCCGTACGCCCCGATGCGGAGTATTTACGCACAATCCAACACTTTTGTAAGTGGGTCACATGACCCACTTAGGCTATTAGGCAACCTCCTGAAAAAGGGATTGTTAGCAATTTCAATCAATTAAATGCTCATCTATACTGACCCACATTCCTACTACATTCATGACACACATTAACCCTTACAGCATGTGACCCTAACATACATCTTATGTGCACTATTTACATTTAGCTTATTTAGCGTGAGAAGCGTGTAATTAACAAGTCATGGGTAAAGTATGTGATTGTATTGGGTTCAGGTGACATTGGTTGAGGTGCGTCCGTCCTGATTAGGCGTTCCGATTGCATAGCGCATGACCGAGTGGTGTCCGCAAAGAAAAAGTAACCTTTTGGACACCGCACATTTCTTCCCTTTTTGTTCGCGTGCATTCGGCGTGCTGTCCGAATGCACGCCTACCAATATATGTGTACTCCCCCGTGTCCGCCCATGTTTCCGCCCAGTTTAGCCCACTTTGAAACTACGCCCCTGTGTCATTCCGCATGACGCCCATAACACACCCCTATTGCCCGAATGTATGCGGTGCACACTTCTGTACGGGATTAGTGAGAACAAGTACGGAGACCATGCGTGGCACATGCGCGTAGCGTTCTCCACGCATGCGCAGACGGCTAAAAAACGCCATCCGAAAGAATGCGGAAAAGTCCGCACCGATCAGAATAAGGCCCAATGAAACAACAAAAAAAGAATTACCTGGCCTGAAAGTGAGTGTCCAAGGGCCCCACAGACATTAATCCGACCCAGATGCAGATGCGGTTATCAATATACTGTACATAAGGATGATAAAACAGCAAGCCGAGTAAACCAGATCGCCATCCACGTTTATAACAGGACACTAACAATATGACAATAGTATATACTAAGGCACGGAACAGATTCTAACAGCAGCCATGTACTTGTAGTCTGGGTCTGTTGATGTGCGCGCTTTATGTAAGTCACAGTTTTACATACTGTAGTTTATAACTTTCTGGGTTTCCTTTTTTAATATCAGCGATTTTAATTGGTGTCATACACTATCTAAAGCTCGGAAACATATGGGTAATTGCTTTTATGTTTTCCAAGAATGGATTTATCCATGTGTGATAACAAAGGATCTGGTATGAGAATGAAATCTAATATCTCATTCAGTGATTAAAGCTGCATTACCATCTGTATTTCCCAGTTCTTTTTTAAATCCATAATATTAAAAGACTTTTACCTACATAGAACTATTTGCATTTTCTTTTCTTTATGTTAATCCTTAGAGCTAATGGCTTACTTATATGCTTAAAGGAAAATTATCCGCAAGAAGCTACTGTAGAACTCTGTAAAGTATAGTCTATTATTACAAATTCACATTGTTGGCTGCTGGTTTCTTTACAGTCCAAACGGTTACAGGCAATTTATTTCCTTCCATATAATTATATTTCATAGGACTTCTTGCTGTTTAAGGGATGGTAATTTATTTTGCTAAGCAAAGGCAAGCAAGAATTACACAATTTTCTTGATGCTATGGTCACAAAATTACGATGTTAGAATCAAAGTAAATTAATAAATGAAAATCAGACAGAATTTTTCATATCTATTATAAAAAATTCATCCATTAACTATTGAAATTCCTCAACTGCTGTTGGGAATGATTTGAGCGGATGATTTGTTTAGTTATATAGTATAGGGCTATAGGCGCACAGTAGAGGATGACTCAGACTGTTGGTCTCATTCAGACCTGAACGCAGAACTGTGAATTTGCACAGTGGCCAAATATTGATACACTGCGCATGGTTCACAGTACTGCGCGATCCTGCAAAGAAGTCCTGCAACTTTTTCCAAACGCATGTTGTTCGCAAAGTGATTGACATAACGTAGACCTCTGGGAGTGGAATCCGGATGTTTAGTGGGAGTGCTAAGAAACAATTAGGCGTAAAAAACTGCTGGGAGTGTCCGTGAAGCACTAGTTTTCAGGAATCTATGATCTGCAAACTCTATTTGTTCTAGGGAATAGGCTTGCCACCTAGCAACAGGTACCCCTGTGGACTACTTTGGATCCTGGACCCCGGATTCTTCAGCCCAGGAGCCCCGGAACCCCGGACCAGCCCCGGAACCAGGACCAAGGCCCCGGAGCCGGACTCTTCTGTCCAGGAGCCCCGGACCCAGGATCCAGGGACCGACCTACGGGCTCAAGGTAGGTAAGTATCAGTGTGTGTGCTATGTATGTATTAAACTTTTATTTTTCAGGGTGTCAGTGTGTTTTATTTAACTATTTTTTGTACTGTAGAACTACAAGTGCCAGCGGGCCCTTTAATGCCCCGCATGCTGGGACTTGTGGTTCTCCAAGTCCCAGCATGCGGGGTAGGCTTGCTGGGACTCATAGTTCTACAGTAGAAAACAATAGTTTTTAATCTTTTTTTTACACTTTGCATCAGCCCGATGCCCACCGCCCAGGGGCATCGGGGACAGCCCCGGACTTTCAGCATGGGCTGGTAAGTCCTGGAGGGGGGGGGGGACCCCTTCATTGGGGGGGTCCCCACTTCCCCAGGACCCCTGCCCATGCTGACCAGCCAGGGGGATAATGCTTTGGCCGCGGGACCTTATATAATAAGTGTCCCCCGGCTGTGGCATTACCCTGCTGGCTGGTTGGGTCTGGTGCTGGTTCTTAAAATACGGGGGACCCCTAGTCATTTTGTCCCCCGTATTTCAGGAACCAGCGCCGGACCTTGAGCCTGGTGCTGGTTTCATTAAATCAAGGGGACCCCTATTTGTCGGGGACCCTGATTTTATGTCACCAACACCGGCTCAATGAGACCGGGGCTGGTTATGCTCTGGCGGGGGACCCCGCGCTGTTTTTTTTTTAAATTTTAACTGTTTGAACTTTTTTTTACACCAGAACCCTGCACAGATCATTGCGATCAGTGCAGGGTTCTGGCTAATTCGCCCATCAGAACCTGGTCTGATTTTTGGGCGAATTATAGACACAGTTTATACAAATCGCATACCATTAAATATGCGATTTGTATACTTTTTAATGTGAAAACATCTGGATGCGATGTGCTGCGAAAAGCAGCCATCGCATTTCCAGTGTGTCCAACTTGTTGGCCAAAATCGCACTTTTTTCACATTTTCGCAGCTCATTAAATATGCGAAAATGGAAAAAAATGCGATTTCGGACGTTTTTGCGAAAAAAATCGCCAAAGTCAGATTATCTCATCCCATAGAATCCCATAGAATCTCATCCCATAGAACGTCTCACGCGCACGCGCGTCTCAGTCTCCGTCGCCAGCGCGACGGAAACCCTGTCCGTCTCCGCCTCAGGGAGACGGACAGGGTTAGGGGGGGGTTAGGGGGGTTGCGGGCAGGCGGCGGGGACCCCGGGTTACCGCCGGCAAGCCGGCGGGGACCCGGGGGAACGGATGGAAGCGCCGTCGGAAGGGGACGCGCGCGCCCCCTTCTCACCATCGCCATGGCGCTGGCGGGGGATGGCGGCTGGCGACGCCAGCGCCATCCCCTGCCAAGATGGGACAAGACCCATCTGTACAAAGACAATAGGTTTGTCATACCTGCACAACTAGGAAAAACTATGCTGTGCAAGATACATGAAGGCCACTTAGAAGAAGAAAACTGTAAGCGGAGAGCGGAAGTGTTTACTGACAATGGTCCTCAGTTTTCCTGTGCTGAATTTAGACAATTTGCTGATGAGTGGGAATTTGTCCATACTACGTCAAGTCCCCACTATCCACTCTCAAATGGATTGGTGGAAAGTTCAGTAAAAACTGTAAAGAGTCTCATGAAAAATGCTCAAGAAGGTGAAGAAGATTTCTACAAAAGTCTTTTAATCTACCACAGTACACCTTTTACAGAATGGGCTTTCTCCTGCACAAATGCTGATGGGAAGGAGGATTAGAGCAAATCTCCCGATACATGATGTACTGCTTTATACACATAACTCAGCTTTGGTCAGACTGCGTAAGGAACGTCAACAGGCGAAACAGAAACTGTTCCATGACAGGCAAACAAAAAGCTTATCTGATCTAGAATCGGGTGACCAAGTCCGTCTCCGAGATCACGAGAAAGGTATTTGGGTGCAAAAAAGTATTGTGCAACCACAAGTAGCACCAAGATCTTATACTATATGTACAGAGCGTGGAATGGAAGTAAGAACAAATCAGGTGGATTTAAGATCTAAACCTAACCATAGAGGAGACAAAATGATTGAAGAATACCCTTCATCTAATATATATGATGATCCTGATAATGGTGAACAAACCACGATTGTAGAAAGGTCCAACATGGGCGATGAAACACAGACTGTGTAAGAAAGACCCAAAAGGGAAATATGCAGACCTGAGAGACTCATTGAAACGTGTTAGACGATGTTTTTAATATGACACTGTTAATTGTTGCATTGAAGCGTACAGGGCTTATCTTTAAAGAAAAGTGGATGTGATGTTAGTGTATTAGAATGCTTAATATTTGTAGACACTCCCTTACGGTCGGTGATGGTCTCTAGGACCAGGGGAATGCTGGGAACAGAGGCGTAGCGAGGGCGGTGCCGGTGGAGCACAAGCTCCAGGCGCAGGAAGCTATGTTGGCGCTGGAGCCGTGCCGGCACCGCCATCTCGCCCGCCCGCTGAAGTACTGCCACTACTAACCCGCCCGCTCAAGTCTTTCCTCCCCCCCCCCGGCTCTCCCGCAAGCTCCCCCGCTGGCTCCCCCGCCGTGTTCGTCGAGATGTGCACGGTGGCGCTGCTATTTAAAAGTCACATCTCCCGCTGGACCGCGCTAGCCAATAGGCGCTTGCGGTCCAGCAGCCAAACAACTGGTGGCTGCTGGACCGCGAGCGCCTATTGGCTAGCGCGGTCTAGCGGGAGATGTGACTTTTAAATAGCAGAACCGTGCACATCTCGACGAACACGGCGGGGGAGCTTGCGGGAGAGCCGGCGGGGGGGAGACTTGAGCGGGCACATCTCGCCGAACACAGCGGGGAGGAGCCGGGACTCGGGAGCGGGCAGGCGGATTGCACCGCTGCTTTGCCGGGTGGGGTGGGGGCGCACACTGTACCCTGACAGCTGGGGGGACTCCACACTACTCCCTGCTCTGCGCGATCACGTTCCCCTCCCTGCTCTGCATGATCACACCGACCCACCCACCCTGCTCTGCACTATCCCACCCACCCTGCTCTGCACTGCCCTATCCCACCCTGCTCTGCGCTATCAGACCCACCCACCCTGCTCTGCGCTATCAGACCCACCCACCCTGCTCTGCGCTAACAGACCCACCCACCCTGCTCTGCGCTATCAGACCCACCCACCCACCCTGCTCTGCGCTATCAGACCCACCCACCCACCCTGCTCAGCGCTATCAGACCCACCCACCCACCCTGCTCTGCGCTATCAGACCCACCCACCCTGCTCTGTGCTATCAGATCCACCCACCCACCCACCCTGCTCTGCGCTATCAGACCCACCCACCCACCCACCCTGCTCTGCGCTATCAGACCCACCCACCCACCCTGCTCTGCGCTATCAGACCCACCCACCCACCCTGCTCTGCGCTATCAGACCCTCCCACCCACCCTGCTCTGCGCTATCAGACCCACCCACCCTGCTCTGCGCTATCAGACCCACCCACCCTGCTCTGCGCTATCAGACCCACCCACCCTGCTCTGCGCTATTAGACCCACCCACCCACCCTGCTCTGCGCTATAAGACCCACCCACATACCCTGCTCTGCGCTATCAGACCCACCCACCCACCCTGCTCTGCGCTATCAGACCCACCCACCCACCCTGCTCTGCGCTATCAGACCCACCCACCCTGCTCTGCGCTATCAGACACACCCACCCACCCTGCTCTGCGCTATCAGACACACCCACCCACCCTGCTCTGCGCTATCAGACCCACTCACCCACCCTGCTCTGCGCTATCAGACCCACCCACCCACTCTGCTCTGCGCTATCAGACCCACCCTGCTCTGCGCTATCAGACCCACCCACCCACCCTGCTCTGCGCTATCAGACCCACCCTGCTCTGCGCTATCAGACCCACCCACCCACCCTGCTCTGCACTATCAGACCCACCCACCCACCCTGCTCTGCACTATCACTCCCACCCTCCCTGCTCTGCACTATCACTCCCACCCTCCTTCCTCTGCACTATCACTCCCACCCTCCCCTCCACTATCAATTACTCACACCTACCCTCCCTGCAAGCAATTTCAGTCCCCCTTGGCATTGAGCATGAAGCCCCTGGCATTGAGCATGTAGGTAAGTGGCACTTATGTGTTAAATTTGTAATGGGCATTACAGTTTGTTAAATAGTATGCGATGGGCATTGCGGTGTGTTCGTATGCGATGGGCATTGCAGTGTGTTAGTATGCGATGGGCATTACGGTGTGTTAGAATGTGACAAGCATTATGGTGTGTTCTATAGTATGCAATGGGCATCATGTGTGGCCTTATGTGTAATTGGCATTATGGCATTTGGCTTTATGTGTAATTGGTATTACAAAGTTTGCTAAAATGTGCAATGAGCATTACGGTGTGTGGTATAATGTTGGGCCATGCCCACTTTTCACTGCGCAGGAGCCTCACCTACTACAAATTGGGGGGCGCGAAACATGTCCTTGCTCCGGGCGCCGTGGCACCTAGCTACACCACTGGCTGGGAAGTGGGTGGTCCTGAGGCAGTGTGTCTGGAGTTGGATGGAATAAAACAGCCCAGCAGTGAACTCACATGTCTCTGTGTCCTTATGACTGGATTTACAAACATATGAACAAAACAGATTCTAGGTGCAGAAAAAAAGACTATTTCATTGAATAGCCATTTCCCAATGCCACTGGGATATTAGCCAGCAATTCTGCAACTGATGGAATATCCCAGTGTGATTTTGCGTTAAGAACAATGCAAGTCAGCCCATTAGCGCAATAATATTTTTGAATACAATTATGCAAGCAATTTAATAAAAAGTTAGAACATGTGTTTTCATTAGAACATAATTATACAAGCAGTTTTATTTTTACACCCAGACAATTACATTCTTGATTTGTAATGCCGATGTTACTTTGATTTCAGTGGTAAATTTGTTGTTAATTATTTAATATCCTCATTGTACAGTATATAAATATTTTACATATCTCCCAACACAGAATTTTTCCTGTTATGGTTCCTGAAAACTGCACTGTAGTAGAAGATATGAGATGCCATTCAGTTATTGTACCGTATGCCTATTCTGTTGCCTTAAAAATATTGACTCAACTTGATCCTTCACTAATGAAAAGAAGGTGGATCACATTCTTTGTTTACGCCTTTGGGAAATTGTATATTTTATTTATGTTTGCACAATGCGTCTCATGGCGCAGACATTTAGTAATATCACTGCCTAGCAGACATTACTCTGTATTGATCATGCTATATTACACTACTTCTGGTTTCTTTAAAATGCAAAGCTAGATTAGTCTCCTGT
This sequence comes from Crinia signifera, assembly GCF_055691185.1. Classification (NCBI taxonomy): domain Eukaryota; kingdom Metazoa; phylum Chordata; class Amphibia; order Anura; family Myobatrachidae; genus Crinia; species Crinia signifera. Next base: position 2,689,112 of record NC_139227.1, on the reverse strand, counting down.
TTTACATTTGCCATATTTCATGTCCCAATACATTTCTAAAATAACTCACTTTAAATATTCTTATTTCTTCTCAGTCTGTCTAATGTAAGCTGTGACCATGAATAAAATACATCACATTCATATTTTAACAAGCAAAACTTCTCTAAAGCCACATACAGACTATACGACCCACTGCACCTCTGATATTATCAACAATATCGATGGTGGCCGCAGGTGTGTGATATTGCGCGTACACCCTGAACGATATCATTAAAGATATAATTCATTGACATCACCGGGTCGGGCCAGACGATGGGGGGGGGGTGTTGATTTATCATTGGTCAATGTGTTTCCTCAATAACCGCTAAGTGCTACTGGTAATATACTCAGGCTCACCACGTGTGTATAGGTAGTTGACCCAGTTGGAAATAAGCAGAGCCTCCCCAACTTCACTAGCCCCATGGATGGAATATGTAAACCCAGCCTGAGATAGGGTTATTCTGTGGCACAAAGGTCTCAGGTTGTCCCACAGAAGGAATGGTATTAAGCTTACCACTGGAGAAATCTCCAATTCCTCTGATTTAAACTAGGGATAAGCAGATTATTTTTCATGAAACCTGAACACATCTGAAGTTAGAGGATCAGTGTTTCTGACTCCTGGCTCGTGTCTTTACAGGAGGTGAATCTCCCATCTTTTGGATTACACATAAAAGCCCTTCCCTGAACACCATTAGCACACCATCATTATACATCTGAGTTAGGAGTTAGTTTCTGTACAAGATTTATAATAGTAGATACAGTAAATAGAGACAGGAGTAGGTGCCTGGGAAGGAGACTGCAGGCATTACTGTCAGTGTACTCTATGCAGAGGTGGATTAAGCACGGGGTGACAGGGACAGTCGCCCACACATAAGGGGCCCCCACACTGGCACTGCCACCGGTATGGGGCTCCTGTCACCCTGTGCTGAATCAGCGGGGTCGGGCAGCACAGGCGGGCAGGGCGTCCCTGCAGCGGGCTGGGCAGTCAGCGGTGGGGTCCCTGCGGCGGATGGGAACTAGCAGCTAATACCCTTACTAGTTCCCATCTGCTGCAGGGACCCTGGTGCTGACTTCTCATACGCTGCAGGGACCCCGGCGCTAACTGCCCAGACCACTGCAGGGACCCTCTGCCAGTCTGCACTGCCCAGGTACCAGACTCCCCTGATGGGAAGGGGAGTATGTCTGTGGGGCCCCCCAGAATATTGTTGTCCAGGGTCCCCACAGATCTTAATCCGCCCCTGACTGTATGTGTGATTGTTTGTTATACACACTGCGAGCATGTTGGTACGCGGACAGAGTACAGAGCTGCTCCCCAAGATGAGATTTTTTTTCTGTTGTCTGAAAACAAAGCCTATTTTTAATTCATGATGATGCAATGATACTGCGAAAACTGGATGAGGGGCATATTTGACAGGATATTGATGATGAATATGTAAGACCAGAAGAAGTTGAGAAGTTGATAAAATTCAGGCAGAAGGAGGATGTTTAGATAGATAGATGGATATATGTTTAGATTAGATAGATAGAATAGATAGATATATATATAATATATGGATAGATAGAATAGATGGATATATGTTTAGATTAGATAGATAGAATAGATGGATAGATATCAGAACATGCAATCTCTACTGGCAACACCTTCATCATCAACCTCCTCCTTCATGATCGGATGTAGTCAGCCTGCATTCACTTTGCAAAGACTAATTGTCTCATCCCCTATCCAGCGTTTCCCAGAACAATCTCCAGCCTATTGTATAGACAATCACTGAAGCTATGGCGGCTATGTCCGCATTAGATCTGAGTCAGATATCCATTGTCACTGCATCTGGTTTTAGACAATTAATGTGTCATGGGACCCCGCTACCAAATTTTATCTTGATTCTGTTACAGTAATTCCTCCCCTGGATGATACTTTTTATTTGCCTACAATGCAATTCTAAAGATATCCACATGAATATCATATGGACAAGCGATAGTGGTAAAACTAAGGACTACATGACAGTGACAACCTACTGGGTGAATGTATTGCCTTCAGGAGCAGCAGTATCTAGTGTACAGCTCATTCATAGGCAGGCTACGCTCTAAGTCTTCTTCAGTTAACTACAGTACTGTAATTCATAGTTTGGGACTTTACCTTATATCTTCAAGTCTTTACAGTTACCAAGTACCTACGTTTATTTCACATTCCATGTATGCTTGAATTCATATTGCATTATTTGAATGAACTGTATCTTAAAGTCTTCATTAAATCTACTGAACGGTTTACTTAGTGTCCTCCATCTTCTTACAAGTGAATCTTCCTTTGGGATGCCGCAAGCTACCACTCCATGAGAAAGCATTATATACGTCCATCTAGTTTCCAGCCTAGGTTAGCGACTGTTCCCTCAGCGACACATCATCTGCCAGTTCCCCAAACCAAGCCTAGCGTGACACATTAGGAGTGGATGAAAGCACTCACCAGACAGAAACAACCACATTATGAGATCTGGTCACGTCTAAAACCTCTACCATATCTCAGTCTGATTTATTAAACACCATTAATATTCTGCAGGATCACTTTAATGACAATACACAAATTAGCATCTCATTCTGTTCCTTTGAATACGGTATATGGTCGTTAGGGCCACAGTAGGAAGGTTGACCACTGACCCAATGAATGTTGACCTTAATAATGTTGATCTAATGACCATATACCGTATTCCAAGGGACAGAATAAGATGCTTTGACCTTCTGACTGTTGACCTTCCCATTGTTGACCTAATGTGTGTATCGACCTTTTGCCCCTGTCGACATTAGCCATGTCGACCTTTTTCATGTGTTGACCTAAGGTCTGTCAACCTTCAGTGGTCGACCCATTGCATGTCAATCTTTATTTGCTCCACCCAGTGACCCACACCCTTGAATAGTGGGAGAATCAAAGGTTAATTTGGATTCTCTTGTACGATCCCACCTGAAGCCACACCCCCCTGCCGAGTTTATGTTAATAATACAGAAACGGGCCCAAATTACATTATTCCAGCTGCTTCGATTAATGTTAAAGAAAACCAAAACACTTGAGGGTGGTTTTACAAAGAGCAAAAGACTTGAGGGTTTTGGCAAAACTAAAACACTGGGCTCCTCACACATCTCTAATTTAAAAATTGAGAAAAGCTGAGATAAGATTTCTGATCTGCATAAAGATGACCTTTTAGTGATCTTGCTAGCACACTAGATTTTTTATATCTGTATCTTTGTGTTTAGAATTCAGTAAAACCTTCCCTTGCTAAGTGATTTGTGACACCAAAGCTCTTTTATTATATGTTAAAATAAATGAATGTCATTCTATCAAACAGAGAGGCTACTTTTTCCTTTCTTTGCATAAAATATCTGAATGTAGTATATTCATATTCTGTTTAAACTCTACTAATGAGATTTTCATCTTGGCATCTCTTTTCCTCAATACCTACAGTACCATCCTTCAAGAACTGTCCATATGAGAAAATCTCTATAAGCCATTTTAGAAAGCAATTAGCTGCTTAAAGAACACAATTCCTAACCATGGATATATCTGTATTATACTCCATTACATCGTTTAACATTTGTCATCGCACTATATATAACTCATGTGTGATTTCGATTATTATTATTGAGAGGAATGGCAGAACCTTATTGATTAGTTATATGTTGTTAAGTCCATGCTAATTGTAATTAGGGATTCTTTAAAGGATACTGAGTCTATATGCTTAATTTTTGGGGTATGGATGGAAGATCTACAGTGTGCTTTAGAGAACAACAATGATGGCGCTTGACTCCAATTAAAGAGTGATGGTGGATCAATTGATGAGATGTATATATAAAATAAAAATCTAGAAGAAATTGGAGTCAGGTGTTTACTCATTCTCAACAAATAAATGAGGTGAACGGAAGTGGTGACTAGATTCATACCGAACTCACAAGGTTAATTGTGAGACCCGTGTGTAAAGGTTTCTTTAGATGGATCACCTTCTGTGTAGAGGCACTATGAGTGGATAGTATGCTACGTACCGTACTCACTAGTAAATAGAGCTGTATACTCTCGTAGCAGTTTCTTTATCTCCCCTCGACACACGGGGTCTCACAATTAACCTTGTGAGTTTGGTACGAATCTAGTCACCACTTCCGTTCACCTCATTTATTTGTTGAGAATGAGTAATCACCTGACACCAATTTCTTCTAGATTTTTATTTTATATATACACCTCATCAATTGATCCACCATCACTCTTCAATTGGAGTCAAGCGCCATCATTGTTCTCTAAAGCACAGCATTTTCCAAAGGAGGTATTTCCAGTGACCTGGGACATTCTGTTTATTTTTGTTTGGAAAGATTTAGTGTCTTGGTCAAAATGCAATAGGTCAGCACCAAAAGTATGATATGCAGTAGGTCGACACTGACAAAATGTTGACATTGGTCAACATTGTCAAAAGGTCAACACAAGCAAAAGTTTAACAAGGTTTTTTTTAAAGTTTTGGTGTGAATGTTGACACCTGTAGACATGGACCCCCAATTTGATCAAAAAGTGAAGAAATGGAATGGTGCGCTAAGCAGCTCTGGGATACTTCCAAAACAAAATGTGACACCTCACACTTCCACATACAATACCAAAAACAGGACATGGTGCGTCCCTGAGCGTGGATAATCTATGATTCGGAGGTCCCCAAATTTCAGAATAGTTTGACCAAAAAAAGAGAGAGAGAAATACAATAGGATAGTGAAGTATTGTTACAACATTAAATCTACACTTCCAAAGTACGTCAAAGGGTGTTCACAACCCGCACCGTTGAGGGTGGTCTCAATAGGTGTCGACCTGAACACTGTAGATTTATAATCCGGTTCCCTTATATAAAAATAGTGAGTAATAATAAAAATGACATATTGGGCCTTATTCTGGTTGTTGCGGTCCATTCCAACTTCTTTTGGAAATGACTGAACGCCACGCACGGCGGACATTCAAAGAACACACGCCCACAGGTTGTCCGCATCCCTTCGGACGGACTCGCTAAGAAGAGGCAGTGTCTTCGGACTGCATCCAAACGTGCGTGTGCGGTGGGAACACAAAGATTCTGCACGGTCTTACTGCTATTGCCTTATGTCCATTGCTTGCAGTGTAAATGTGGGTCAGATAGCAACAATCCAGTCGTGTTTGCAGCATATATTTTAGTATTTTGTAATGGCCCATTTAGGCAGCAATGCTTCCAATTGAACCTGTGAAAAGTTTAATTAATCTCTAATGAGTAGAGGAGTGGATTGTATTGTGGTCAGCTGCGAGTGTTTAAGGTGCGGGTGTACTAATTGGGCGATCCGAATGCCTAGCGCATGAACCAGTGCTCTCCGAGAACTGAAACTTACTCCGAGAACTGAAAATGTTGTGCCTAGGGGCGGACTGACCCCTAAGTACGCCCCTGGCTGGACTATTGATTTTATTGTGCAAAGTATTATTATGTTGTGCAAATTAATATTTTAAGACATTATTGCTACACTTGGTCAGATAATTGCATAACTTTATATTTGAATGCATTTGTTTTGTTATGTTAACACAACTGAATCCATATTTTCAGTAACAAGGTCCTGATCGTTTTATGACATTTCCAGTATTTATGACATGTGCTACTAAAAATGTTTATTGGAAATATATTTTATTGCATTTTTCTAATTTAAACTATTTATCTGCCTTCAAGTGGAAACAGCCGCAGTAAAAGAACTGCAAGTTAATAAAAGTCAATATTATTGTTTGATATGTCTAGGTAGATATGCATAACAAATGCGTAATCGTATTTCGGTAACCCCTAGTGGTAGGAATATTTTTATTTTATTGCTTTTATACAGCAGAAATGTCAGAGTACTGTAGATTTTCTGGCACAAAAGCACTTCTTAGGGATTGGGCAAATAATGTATGTAACCATAAGTAGACTGATTGGAAATGTTGATCTATTTTTTTCTTTAAATAGCACCGTTATCCAAAGATTTTTATCACACGGTGCAGGTGCAAAGGGTTAGTAACATTATGGGCCTCATTCTGATTTGAACACAGAACTGTGGGGCTAATTCAGGTGTGATTGCTAGCTACAGATGCTACTTATCTGGTAATGGACAATGGGCGCCTATTTCAAGTAGACTTCTTCTGCTGCAGTTGTGAACCGACCTTCATCCTATGAGACAAAATTAGATCACTGTAACTTAGAGCTGATTGTGCCACTCATAATGTCGTGCAAGCCGCCAGATGCAGATCCTTGCAGGAGGCCAGGATATCATAGCCAATGATGGAGATTCTGGTCTTCTATCTCCCCCTCAGGGCTGGTGACAGGGGGGGGGGGGGGGGGTCAAGGACAAGTGTGACGGGCCCCAGTGATCTGAATGGCCCCAGAGCTTCCATGACCACATTGACGTGTGTGGCTGAGTATGACTGACTCACTGTGTGTCACTGCCATCTACTGTGTGTGCGCCCTGCCGCTCGGCGCTCAGAGCCATCTACTCTGTGTGTACGCACGGCCTGGGGCCACAGGCGCACAGCCGTACCCACCACTGGCACTGTGGCCTCAGTCTCTGGCTCCTGTACTTTTACTGCGCATGTGCGTCTCGTCTTTTCCACGCTCTGCGAACGACCTGCCCTGCCTGCTCGTAGTGCTCGGCGTTCGTTTGTGAAAGTGACAAGCCAGCAGCCGGGAGCAAGCAGGAAGCAGGAGCCAGGCCAGCATGAAGACGGAGCCAGGAGCCAGGCCAGCAGGAAGCAGGAGCCAGCAGGAAGCAGCAGCCAGGAGCAAGCAGGAAGCAGGAGCCAGGCCATCAGGACTGAGAACGAGAGAAGTCCACACCTGAAAACAGGATCCGGAGCAGCGAAAGGTCACCAATGAGGCTCGTGCAGAAGAGGGATGTGTGGATTTGGGATTAGGTGAGGTGCCCCATAAATATCATTGTACAGGGCCCCAAGATTTCTGTTGCCGGCCCTGCTCCCCCTATATGCTGGTGACACCACCTTGTTGCTCCCTCCCCACCCCCCAGGCATCAGACAACCAATCACTGACAGTTTTTTGCTGCACTGAGTCCAGTTTCATGCAAACCTTTCAGGCACACGCAGAACGACTCCTGTGCATGTGTAAAGTACTGAAGTATCCAGACTCATCTTGCAAATGTTACTATGCATGTACTGCAGCAAGCATTTGCAACTTTGCACATCTCTTGGTGGTAATTAATTGGATGGATACTGACTGTTTCTCTCAAAACGTAAATTGTTTCAGAGAATAATATTGTGGGAGTGTAGTAGTTGTGCATTCAAAGTCGCATTCTATGCTGAGTCGTGCTTATACAATGTTATGTGTACTTCATACAGATTGCTTGTCCCAACATAGAGTAGGTTTAAATACAGGAAATAATAATAAGGATGAAGGTTGTACTTGTGAATAAAAAGCAATATGACGGCACCCAGAGTTCACATGGAATCGTGTGTATAGTCGCACTATATTAGCAAAGTGCCACAGTTGGAGTTAAGCTGGGTACACATCTATACAATCTTTCGATCTGTGTATATTTATCTAGATACAGAAGTACCAACACACTCGCCATTCCTACAAATGTGGTGCAAACAGCACCCACACTTCCCAGGTTGGGGTGCAGTGGCCTGTGACCACACACTCTAGTAAATGCAAATACAGGGGCCCAGCACTCACTACAACAAATTAACTCACCTTAGCATTCAAGTAATCAATTAAATAAATAATTGGGTTTTAGTTCATGAATTGATCAATGCATTTAAGCTTGCAGCCCATCGCCAAGGGACCCCATTTCACTGCAAGTCCTACACTAACAACTGGTTTTCTTAGGAACCTGGCAACTGCTTACACATCATAGCTAAAATGAACATGTGTTTATTCTTGGGTTAAAGCTTAACTGCCATCTCCCTTGTGGCTTTTAAAGGTGAGACAATCCCAAACACAGCACCAGTTGTTAGTGTAGGACTTGCAGTGAATTGGGGTCCCCATTTGCTATGATCTGATTTTATCATTTTGACCAACCCTTCTACAAGACTTTATATAAAAAATGTGTTTGACAAAAATACAACTTTGAAAATGCATTTATTGAGAACACAGGAGTGTCACATATAGGTCCATGGCATAACAACTGCCGCCCCCAGCCAACAATCAAGGAACACATGGACATATAGTGGTGTATGTAGCGGTATATGGACCCATAGCAGCAACGCATCACATGGAAACATCCCGGCCTGCTCTCATGTGATGCGTTGCTGCAACAGGGCTATATACGACACATACACCACTATATGTTTGCACACAGGAGTGTGCCCAGGAGTGTCACATATAGGTCCATGGCATAACAACTGCCCCCCAGCCAACAATCAAGGAACTAGTAAATAGTGGAAAATAATATCCAAACAAAACATACAAAAAAAATATAAAATATAAAAACCACAGTCTGTCTTTGCCATGGAACCCGTTATATATGTATTCATATAAATAGTTGGCATGTGGAACGCTTTTTTGGATTTTGGACATTTTTTTGACTGTGGCATGGAGTTTTTCACCCAAATCTTGGTGGCTTTGATGGAGGTAAGTCATGTTCTCCTGGACTGTACTTTCATCGCTTGAGGTATCAGGTGTTTGTGTATTCTTTCCCCCCTCTGCACTTCCATCCAAAATTTCTATCATATCTATGTGAGAGAAATAAACAAATGTTTACCTAAACTAAAAATGCATTGACCCTTTAACTGACAGCTGAATACCACTATATGCTCACCATCTACACTGCTGGTTATCGCTATCACTTGGGTGGACCTTGGCTGGATATCATCTAAAGGTGGCAAGGCAAGTGATACATGAATACATATATTCTTTGACTTTATAATAGTGGATCTTCCACCTGTGGCACTCCACATGTTGTCAAACTACTTGTCCCAGCATGCATGGCCACATGACAAAACATATTGGGGCATGCAGTTCCACAACACCTGGAGGACCAGAGGTTGAAGACATGTGTGGTGCTGTGGTGCTTGTTTGTTTACCTCCTGTGATCTCTTTTTTGATCTTTACACAGGTCCTGTCGCTGCCTTCATCCAGGTGTCTTCTACGATGGATGTTTTCTGTGAAAAAAACAACATGTCATTAGAATAAGCACACATACATTCAAAGGTCATAGAACAGACAGTGTATGACCAATAGCACATAAATAGTGTGTTGGACTCACTTTTTTTGATGCTTCCACTAATTTTCGTTAACTTGACCTGTTCTTTGTGTTTCAGGTCCGACCACCATTTCTGCAGCTGATATTTGCTCCTTAGTTTTCCAAACTTCTCCTGGATCTCTTTGACAAGATGCTGCATTATTAGTTCTTTTCTGTAATTCATTTTGGGGTAAATTTTTCGTGAACAATCGTAGGCCCTTTGATCCAGAACTCTAACCATGAGTTCTACCTCAGCAGATGACATGGTGAAGCTCTTTTCATTTTTCTTTCTTTTTCCGGTTCACCCATCCCACTATCTTTTGCCTCCAATAAAGTCGGGGGAACGTCCTCTCCCACTTGTGTTGCTGCTGGCGGCTCACCCTCCGACATGGCTTGTCATTGACATGTTGTTTGTGCAACTGATCACGTGCATGGGGCAGATATTCGAGTGCTAACAACCAATCACACAGTTTTCTCTGCACCCGTGCATCATGAAAGAATCTTCATTTGGGAGAAATACGCGAACGATCGGTATACAGCAGAATACACATTCTTTTCATTGGTGAGTACTCAACCACAGTTTATTGTTGTAATGACTATTTTAAGGCTTTAACCCCTTCCCGACATTTGACGTACATGTACGTCATGGTCGGGAAGGACTTCCATCCAAAATTTCTATCATATCTATGTGAGAGAAATAAACAAATGTTTACCTAAACTAAAAATGCATTGACCCTTTAACTGACAGCTGAATACCACTATATGCTCACCATCTACACTGCTGGTTATCGCTATCACTTGGGTGGACCTTGGCTGGATATCATCTAAAGGTGGCAAGGCAAGTGATACATGAATACATATATTCTTTGACTTTATAATAGTGGATCTTCCACCTGTGGCACTCCACATGTTGTCAAACTACTTGTCCCAGCATGCATGGCCACATGACAAAACATATTGGGGCATGCAGTTCCACAACACCTGGAGGACCAGAGGTTGAAGACATGTGTGGTGCTGTGGTGCTTGTTTGTTTACCTCCTGTGATCTCTTTTTTGATCTTTACACAGGTCCTGTCGCTGCCTTCATCCAGGTGTCTTCTACGATGGATGTTTTCTGTGAAAAAAACAACATGTCATTAGAATAAGCACACATACATTCAAAGGTCATAGAACAGACAGTGTATGACCAATAGCACATAAATAGTGTGTTGGACTCACTTTTTTTGATGCTTCCACTAATTTTCGTTAACTTGACCTGTTCTTTGTGTTTCAGGTCCGACCACCATTTCTGCAGCTGATATTTGCTCCTTAGTTTTCCAAACTTCTCCTGGATCTCTTTGACAAGATGCTGCATTATTAGTTCTTTTCTGTAATTCATTTTGGGGTAAATTTTTCGTGAACAATCGTAGGCCCTTTGATCCAGAACTCTAACCATGAGTTCTACCTCAGCAGATGACATGGTGAAGCTCTTTTCATTTTTCTTTCTTTTTCCGGTTCACCCATCCCACTATCTTTTGCCTCCAATAAAGTCGGGGGAACGTCCTCTCCCACTTGTGTTGCTGCTGGCGGCTCACCCTCCGACATGGCTTGTCATTGACATGTTGTTTGTGCAACTGATCACGTGCATGGGGCAGATATTCGAGTGCTAACAACCAATCACACAGTTTTCTCTGCACCCGTGCATCATGAAAGAATCTTCATTTGGGAGAAATACGCGAACGATCGGTATACAGCAGAATACACATTCTTTTCATTGGTGAGTACTCAACCACAGTTTATTGTTGTAATGACTATTTTAAGGCTTTAACCCCTTCCCGACATTTGACGTACATGTACGTCATGGTCGGGAAGGACTTCCCGACATTTGACGTACATGTACGTCATGACTTCTAACTGTCACTGCGTCTAGAGACGCAGTGACAGTTAGGTGATGTCTGCTGTCCCTGACAGCAGACATCCCCCCTCGCCGCCCAGGGGGGGCAGGGGTGCCCCCCCCGGTCGGCGATCGCTGTGATTGGCTGTTCAAATCTAAACAGCCATTCACAGCGTTTCCTGTGTTACCGGCGGCTAAGCCGCTCGGTAACACAGGGATCGGTGGTGATCGGTGCTGTCAAGTACAGCACCGATCACCTCCGATGTGCAGCCCCCCCTCCAACCCGCCGGGCACTCACCCGGCAGCAGCAGCAGCTCCCCCGGCTCCCCCGGAGCGTCTGAAGCGCACGCAGCGCTGACCTCCTCCCCCCTCCCCCCGCAGCAGCAGCAGCAGCATCAAGCTGCAGAAAAAGTAAAAAAAATAAATATATGCACTGAAAAACTATATATATATATATATATATATATATATATATATACACACACATATATATATATATATATGTGTGTGTATATATATGTATATATATATATATATATATATATACACACATATATATATATATGTATATGTGTGTGTGTGTGTGTGTGTGTATATACCGCACCGATCGCCAGCCCCCCCCTTCCCACCCGGCAGCCCCCCTCCCTCCCACCCACCCGGCTGCCGCAGCACCAGCACCCCTCCCACCCCCCCGCCAGCCGCAGCGCCAGCCCCCCTCCCAAAGCTGGTGACTAAAATGGGGTCACTTGTGGGGGGGTTCCACTGTATTGGTGCTTCGGGGGTCTTGCTAATGCGACATAGCACCCACCATTCATTCCACCACCAAAAATCACTCCTTCCCTTCTGAGTCCTGCCATGCACCCAACTGGTATTTTTTGGTCACACGTGAGGCATTGCCGTACTCAGGAGAAATTGGGGCACAGATTTTGGGGTGCTTTGTGTCCTTCATTCCTTGTGAAAATAAAAAATTTTGAGCCAGAACTGCATTTTTCTGTAAAAAATTACATTTTTTTACACAAAAATGCAGATCTGGCTCAAAATTTTTCATTTCAAAGCACCCCAAAATCTGTGCCCCAATTTCTCCCGAGTACGGCAATGCCTCATGTGTGACCAAAAAATACCAGTTGGGTGCATGGCAGGACTCAGAAGGGAAGGAGTGATTTTTGGATTTTGCAGCACAGATTCTGGTTGAATGACCCCCGAAACACCCATACAGTGGAACCCCCCACAAGTGACCCCATTTTGCAAACTACACCCTTCAGGGAATTCATCAAGGGGTATAGTGTACATTTCAAACCCCCCGGGGTTTCACCAATTTTGATACAACTGATCTGTGAAAATGAAAAATTAATTTTTTTCATTTTCACTGCCCAGTTGTACCACAATTGGTGAAACCCCTGGGGGTTTGAAATGTACACTATACCCCTAGATGAATTCCCTGAAGGGTGTAGTTTGCAAAATGGGGTCACTTGTGGGGGGGTACCTAACTTTTAGCATCTTATGGTGCCTAGAAACCTACATTGTGCCTAAAAAATAATCTCATAAAAAGGAGGCTCCAAAATCAAGTAGGTGCTCCTTCTATTATGAAGCCTGTGGTTTGGTCACCGTGCACACTAGGGCCACATATAGGATATTTATGAAAACCAAAGAATTGGGGGAATCAATTTTTAGTCACATTTCTCTAGTAAAATCTACTGTGTTCCTTAGAAAAATGTATTAAAATTGCAAATCTGCAAAAAAAATGAAATTTTGAAATTTCACCTACACTTTCTTTTAATTCCTGTGAAACACCTAAAGGGTTAACAAACTTCCAAAATGCTGTTTTGAATACTGTGAGGGGTGCAGTTTTTGAAATGGCATCATTTATGGGGGTGTCTCACATACAAGTCACTCAAAGTCACATCATAACTGACCTGGTCCCTAAAAAAATCAGAGTTTGAAATTTTCTTGAAAATTTGAGAATTTGCTATTCATATTTGAAGCCTCCTAGTGTCCAAAAAAATGAAAAGGAGGTTGAAATAATGATTGCAACATAAAGTAGACATATGGTCTTTGTTAGTTATTAACTATTTTGAGTGGTATGTTTATTGTTGACATTTTGCAAATTTTCCATTTTTTCACGACATTTTGGTATTTTTCACAAAAAAACACAGACTGTATCGACCCAAATTTACCACTAACTTGAAGTACAATGTGTCACGAGAAAACAATCTCAAAATCACTGGGATAAGTTAAAGCAAAAAAAAGTTATCCCCACTTAAGTGAAACATGTCAGATTTGAAAAAAATGGCTCTGTCAGGAACGCAAAAACTGGCTCTGTCAGGAAGGGGTTAATGATGTATTTGTTGTGTGTATCCTGAAAGTCCATTATTCTTTTTTTAACAGACATTTATGAAAATGGCAGAGAAGAATGTTGAATTTATAAAGGAGTTTATTGAGGCCTACAGAGACCAGGATTGACTCTGGAATATTAAATCCAGAGATTATTCCAATAGGCAGAACTCTATTCTTCTCTTCTGTAGCGCTGGAGGAGCTGGTTAAGGTCAGCCTCCCTTACTAACGCATGGCAAACCTTAAATGGGTGCGGGGAAGGATTGCCAACATGAGGACAGTTTTCAAAAAGGAGATGAACAAGAGGGAAGCATCCAAGAAATCAGGGGCCGGTACAGACCGAGTGTATGTACCTAGGCTCTGGTACTTTGATCTACTGGCATTTACAGTGGACCAAGAGCTGCCGAGGGAGTCCATCGGCAATCTGCCTGCGGCCCAGGCTGCCCCATGTTTAAGGGGAGTAACTACTATAGGTGAATGGGGTGCAACTGCTATGGGGCCCAGAGATAAAGGGGGCCCATCTTTACTGTCTAAGTAATATATTTTACTTACATTTATCACCATCAGTGGCCCTCACAAACTTTTGCTATGGTGCCAATGATTATCTAGTTACACCCCTGCCCATGATCCATGCCTCACACCCCTGAACTTGCGGAGGATACCCTCTCTGGCACAGTAAGTACACAGATTACACACGTTTAAAATATTTATTGAAAATTAAGATAAAAGTACAAATAAAGTACAGTAAAAAGGTAGCATGTCATAGCAATTCAGCAGATCATGTAATCCTGCCAATCCACAGCGCCTACACCAATAAAATAGTGCAAGTACTCTTCCCTGGTCAACTTTGCACGCATAGTAGCATTTCTTGTATTTAGATTGGTCTCCAAGCATGTTATTCCTACTGGCTCCTCAACTGTTTCACTGTTATCCATGCCGGAAACATTGAGGTGTGCAGACGGTGTTTGCCAAATGCATTTTCAACCAGCCTAGCTGGTTTTCGCCTAGCGCGTGACAATTTAAAAATCTGCCTTCTCGATTAAGCGACATTTGTGGGTAGGGTTTTACAACATTAGCATGCAAGGCAAATGCCTAATCAGCCACAAATACAAATTTTAAACCATGCACATACCGCTCTGGTAATTGAAGTACATTGCTTTTAAGTTTATCATGGAACATGGTCTTTTCCAAAGCCCCACCATAAGACACCCTGCCATTTGTCCACAAAGATAAATTCTTATTTGGCATTGGCAATAGCCATTAAAACAATGCTAAAGAAGCCCTTATAATTATAGAAAAAAGAGCCACTATTAGCTTGGGGCATGATGCGGATATGTTTTCTGTCGATGGCACCACCACAATTGGGGAAATTCCAAAGATCCTTTAAATCTTGGGCAATAGCTTGCCACTCCTCAGTAGTCGTAGGGAACTGAAATATAGAAATAAAGAGGTTTTAAAAAACAAATCCCTGATTTGGTTGTTACATAATGTTTTACAGGCTTCTTTATTCATGAAAGAGGAGTGTTCACAGACACTGGATGTGCCGTCACAGCTACCTTCACAGGTCCTCTGCTCTACACCCACACCCAGCACTCAGCAAGCCGCGTAGCAGCAGCCTGAACCCACCATCAAGGAGAGGGTGTAAAAGGCCATGTCAGACTGCAGATACGTCTGAGGTCATGACTCGCCAGATTCTGGAGTCTGGCAATCGACTAATGGCGTTGGATGAGGATGAGCAGGACCATGTGCGGAACGCAATTGCCAAAAAACTAAGATCATTTGATCCTGCAACAAGGGGAGAGACTGAGTGGATCATCAGTGGCACCCTGTACCAGGCCAGTGTCGGGACCCTTACCCGACAAACTTGGCTTATAGATAACTCCCCTATGTCACGGGTTGAATTCCAACCAATTGGCCCTGCCCCAGTCCCACAACACCAAATGTATCACCCAGGTCATTATCCCCACTATCCCCAGTATAATATGCGTACACATCCCACTTCTGCGCAACCACGGCAGCAACCAACTGGAGTACCGTCACCATTGACAATAGCACCAGGTTCGGCCAGTGGTCCCTTCCAGGGTTTGGGGGAAACACCATCTCCCTCCCAAGCAGCGATGGATACAGAGCATTATCCTCTTGATACCATCCATTATCAGAACCTTTAAAAAATATCTAGCTTTTATTTCTAAATTTATTATAAAGTTTTCATATTTATATTCTAAATATTTACAAGTTTGTTAAGTTAATAATAAAACATTTTACTTTTAAAATATTATTTGGCATATCTTTATTTACCTTCATGTATTGCTCCTGTTGATTTTGGATGATGGCATTACAGGTCTCAGGTATTATGAGTCCCAGAGCTTGAGAGGATATAGCGGTGCTGTACCTCAGATCCACAATGGTCCTCCCAGTAGCCAGGAAACGTAGCATTGCCGCCAGTCTCTGCTCAGCTGAAATAGGTGTCCTCTTTTTGGATTAAAAGGGTAACTAGTGTCAGAAGCTCCATACGAAGAAAATTCCTGAAGTCATCAGGGTTGTTCTTCTGTATCTCCTGTACCAATGGCATATGGGAGAAGGGAAGAACAGGGCAGGAGCGCTGGTGAGGTAAAGAGGTAGGGTGAGTACGTGAGGAAAGAGGGCCCTACTCATAAGAGTTAACAGACTAAAAGGAGGTGGGTGGATGAACGAAAAACAATAGGATAAGTAGGAACGGATGGGAACGGATGGAGGGGTAGGGTAGGCAGGATAGGAGGAGCGAAAGAGGTTAGGAGGAGGAGGAGGGATAGGCTAGTCAGAAGTGTGTTTTGAGGGAGCGCTTGAAGGAGGTAAGGGAATCAGAAAGCCTGATGGGTGGCGGGAGGTTGTTCCAGTGCAGGGGGGGGGGCAGCATGAGAGAAGTCTTGGACACGGGAGTGAGAGGAGGTGATTAGGTGAGAGGTCAGGTGGTGGTCGGCGGCAGAGCGAAGACGACGGGAGGGAGTGTGGATAGAGATTTGTGAAGAGAGGTAAGGAGCGGTGGAGGAGGAGAGAGCCTTGTAGGTGGTGGTGAGGAGTTTAAAGAGAACTCGGAAAGGAATGGGGAGCCAGTGAAGAGATAGACAGAGGGGGGAGGCGGAGATAGAGCGGCGGGAGAGGAAGATGAGCCTAGCAGCGGCATTAAGAATGGATTGGAGGGGGGCGAGGCGGGCGAGAGGTAGCCTGGAGAGAAGGATGTTGCAGTAGTCAAGGCGGGAGATGACAAGAGTAAATGAGAATTTTGGTCGTGTCAGTGGAAAGGAATGGTCTGATGCGCGAGATGTTGCGGAGGTGAAAGCGGCAAGACTGTGAGAGAGCACGAATGTGGGGGGTGAAGGAGAGGGAGGAGTCAATGATGACACCGAGGCAGCTTGTTTGGTCGGTGGATGTGATCTCGGTTTCACCAATGCTGATGGAGATAGTGGTAGAAGTGGGGATGTTCGGGGGATGGAAGATTATAAGTTCAGTTTTAGCCATGTTTAGTTTCAGGAAGCGTTGGGTCATCCAGGCTGAGATGGCCGTGAGGCATTCGGAGACCTTGGACAGGAGTGATGGGGATAGGTCGGGGGAGAAGAGATAGATTAGGGTATCATCAGCATAAAGGTGGTAATGGAATCCGTAGGAGCTGATGAGGGTGCCCAGAGAGGTGGTGTAGAGGGAGAAGAGGAGAGGGCCAAGGACTGACCATTGGGGAACACCGACTGGCTGCGGGGTAGTAGGAGAGGAGGAGCTTGGAGTGGAGATGGAGAAGGAGCGATCGGAGAGGTATGAGGTGAACCAAGACCGTGTCAGTGATGCCAAAGAAGCGGAGGGTGTTGAGCAGGAGAGGGTGGTTATCAGTGTCAAAGGCAGCTGACAGATCAAGCTGGATGAGGATAGAGAAGAGGCCTTTTGATTTAGCCGATAGTAGATTGTTAGTGACTTTGGTCAGGGCAGTTTCAGTGGAATGTAAAGGGCGGAACCTGGATTGGAGGGGGTCTAGAATGGAGTTAGCAGTAAGGTGGCTTAGGAGACTATTATAGGCCAGATGTTCTAGGAGCTTGGAGGCAAAAGGGAGGAGGGAGATGGGCCTGTATTGGGGTTCAGATTTGTTTTTTTGAGAACTGGGGAGACAAGAGCATGTTTGAAGGAGGAGGGGAAGATTAAAGAGGATAGGGAAAGATTAAAGAGGTGAGCCAGGTGAGAGCAGACAGACAGACTGAGATAACTGATAATATTGGAGGGGATAGCAGCAAGAATGCAAGCCCGAACCTTTCTTTTCCTCAAGCTCGTGATGGGAGTGGTAGAAAACAAACGGAACAAGCAAACGTGTGTGTTCTCTGCCCAGCTAGCACTGATGTAAAATAAACTTTAGGTTCTGAACTCAGGCCTCTTTGTTTTGGTATGCCCTTAACCCAGCCCATTATGAAAATGTTGTTTATATATGATGTGTCAATAGCCCGAATCAAGAGAGTGTGTACGGTGGTACAATCTTTTTTTTGCGATTGTTTGGACGGAAGTAGTTCGAACGTCGCAAGTAAAATTGTATACGTGTCTACATGCGTATCGGCTGGTGTTTGTGGACGGTCGATCGCGTGTATGGTCGATCGTTGGGTCAAAAGAAAACAGAGATTGTATAGATGTGTACCCAGCTTTACTGTATAGGGTACTTCTTGTAATCCAATCTGCAGTCCACAAGACTTGTAATGCATGGGAAAGATTCTTAATTTGAAATCCAATGGGACATGTTTTTTGTTGTGATCCAATGTCAATAATAGTATCTTCTAATCTACTAGAAATCTTCTTTATTTGTAATTGACAAAATCACAATGATAAACAACGTGAATGGCTCTGTTTGCAGTCTGGCTGATTCCTTAATTCTCCATTGGAAAAAGCATCTAACAATTCTATGAAGTTTTATGACTCATTTATTTTAAAGGAGATTTTACCTTGCCCACAACTCCATTGAAATGAATGGATGGTGTAGTGAACTCAATAGGCTATTAATGGGAATGTGAAAAATACAATACAACATTGGGGTTATTACTCTTTATCACCCTAGTTGTTTTGTTACCATAGATATGACTTAAAGTTACTCTTTCAAATGTGTTTGCATGCACTGAAATGGACAAGACAAATTTAAAAATCCAGACAAAAGTAAGAATGCATTTTTTATAGACACATACTAGATTAGAATGGGTTTTATTTCAAATTCAATTTAAAAATACAAGTCAAGGTCATTTAAACGTAACTAAAGGTTAACATTTCTAGTGGAGTATTGACTGCAAGGGCCAGCCAGTACCAGCCTTATGATTACTAAGGAGTACTGGAGCATCCTGGACAAGAACTGACCGATTTTATAGTTAATGTAAAAAAAAAGTGTGTATGTGTATATATAGACTTCTTTCACATATGACGCGGCACTCCAGATCAATATAAACGTGGAAAACTTTATTGAGACGTCAACGTTTCAATACATCCGTATTATCATCAGGCTCAACATTGCTAAAACAAACACATACTTATATACCCCCCAGGTGTAACTTGCGTAATGGTGACGGCACCATGTACCGCCCTCCAACGCAACAGCGTGCTATACATACATAGTTAGTCCCATTGCTAAGCAACAGGGCTCCCTGTGACGTCACTTAACCCTTACAGTGCACTATTCAAATTTAACGATAAGTAGTACATAAAAAGACAAACACAATAATGCAAAAAAAAGAAAAATACATATACAAAAATTAAGGAAATGGGAAAAATATATTACATATAATATATACACAATACAAGATCATATAAACTCTACACCATTAGAGAAAAAATACAGCCATATATTCGTGTCTTGATCAGATCAGTAATAAGTAAGCTAGAAGGTTAAAACTCACACCAACACATTAATGCCAGAGTATTCATTAAGCCCATTGGGGGCTACCGTGCCTAGTCGGGCAATCCAGCACGCCTCACATTTGAGAAGTTGCAGACCACGATTCCCTCCCCGAATAGAGGGGGGAACGTGGTCTATCATCCTATATCTTAAGGAAGATAACCTATGCCGTTCCATGGCAAAATGTCTAGAGACCGGTTGGTCACTCGTTCCCTTAAGGAGCGCTTTCCGTATAGATGATCTATGGGCGGTCATCCGCTCCTTAAAGGGGCGTTCAGTTTTTCCTATATAGGACAGACCGCAAGAACATAATATTTGATATACGGTATATATATATATATATATATATATATATATATATACAACTTAAGTTTATTTAAATTTGTCCTCACCCATGCCCATATTTTCATCTTTATTCCACACATAAATACAGGTTGGCCCTTAAGTATAAGAGTTCCTAAAAAGGAATTGAGTGAGGAAATGTTATTCCAATGTCTGCACACATGATATGAGAGTAGGGGAAACATTTCATGGTATTTCGCTAGTATCGTGGCCATATTGAAGTCCGCCATTGCATCTCTAATTTTTTTAATTGGGATAGTAATCATGTGACATACAGTATCAATGCTGAATTTGTACAATTGTTCTTAACACATCTTTATAATTCTACAATTTTCACTTGGTTTTCTATTGCACGTAGTGACATTAATAACGGGATACATATGGATGATCAGTGGTCAGAATACCAATGCCGGCATCCAGATGGAGGGAATCCTGACAGCAGTCGGGTCAGTGTACTTACCCCGTGCCCCCCTAACCTCCTCCTATTGTTTAACCATAATCCCTGAATCCCACTGCACATTGGCAACTGCAATGTAAGTAATGGATGGCATATTTGGGTGACATTCGGTAAGTATGCGGGCAGAGTTAGGGTCAGGTCGGGGAATGTAGGTTAGGCAGTTGGGTGGAGAGGGTTAGGGTTACACTGATAGAAGGGAGGGATAGACTTCTGTCAGGATTCCCTCCTTTGGGATGCCAGCATTGGTATTCTGACCAGGGGCATCGTAACCGCCGGTCATCCGTATGTATCCCATTCTCTCAGTGGGTAGATGATCATTGACGCTCATTTAGTAATAGTTATAATGGTAATCGTCTCTCTCTCGCTCCTGAATGAAATATCTCTACAGACTTGTGTCTGCTACAATAGACTCTATTTGGAACATGCAGAATGATTTCTCTCTCTTATGATGTGCAGAGCCAGATTAAGGTCTAAACAGGCCTGGAGCTGAAAATGATCAAGGGCCTATTATGCGCAATAATAGTTGTTGTGGCCAGCACCTAATAATGTGGGTGGCGTGACCAGTGTTCTGTTTGGGTGATCTGCTCATGGGTGTGTCTGTATTTGTGTAAATAATTTCAACTAATTATATATACCTGGAAAAGGCAGGGGGCTGGCATAAGAAAAATGCAGGGAGATATATTGGTGGGTGCACTCCAAAGGTGCACCCGCAGGATGCCGATGTCCTAATATACTTGCGGGGTGAGGCGGCACTCCAGTCATAAAAAAATACTGAAACCAAAACTTGGTAGACAATATGTCAGCACATTTTATGTGGTCACCTAAGTTTACCACACCATATACCCCTTATACAAATCATGCAACACAATAGTAACCCCCTTATACTGTACTTGCATCTATTACATTATGCCACATGGAATGAGCCAAAATTCACATCGATTGAGCCAAAATTCAAACTATGGCACACAGAATGAGTCAAAATTCACATTATGCCACACAGATTAAGGCAAAATTCACAATATGCCACACATATTAAGGCACATTTTGCCACATGGATTGAGCTCAAATACACACTATACCAGGCATATCCACACAGTGGCCCTCCAGCAAAACTACACGTCCCAGCATGCCTTGACATAGTTTTAGCATTCCCTAATAGCAAAACTGTGGCAATGCGTGATGGGACTTGTAGTTTCACAACCGCTGGAGGGCCATAGTTTGGACATTCCTGCACTATAGCAAACAGATTGAGCAATAATGCACAATATGCTTCATATATAGGGGCATTGCGCGCCAAATTTACACCATAATGCCCATAACATGTTAAACCACACACCATAATCTCCATTACGTATTATGACAAACACCATAATGCCTATTAAAAATTATGCTACATAAGTGTTTCTTAACTACATGTTCATTTCCAGGGGTTCCATGCTTGTTGCCATGTGGGATTACATGCTTATTGCCAAGGGGGAATACATGCCCGGCTGTATTCAGAGCACTGTCCCCGCTATTTGAAATAATACCCATTTCACACCAGAAAATGCAGGGACGTACCCGGGAATATGGTCCCAGATCATGCAGGGACATTCCCGGTCTGGCCCCTTTTACACCAGCCTAGTCACTGCATTTTCTGGTGTGAGGGAGAGAAAACACCCCCGCCCCCCTTTAAACAACCAGCTATATCTTCGGAACCAACTGACCCATTTACATGTAGGCTTGTTTTTGAACCCGTGAAACTGGGTGGAGGTCGGAATTAGCGGGTTCCAAGTTATCTTATGGGGAAAACGTTCCAGGTTTGCCTGGCGTTATCTCCGGTTCCCGGGGGGTCTAGCGACACTTGGCTGGGCTCATTGGAAAGCCCTGGCCCTCAGCTACAAAATGGGCCTATTTGGAGAGTAGGCCTGGAGCTGTAGCTCCATCAGGCCCATTGGTAATCCGGCCCTGATGATGTGTACTGAGTTATTTGATATCACTGTCCACAGAGCATATTTAATAATCATCCAAGTCCATTCCTATTGGGCCTCACCAGAGGAAGTTTCCCAATTGGGGGTTCAGTTTAACTTTGTGGGATCTTTATGATGATGGCTTAGAGGGGGGTTCCTTCATCTTGGTTTAGAGCCATTTGATTGCCTAATGGTCCACTTTTAGGGATAGCGCTCCCAAGCTGGAGCATGTTTTTTTCAGATGCTGGTCTGGTCACTAAGGGCCGCAGATACTGTAGATGTGGTCAAAGTAAGAACTGTAGTTGTCACCTTTAGATGGTCCACCAATACATTTTAAGCTTGTGTGGCATGCAACCCTGTTCCCTGGTGGGAGGGGGATCCGAATCAGATACCTCCATCTCAGGTCTGATGCACATGGGGCCGCAAATCGCACCCGATGGCATATCATATACATCCGATCTGTGGTAAACTGGTGAATCAGGCCAAATCACTGTAGTGTATGGCGCCTTTACAATTGGCTTCAGCGAGACTTGCAATTACCTGATGTTTTAGACCATTACATTATTCTGCCCTGGTGCCCACATACACTCGGTAGCTGGTGAGCTGTATGACACCCCTGCTCTGCTGAGGAAATTCTCCATCCAGCGACAGGAAGGAACAGCTGTGTCAGGCCCCAAGTTCAGAGGAGCCCTGAGGATTTGGTAGCCAGTGACAGTTGTGGGGCATTATCAGTGTACTCATTTGGGCTGGGAAGAATATACTAAGGATAGGCGGACATGAAGATGGTAACTTAGAACCTTATTCTGGTCCACACGCAATGCTGCAAATTTCGCTGCATTGTGTGTGGACTAAATGCCACCCGCCCCCTGATGTCAGCTGCCCGCGCCCGTTTCACTGGCCGATTTGAATGGGAACGCCCAGCGTTTCATGGGAATACCCATGAAATGCTGGGCATTCCCATGGGCTATGGCCCCCTCCCCCCTGCTGCCGCCCCATGCCCACCGCCCACACTGCCAGGTGCAAGCGGGGCAGCGAACATGTAGTTCGCCATGCTCACTCGCACCCGGCATCTGCAGAAATGTGCTTTGCATACACAGACACCAAAAAATGTGGTCCCCGATTAAATTAGCATAACCCTCTTAATTCATCACATAAATCCCCTTGTTGCACCCCGCTGTAGGGCCGTGCATACTGCATTCTGATATCACAGATGGCACATTGCGTAACTTGGGAATCAGATGCATGAACGCGATCATTCTGCGCACCACACCACATCAGTAGCTTCCCATCTGTATTGTGATCCGTCGTACCATCTGTAGTCCAGAATTACTGGCAGCCGCAATAGGGAGCGAGTCTGTGAATGGATGTAAGTGATCAGCCTACAGGTAATAGCCAAACGTTAACCAGGTCCAACCCTAAGGAGGGGTACGCTGCGCACTAATACAATGGTTCATAAACAATATTGTTATCATGTATTTTGTTTCAATAAGATTGCATAGTGTGTACGCACCGTTACACCTAAATATCAATGGGTGAGCGGCTTCCTGCTTGAAACTTTGTGAATCCTTCCATTAGCTTTAAATAAACAGTAAGCTCCTGTATGTGTAACCTAGGTCCCTGGGTTTTTGGATACTAGCATGTAAAGCCATTCCCCATTACAGTATGCCATATTCATTTGTTATCAGATAGTTTTGCAAATTGAATTATTTAAAAAGATGATACAATAGAGATTTTTAAAAAAGGAACGCTGAAGCTGTAATCAGATACATTGTAGTATTGTTGTAATAGAGCTGTCAAATACTGAATAGAGCTGTTTCGTGCCTCTTGAGAATCTGTCTTTGACCTTGGGATTAAGGGGATTTAGAAGATCAGATAGAAGAATCAAATGCTGAATTTCTAGCAACTGTCTGTTAGCTGACAGTCTGATTCACGAGACTCTGCTGCTCACAATAGGATTTAGCAAAGTCTATCTTTTTACATATTTCTTTAAACCGCATCACAAACAGCATTGTAATTGTAATGCTCATGTACAAAGTGCATAAACTGTAACTAATTGTTGTGTGCTAGAATTGTGGAAGGTTACAGAAGACCTCAGACCTCATAAATGTCAATCCGTTTCATTCCTCAGGTCAATTCTTCCAATAAAGCAGGATTGTCCAACCTGTGACTCTGCAGCTGCTATTAAACTAAAAGTCCCATCATGTCCTGAGGCAGTATTATAATACAGAATTTGGTTTTGTCCATTAGAGAGTGATTGTGCCTTTCCGAGTGAATCAGAATAACCCCCACGGTGTGTAATGGGCATTACGTGTGACCTTATGTGTAATGGGCATTACAGTGTGTCTTATACACTTTTTTGACCTGCAAGAGCCCCGCCTACTACAAATTGCGTGTGGGAGGCGCAAAACATGCCCTTGCTCCAGGCGCCGTGGCACCTAGCTACACCACTGATTCTTTATTTATAAAACAATATATTCTCATTTTATTCAGCAGTGTAAAATAATGTGGAATTTATTTGAGCTAAAGAAACAAAGTGCTTTGCTCGTGCAGCTGCTGCCAAAGGAATATTTTTCCATCACATTGAACAACGAAGACAAAAGAATTTCCCCAAAGTGTTTTCCATTGAATAAAGATAATAAGTGGAATATTTGTTGCTGAAATCTTTTGATCACCTAACATGAATCGTGCATATTCCAAAGATAAGTCATTTCCTTCTTTAGAAAATAAAAAATTAAAAAACTTTTAAAGAGCTACAAAACATGTCCTTTTTCTTCTCTCTTCTTCTTTATCTCTGTCCAAACTTTGTGTTATTCAGACCTGATCACACGGCTGCAGATTCACAGTCTGAGCAATTATTGCGCATGTGTGAGGCCATCGTGCAATAAAATCCTGCAACTTTTTTATCGCTGGCTGTACTCAGGGCCAGTGCAATGTTTACTTGCACCCAAGGCAAACTGTCACCCCCCCCACCCTCCGTTGCACTCTCTACTAGATATAGAGGCAGCGTGGGGGTTCATATAGGCTGGCGGGTGTGCGGGCAGGCAGGGAGTGGCAACCGCCAGTATCTGTGCCTGGGAAGGGTGGCACTGACTGGAAGGCAGTGGCAGCTGCTGGTGTCAGTGTCCAGGTTATTCGGCACGGGCGGGCGCGCGGGCAGCCACCATCAGTGTCAGTGTAAGGTAGCGGCGGCACTCACCAACCAGGATAGGAGCTGGGGGAGACCGCAGTGGAGGTCAGAGCAGAACCTGTTGGTGAGGGCTGGTCGACTGGAGTCACTTAGGGCAGAGGCTACTTGCTTTTAACTGATGTTAGTGTCCTCATGGCTGGGCTGCTGTGTTTCTTCCCTGCTCCTCGCCTCCTAAATACATTAACAGCGTGTGGTGCCGCCCTCCAGTGGCCGGCGCCCATAGGCAATCGCGTAAAGCTGCCTAGTGGTTGCACCCATCCTGGCTGTACTACTGGGCTATGTAGAGACTGTACAGTGTGAAAATCATTTGATGCTAAGTGAATTGGGAATGAATTTGCAGCTGATCAGGGGCCGGTGATATTATCACAGGCCATTGGCAGGTTTGCACCGGGCGGGCTTTGACTAGGACTGGGCAGTGGCTATCTAATAGCAGGTTGATCGCAGGGCACTGTTAAATACTCCTGCATTGATCATGCCTTAAGAACCCCCTTTGATACATCTAGCCCTATGTATTTTACATTTTGACGTGGTGGAGCTGGTGATTCAGTAATATAATTAGAATCAATGAGATAATGCTACTGTCTACTACCATCACCTCATATTTGCACGTACTGTACCCTGTAGATGTAGTCAATTGTACAATTCATTTCATGCCTATAAGAGCAACTTTGGGCAATTTTTTTATAAAAATATACACTGCTCAAAAATATAAAGGGAACACTAACATAACACATCCTAGATATGAATGACTGAAATATTCTTATTAAATACTTTGTTCTTTACATAGCTGAATGTGCTGACCACAAAATAACACAAACATTATCAATAGAAATCAAATTTATTAATTTGGAGTCACACTCAAAAATTAAAGTGAAAAAAAAAAACACTACAGGCTGATCCAACTTTGATGTAATGTCCATAAAACAAGTCAAAAAGAGGCTCAGTAGTGTGTGTGGCCTCCACGTGCCTGTATGACCTCCCTACAATACCTGGGCATGCTCCTGATGAGGTGGCAGATGGTCTCCTGAGGGATCTCCTCCCAGACCTGGACTAAAGCTATCGCCAACTCCTAAACAGTCTGTGGTGCCACGTGGTGTTGGTGGATGGAGCAAAACATGATGTCCCAGATGTACTCAATTGGATTCAGGTCTGGGGAATGGGCGGGCCAGTCCATAGCATCAATGGCTTTGTTTTGCAGGAACTGCTGACACACTCCAGCCACATGAGGTCTAGCATTGTCTTGTATTAGGAGGAACCCAGGGCCAACCGCACAAGCATATGGTCTCACAAGGGGTATGAGTATCTCATCTCGGTACCTAATGGCAGTCAGGCTACCTCTGGTGAGCACATGGAGGGCTGTGCGGCCCCCAAAGAAATGCCACCCCACACCATTACTGACCCACTACCAAACCGGTCATACTGGAGGATGTTGTAGGCATCAGAATATTCTCCTTGGCATCTCCAGACTCTGTCGCATCTGTCATGTGCTCAGTGTGAACCTGGTTTCATCTGTGAAGAGCACAGGGCGCCAGTGGCAATTTTGCCAATCTTGGTGTGCTCTGACGAATGCCAAATGTCCTGCACAGTGTTGGGCTGTAAGCACAACCCCCACCTGTGGACGCCGGGTCCTCCTACCACCCTCATGGGGTCTGTTTCTGACCGTTTGAGTAGACACATGCACATTTGTGGCCTGCTGGAGGTCATTTTGCAGGGCTCTGGCAGTGCTTCTCCTGTTCCTCCTTGCACAGAGGTGGAGATAGCAGTCCTGCTGCTGGGTGGTTGCCCTCCTGTGGCCTCCTCCACGTCTCCTGATTTACTGGCCTGTCTCTTGGTAGTGCCTTCATGCACTGGACACATACAGCAAACCTTCTTGCCACAGCTCGCATTGATGTGCCATCCTGGATGAGCTGCACTACCTGAGCCACTTGTGTGGGTTGTAAACTCCGTCTCATGCTACCACTAGAGTGACAGCACCGCCAGCTTTCAAAAGTGACCAAAACATCAGCCAGAAAGAATAGGAGCTGAGAAGTGGTCTGTGGTCACCACCTGCAGAACAACTCCTTTATTGGGGGTATCTTGCTAATTGCCTATAATTTCCTTCTGTTGTCTATTCCATTTGCCCAACAGCATGCGAAAATGATTGTCAATCAGTTTTGTGGACAGTTTGATTTTACAGAAATGTCATTGACTTGGAGTTACATTGTGTTCTTTAAGTGTTCCCTTAATATTTTTGAGCAGTGTATTATGTATACAATTGTTCATTTAATCCAAGCACCCTCTGAACCTTTCTTTCTTTTAATTTCAAAAACTTTGGGTGATATATATATATATATATATTAAATTATTCACAATTTGAATGAATCAATAGCAAATATACAGCAGTTTGCTCGTGTGAATATAAATATAATTTGAAATATCAGAAACAATAAAGAGATTATAGAAGATCACATATCCGAGGTTTCTGCTTTTAGCCATATGTTATAGGATGTGAATGGAGAGCACCCAGAACACATCATCATGTATAAATTAATTAATTAATAACCATTAATCAGCCCAGTTCGACTGCCCCTGGCTTCTGCCCTGGCAGGGTTAATCCTGGAGGGGATCTCTTCATTGTGGGGATCCTGACCCAGGGTACAGTATCTTATAAGATTGCAGTAAAATAAGATATTAAGGTATAGATGCACCTGTTGGGATGTAGTTGGCATCCTAAAGAACGATATCCCTGCAGTCAGTATACTGGTGCTGGAAATCTGGACACCTTTCAGATTTTAGTGCTGGAATCCCAACAGTCAGAATCCCAAGTATAAGTATGTTGGGGGAGGGTTAGGTTATGTTGTGGTGGGATAGGTAGGGTTAGAAGCATTGACAGGAGTTATAACTGCATCTACTTTTGTCTAAATTGAACCTAATTCTGACATGGGATTTGACCATCCTTGCAAATTGTACCATGGCAGCTGCCGGATCTAATGCACAATTACCAGGATCTCGGGTTGACAGCTGTCTCCTCTCTGAGCATGGGGGGGGGGGGGGGGTAGAGGCTGCCCCCTGTCAAACAGAAGTAGAAGCCGGCGCTGGTTAAATCTATGAAGCAGCAATTTGCCTCAATTACAGCTTTTGAGGGTGTTTTTTGACATGTTACAAACTGTTGGATTTAACAGGCAAAAAGGCCATCCAATTTTTTTGATTGTAGCTAAAGTTAACTACAACATATTTATTAAACTGCGATTTAAAAACATTGCGCAAATCTGTCCAACTAAAAACAGATGTGTCTTTTGTTAACTTTGCTGTTAGCACAATATAAATGACTGCCATCAGAAATTGTGGGGCCCAGTAGAAATAAAAAAGGCAAGGGGGAGAAGTGCTAAAATGGAGAGTGATAAACCACCTATCAATCAGCCACTACCTGTCACATTGCAGTATAGAGCTGAATAAGGATTTATTCTGTATAAAGTGGATTTCTGATCCTTCTTTGACTTATAGAGTAAATGACCATCTCTTTTATCTACAGCAGTGTGTGTGATTGTGATCTCTATGAACATAGAGCAATTTCTATCTATTCCACATTCAGTCATTCCAATTAACTCATCTGCTCATCAGTGCGACTTTCCATTCAGCCACACGGCTGCCACCATCACACTGTGGGGGCACGAATGGCAGGTGCCGCCGCCTCCCAGCCCCCGACCATTATAGGAGGTAGGGAAAGTGTAGCATTATCCCGGCATCAAGGACTCCATGTCCCAACACAAGGGAGCTGTATGCATTATTATTAAACTTTCCTTCCATTTCCTTCCTTTAATTATATTTTCTTTTTATTTTTTTATATTCTATACGTTTTTATATTTTATTATTTCATTATTTTTATGATTTATATTCATTTTAATTTGATAATTTATTATTTTTCATTATCTCTAATTACCCTTATATCTAATCTTATCTCTATAATTTTAGCGCTCAGATCTTTCCTATATTCTATAACTACCACTTACCAAAAATACACAAATCATTCGTTTCACCAACAGGACTGGCTATAAATTCAGGTGTGGGCTCACTTGCCCTTCTGCTCCACCGGAGGTTTCTGTCCTCCCTGATCTCACCTTAGGACACCTGCGTTACTGTTTGAAAGGTGTACCGCCCCAGTCACAAACTATTTGGCCTTTATTACATACTTATAGGGTTATGTGATAACTCTTCCTTTATATTTAAAAAAACACCATTCACTTTCTTTAAAAAGTTGAACCGGTGGTATGGAAAGATTGTGTGATGTTCTATAGAATTGCTATATTCTAACAATTTACAGTTCACAATCAGGATTGAAATATAGAGAATATGCTATGGAATTTGTTATCTCATGAATCCAGTTTAAATTGGTGGACAATTATTTTTGTTTCAATTCGCAATTTTATTTATGGACACGAGTTACTGCCATGGGGACAGTTTCATTCCAAGAACTCCTAGGCCTCCTGGAGCAGAGGTTGGTGTAAGGCAGTCTATTCAGGGTGGGTACGGTCCTCTATTGCAGATACTGTTGGTGATTTGTTTTTCATTTGGGGGTGCAATGTCACTTTCCTATTTTATGGATTTTCTCAAAATATACACTTTTGGTTTGTAATTTACGACCACCAACAGTGAAATCACTATAATTTTTTTGGCTATCGCTGTCACTATACAGTACTGAATTTAATAACAAAATTCACTCATCCACATACATCAAAGATGTTGATTTCAGTAATTGTTTGCACTTCAGTAACAGCCACTATAAACTGTGGAAAATAAATGTTCCTAAAGGTCCATTTCTTCATAGAAACTGATCCACATGGAATACAGCCTGGCAGCAATTGATGATGATTACCATGTATGGTTGTGTGTGTGTTACATGGTAATCATCATCAAAGGCTGCCAGGCTGTGTGTGGTATAGTCATTGATAATGTGACATCCAGGTAACTGGTGACATCCACATAATACTAGTGTCAGTATTACAAGATGATATAGTGATAGTCTGCGCAAATGTTTTTCCCTTAGACTGGACAAGGGTTCCCATTGACAGGAGCCTATAACCGGGAAAAGGAAGTACAGACTGTGCGCTGCCGAGATGGCGCAGCAACTAATCAATGCTACTGAAGAAGTGGGCGGAATTGGAGGCGGGGCACAGAGCATCACGCAGGGAAGTGTGTTATACACAAGGGCCTGACACACTGCACTGAGTCATGTCCTTGTACACTACAGTACTGTAACACACACAGCCTGCACTGCACTGCGTCAGACCCTTGTACATTACAGTACTGTAACACACACAGCTGGGCATTCATATAGAATCTATATATATATTCTATATGCAATTAAATTAAATTCCTAGGGGTAATGGATGGTCGCACTGCCGAGACTCAGCTAGGCATGCATATAGATTCCTATGCATGCCCAGCTGTGTCTCGGAATTGTGACAGCCCATTACTCCCATGAATTTAATTTTTACCACATTTGGGGTAATTTACCCTTGTTCCCTGACCAATGGTCTAGAGGGTTGTTCTTAAAATGTATGGTACTGTATAATTATACTCAGGGCCGGTGCAAGGATTATTGGCACCCTAGGCAAAATGTCAGCCTATTGTCCCCCCTCCCCCCGTTATCCCCTTCCCAGACAGTAAAGTGCATATATAGTATGTATATTGTGGGGTTTTAGCATCAAACGGGTAGGCACAGGTGAGGATTTGGCACAGACTTAGACAGTGACATCACGGCTTGGGTCCAAAACAGGGCTTGCCTGAGTTTTATTGCAGCACTCAGAGCAAGAAACTAACAAAAGCCTTTACACTTCAGGCAAAACAGAAAACAAAAACCTGCTCGTCTGAGCTCTAACTAAACAGAATAAACGTCCCTCTCTATACCAGGGCCACACTATGTGACACTGGACACACACAGCAGATATAGATCAAGTAATGCAGTACTTACAGCCTTGTCTCTCTCTAGCAGCAGCTTACTGCCTCCAACACCCAGGGAGAGAGAGAGCCCTAAGGAGAGGGCTGACTCCTTTTTAAAGAATCAGGTGTTCTCCTGATTACCAGCCCAGGACAGAACACCCTTTGTAAGCCGGAGCTTACCACACAGATTGAAATAGCCTGCAGTCTATATGCCATAAGACAGGATTCTAGGGGAAAAGTACCTGCCGTCTATGACTTTCCCTGCCACTGTCTTACATACCCTCCCCCTCTGTTCGAACCTGTGGGGTCGGACACTGTCTGCCAACTGGCAGTATGTTCGGGATAGGGCATCGGCATTACCCTGAAGCCTTCCTGCTCTGTGTTCCACTGTAAATTTGAAATTTTGCAAATTGAGAAACCATCTCATGACCCTTGCATTTCTCTCTTTGGCTTGGTACATCCATGTAAGTGGGGAGTGGTCAGTGATTAATCTAAAGGAGCGTCCTAAGAGATAGTACTTTAGGGATTCAAGGGCCCACTTGATTGCTAAGCACTCCCGCTCGACTATACTGTAGTTTCTCTCCGTAGGTGTGAGCTTCCTGCTCAAATATGTTACCGGGTGTTCCTCTCCACCAACTTCTTGGGAGAGGACAGCACCTAGTCCCACATCAGAAGCATCAGTCTGTACGACAAACTCTTTTTTTAAAATCTGGAGTGATCAGGACTGGTTGATTACAAAGGGCCACTTTTAATTCTTGGAATGCCCTTTCAGCCTCTGGGTTCCAGCTGACCATAACTGCCCTACCTCCTTTGGTAAGATCGGTTAGGGGCGCTGCCATGGTTGCAAACTGGGGAATGAACCTACGGTAATACCCCAGAATTCCCAAAAAAGCCCTGACTTGTTTTTTTGTCGAAGGACGAGGCCAGTCTTGGATAGCCTCCACTTTATTTATTTGTGGCTTTATTATACCTCTCCCGATAACATACCCCAGGTAACGTTTTTGGACCTCCCCAGATATGGCCTGTCTACGCGCTTCTGGTACTCTATAGGGTTTTAAGCGTACCCGAACTCCAGGTTCGGTGACAATGTCATGTTTTATGGCTGTGGTGCGCCCTGGAAGTTCTGAGAACACATCATAATTCCTTTGTACTAACTCTTTAGTTTCCTGCTTCTGGGATTTGGACAGGGTCTCTGACACCCGCACCTCTGGGCTATCACTAGAGGGGGCACTTACAGCTGTCAGAGTCTCTCTGTCTTTCCAGGGTTTAATTAAGTTCACATGGTACAACTGTTCTGGCTTCCGTTTACCTGGTTGATACACTTTATAATTTACACTTCCCACTTTTTTATCTACCCGATACAGTAGATCCTGGTTAATGGCCATCTTTGGGAACTCTTTGTCAGCATTGGGGTATTGGGGCTCACCATTTATGACTTTAGGATTTTCCCTAGCTCTTAATAAGGTGGGATCTCTAAGTTGAGCAGTCCCAAAATTATCACGTGACATCTCTAGCTCAGGCATGTCACCTGCTTCTTCCTGCTCCTCAGCTTCACCTGCAAGAACAGCTAGGGAAAAACGGTCAGATTCAATAGTGGTCACCCCTACCGTTTGAACCTCAGTATCCTGATCAAAAGGCTCAGGACTAATCACAGGGCACACATTCTCATTATTAACAGCATTTCTAGTGCAGTGTACACTCTGTTTCCACAAGTCCCAGAACAATGGGAAGTCTCTTCCCAGGATCACACTATGCATCAGGGTCTTTACCACGCCCACTTCATGGGACACAGTTCCACAAGTACTCTTTAGCTGGACTAAAGCTGTGGGATACTCCTTGGTGTCCCCATGTATGCAGAAGACCCCTATGTAACGTCCTGTGAGTGTCCCAGGGTCTACCAAGCTGGCATGGACGAGAGTAACTAAACTCCCAGAGTCCAGTAGAGCCCTCCCGGGATAACCATCCACCTTTACATGACATATTTGCTGTCCAGTTTCTGACACAGTCTCAGCAGAGAAAACAGAACGTGCATATAAAGAGCTTCGCCAGGCTGTATCACACTCCATTGGCTCAGAAGTAAGGGGGCAATTGGCAGCAATATGCCCAGGTCCATGACAACGCCAACACTGTATGCGGCCCCAGTCTTTTTGCGACCCAGGTTTGGACCCCACTGTCCCTTGGGAACGCCTCTCCACTGTTTGTTCCCCATCTAGGCCACCTCCCTTTACAACATTATTCACCCCTCTAGTAAACGGAACAGTCTTACCAGATGATCCGGCCGCTTTGCTGTTCTTGAGGGTGGAATGTCCAGGAGGCACTTCTTGGAGTAGATTTTCAGTACCTCTCAACCAAGAGGTTGAGTACCTCTCAACCAAGTTGACAAGCCCCTCGGCATCATTAGGGTCGCCCTGACCGACCCAGCGCTGAACCTTTGGAGGTAAGGAACAACGATACTTGTCCAGCACGACTCTCTCCACGATCTGCGCTGGTGTAGACTCCTCTGGCTGTAGCCATTTCCTTACCAGGTGGACCAGGTCATACATTTGGGACCGCGCAGGTAACTGTTCAGAAAAAGTCCAGTTATGCACCTTCCGGGCACGCACACTCATGTTTACGCCTAAGCGAGCAAGGATCTCTCCCTTGAGTTTCGCGTAGTCCTTAGCATCCTGCTCACTCAGATCAAAATACGCCTTTTGTGGTTCTCCAGTTAGAAAAGGTGCTACCACACCTGCCCATTGATCCACGGGTAACTGTTCACGCTCTGCTACACGTTCAAACACCGCAAGAAAGGCCTCTACATCATCCGTGAGAGTCATCTTTTGCAGAGATTTCTGTACTGCAGCCCGTGTGGTTGGAAGCAAGGGTTGGGGTGTTTGCACACTCTGCGCCACACTCTTAGCCACATTCTGTATTTGCTCTTGTAATTGCAGATTAATTTGCTGCTGTTCCTTTAAGGCTAGTCTGTTGGATTCAAGCAGCAAAACATTGGTTTCAGCCTGGGCACGCATGGCCTCCTCATGCACCTTTTGCTGACATGCGTTTGCCTGCACCAAGTGTTTTAAAAGGTCCTCCATTTTAACAGTCTCCTGTTGCAGTGTTACAGCAGCCTTCAGCCAGGACATACAAGTATCAGCGCACTCCAGACATTCACTTGTGGCTGGTTGCCTTTAGCAACAACTTCCAGCTTGCTGTAGCAAAAGTCCTATAGTTCGATGTATGTCTCTTTAAGTGAGATGCTTGCTTGCATTCTCCACCATATGTGGGGTTTTAGCATCAAACGGGTAGGCACAGGTGAGGATTTGGCACAGATTTAGACAGTGACATCACGGCTTGGGTCCAAAACAGGGCTTGCCTGAGTTTTATTGCAGCACTCAGAGCAAGAAACTAACAACAGCCTTTACACTTCAGGCAAAACAGAAAATAAAAACCTGCTCGTCTGAGCTCTAACTAAACAGAATAAACGTCCCTCTCTATACCAGGGCCACACTATGTGACACTGGACACACACAGCAGATATAGATCAAGTAATGCAGTACTTACAGCCTTGTCTCTCTCTAGCAGCAGCTTACTGCCTCCAACACCCAGGGAGAGAGAGAGCCCTAAGGAGAGGGCTGACTCCTTTTTAAAGAATCAGGTGTTCTCCTGATTACCAGCCCAGGACAGAACACCCTTTGTAAGCCGGAGCTTACCACACAGATTGAAACAGCCTGCAGCCTATATGCCATAAGACAGGATTCTAGGGGAAAGGTACCTGCCGTCTATGACTTTCCCTGCCACTGTCTTACAATATGCACACACACACACGCACGTATGCATCTCATCCCCCACACAATGTACATCCTATTCTCACACTATACACTTGACTCCACCCCCACACTGTATACCTTACACCATCCACCCACACTGTACACCTGACCCCATTCCCCCCACACTGTGCATCTGACCCCATTCTACATGCCACACACTATACACCTGACCCCATCCCCCACACTGTACACCTGACCTCATCCCCACACTGTACAGCCTATCCCCACACTGTACACCTGATCCCACACCCCCACATTGTGCACCTCATCCCTTCCCCCCACATTGTACACCTGATCCCATCCCCCCGCACTGTACACCTGATCCCATCCCCCCACACTGTACACCTGATCAAATACCCCCACACTGTACACCTCATCCCCTCCCCCCACACTGTACACCTGACCCTCCCACACACTGCATATGACCCCATTCCACATGCCACACACTGTGCTCCCTGTCACTCCCAGTCCCCATCCATGCACTTACCTACAACAATAGCAGCTGGAAACAAGAAGGCACCGAGAGTTGTGTTCTGTCTTCATTCCTCACAGCTTGCTAGCAGACGGCTCCTCTGAGGTTGAGAGATCCTATGACTCATCGTCAGACAGTGCAGCTCTCAAGCTCCTCTGCAAGCCCCAGCAGCCTCAGCACAGTGCCTGCTGCAGGATGTGTATGCAGCATGAGTGTGGCTGCCAGCAGATGGCTGTGCCCCCACAGCTCTAAACATATTAGCCCCGGCACAGCCTGCCACAAAAGGGGGCGGGTCGGGTGCACAGAATTGTAGACAGAGCTCCCCAGTGCCTGCCAGGCTGACGCTAATGTGTGCATCCTGTCAGCAGAGACCGGAACAAGGCAAGCTGCTCATGGGGTGACCAGCAGGTTAGACCTGTCACTGGCTAGTGTCAGTGGGGGTGTATGGATCCGCACAGACTTTATACTATAAGTGAAACATTTTTAGCTCATCACGTGAAACCAATATATCAGACTACTTCTACA
This sequence comes from Crinia signifera, assembly GCF_055691185.1. Taxonomy (NCBI): domain Eukaryota; kingdom Metazoa; phylum Chordata; class Amphibia; order Anura; family Myobatrachidae; genus Crinia; species Crinia signifera. The sequence goes on along the minus strand of NC_139227.1, from coordinate 2,653,155 downwards.
TTTAGTTGCTGTAGTCATTAATTGGTGGTTCATATACATTCAGTATTTGTGACTGAATAAAGAGGGGTTTGTTTGTCTAGAGGCAAACAGAAAGACAAATGAGCCTTTTTGGGCCCACTCTTTAATGAAAGCAGAAGTGTTCAAAACCTTAGTTCCCGTGTACAATCCACCTGGTACTCTCACCATGAGCTCCCCTCCTGAAGCCTTACAAGTGCTAATTAATAAGCTCCAGCAGGCCCCGATTACTGTGCAATGACAGGAGAAGGGGTTTCAAGTGGCCGAGTGAGAACCAAGAAATCAGAGCTGGACGGCCTGCAAGTATTTAAAGTGAAACGCCGACAGCATCACGTTAAAATGCCGGCTGTGCACCCGATACCCCGGCCCTTTCCCTACCTTCTCTCTCATGCAGGGGCTTCTCTGCTCCTCCAGCTGCTGCTTTTCATGGAGGTCTCTATTGCTACTGTGCCTAGTCCCCCGCTGGCATCCCAGCCGCAGCACCACCATCTGATGAGCTGCTGCTGGTGTTAGCTCCGGCTCCAGCTGGCCTCCCATCCTTACACTCATTTGCTGTACAAATGCGGGGAGCAGGAGCAGCTTTGAGTAGCACATTGCTGGAGCCGGAGAACTGCTTCTGGGCATGGCCACCGCTACACATAACTCCGCGGTGGCCGGCCCCTTGTTTCCTGCCATCTTATCGATGGGACAGTGCAGTGGGAGATTTCTAAAATCCGGGCCACCTGCAGGTTTTGGCCTCAGGGTCGGACGGCCTTCCTGCAAACTTCCCGGTAACTTTAATGGCCAATCCGCCCCTGACTGTTCCTACCATTTAGTACTGGTATGCCACCTGTGAGTCAGTAACGGATAAATGTCTCCCTTATTAGTTCAGAAATCAGTATCTGTATGGCTACTATTTAGTGAAACTTAGGAGGGACTCACACGTTTAATTGAGAGAAAGGGATTGAGAGCGGGAAATGCAGAGAGAAGAAAGAGAGAGAGAGAGAGAGAGAGAAGTGGGAGCAAGCGGTATCTGAAGCCCACCACAGGACAGGCCTTTGGTGGGTTTGGGCACTTCCCAGGATTTCCCCCCTAATACGGATCTCGCCAGGCTGGGGCAAGTATTGCTGCAGTGATGGGAGTCCGCTACATCCTCCGTGGGTGTAACTTTCGGGGGGAGAGGGGTGTTTTATGTCATCTTGCAGGCAGCCTCTGACTGGGAGCAGGGGGAACTGCGAGGGCAGCTCCGGCCCCATTGCAGCTGCACCTCCTGCACCCACAGTAATTACGCCAGTCCTCTTGTGTGTTCCTTAGTTTTTACTACACTGAATGTTTGCCTCAAGCACAAAACAGGGTATTTTTATGTTTTTGATTGCAATTTATTTGGATAGGGTTCATTATACCGTATATTAAGGAGAATGATTTCATTTACTTAATTTTATGAAGGACTATTTGACTACAAATGACTATTTAAGAAAAATGCGTTCCCTGAAATCAAAGAATTACATGCTGGGAACATTTTGTATTCAAGTCAAGACAAAAATGTCAAATGCTACTTTGAATTGGGTAAATAATATAATGTAATTTCCATTTCAATGTCGCTTTACTGCATATAAAGTAATTAATGGAACTTCAAGTTGAATGATTTTATCTACCTATTAGCAATCTAAGTTTAAATCACATGAAAAATGACACAAATACTGGCTTGCTTAGATTTACCTTTTGGTATTATTTAGTAAAGTCATTTTCAATATATTTCTTTTAAGAGTGATATTATTTATTTATTAATATTCTTATATATCGCACACATATTCCATAGCGCTTCACAGTCCCTGCCCCAGGGGAGCTTACAATCTATATTCCCTACCACATATACACGCACATACATTCACTCTTGGATTAATTTTGTTGGGAGCCAATTAACCTACCAGTACATATTTGGATTGTGGGAGGAAACCTGAGTACCCAGAGAAAACCCATGCAAGCATTGGGAGAATATACAAACTCCGCACAGTTAGGGCCATGGTGGGAATAGAACCCATGACCTCAGCACTGTGAGGCAGTAATCCTAACCATTATAAAAATTATTATAAATGGTATAATGATTAGAGAGAAAGTACTGTAGAGGTGTAATCAGCAGAACTAGCCGTTCAAAAAAAAAATATATATATATACAATAGTAGCGCTAGAAATTGAATTATAAAATTTAATTATATATAAAAAAAGGGGGGTACACAATAAAATCAACAATAAGAAACCAGCAGGAACACCATTTATATGCAAATTGTAGCTGCTTAGACTGGATCCATTCCTAGTATGCCGTAAGAGTATTTAGCCAGAGATATCAAATAATGTCTCCTTAGGATGTATATTTACCACCGGTCCGTCCAAATGTGGATTTTAATCCTTTTTAGGAAAGCAATTCTGCGAAGTCCATCACTTGGTGAGGCGAATTCCCCACGGATTAACAATTGTGCGGATAGGAGATTGAAGTTCAAGTTCTGGTAACGGCTGGTTTGGGTCCAGTAAGATAGGCAGGCAATTGGTGGCGAGTGGTGTGCTGGTTGGATCACTCCTGACTCGTTTCGCTACCTAGGAGTAGCTTTATCAAAGGATAGTTCTGAGTGATATGCAAGGGTTTTTATACCCTGTTCTTGATGGCAGATGAAGTGCACCTGTGCTCCAATGCTGCATCTGGTCTCTCCAGAGAAGGCCTTCTCTGGAGAGACCAGATGCAGCATTGGAGCACAGGTGCACTTCATCTGCCATCAAGAACAGGGTATAAAAACCCTTGCATATCACTCAGAACTATCCTTTGATAAAGCTACTCCTAGGTAGCGAAACGCGTCAGGAGTGATCCAACCAGAACACCACTCGCCACCAATTGCCTGCCTATCTTACTGGACCCAAACCAGCCGTTACCAGAACTTCAACTTCAATCTCCTATCCGCACAATTGTTAATCCGTGGGGAATTCGCCTCACCAAGTGATGGACTTCGCAGAATTGCTTTCCTAAAAAGGATTAAAATCCACATTTGGACGGACCGGCGGTAAATATACATCCTAAGGAGACATTATTTGATATCTCTGGCTAAATACTCTTACGGCATACTAGGAATGGATCCAGTCTAAGCAGCTACAATTTGCATATAAATGGTGTTCCTGCTGGTTTCTTATTGTTGATTTTATTGTGTACCCCCCTTTTTTTATATATAATTAAATTTTATAATTCAATTTCTAGCGCTACTATTGTATATTTTTTTCTGTCTTTCTCCCTAGGGACTCTCGATCCCTTGTTTAGTAGCTGCTTCACATTGCAACCCTTCCCAGCGCCCAATTGTGCTGTTCTACAGCCGCCCCCCTCTTTTTTCCAGAACTAGCCGTTCACAAGTAAATTCTAAAAATATATTTTCCAGTGTAAAAGTGCCTATGCATGGTTATTTGTGTACTAGAAATGTCATTATGGGGGTTATTCTAGTTCATTCTTTCTGACAAAATCCTTCTTAGCTGGACAAAACCATGTGCACTGCAGGTGAGGCAGATGTTACTTGTGCAGAGAGAGTTAGATTTGGGTGGGGGTTTTCTTCAAAGTGAGATCTATATTGCAGTGTAAAATCATGCAGTCAGTATTTACCCTGCACAGAAACAAAATAACTCACCCAAATCTAATTCTATCTGCACATTTTACATCTGCCCCCCTGCAGTGCACATGGTTTTGTCCATCTAAGAAGGATTTTGTCAGAAAGAATGAACTAGAATAAACCCATATATTAGGAGAAATGGAACACTATTCACTATCTTGGTCAGTATGAGTGCAACTCATTGCCACTGTATTGCTGCTTGTTCAGTACTACATGACCTGCTGTGCCGCTACTGTATGTGGCTGTCTACACTTATGCGGTGGCACCAGATCTTATCACAGCATGCTGCGGTTGGACCAAATGGCGGGATGACCGAATTTCGAAGTGAACACATACATTTCAATGTGTTCACACAGTGCAGCTGCCGCTGTACCGCACTGCGTTTCCCCTGAAATCCGGTTATGCTCCCCTCCTTTCTACTTAGTAACATAGGCATCTGAGGTTGAAAAAAGACATAAGTCCATCGAGTTCAACTTATTCATAAAATTATAATATACTGTAGTATCCTTTTTCCTGCATTCCTGGAGCCCTTGGTCTGCCCGGAATATTAGACTCCACCAGCCTTCTCAGAAGTTCTGACTTTGATATACTGTATATAGGTTCATTCCCGATAACTAAACAAATAAACCCTGTAGTCTTTTATTTCAGGTTACCAAAGGCTTCAAAAGGTAAATAATACAACTTTTCACTATTCTCTTGAAGACGGATTTCCGTTCTATGGAGTTCAGAGTTTGGTATGCCAGAAAGCTGCCTCCACTTCTGGTCCAGGGTTATCAGAATATGCCTAGCAAATGTGGAAGCCAGGACTATATGCTGCAATGCAGCTGTAAAGTATTACTAATCTCCGTGGGCCCTGATTCTGTGGCTCTGATTGGGTGCTATGCCTGTTATAAGGCAGCCAACCCAGCTGGTCTGTGCCACACAGAGCTTATATGTTGTGTGTAAGGGATTCTCTGTCATCTGCTTGTAGATACTCTGCCTGTCTGTAGTGTCTATACCCTGTCTCTTCTGTCTACCTACCTTGGCGGGTTAGGTACTCCTCCGAGTCCAGCTTACCCGCATTTACCACCAGAACAATGCTACGCATTCCAACGTGCAGTTTGCAGTAGCTGCATCTCCTACCCCATGCCTGTATACCCTGTCACTTCTGTCTACCTACCTTGGCGGGTTAGGTACTCCTCCGAGTCCATCTCCTACCCCATGCCTGCATACCCTGTCACTTCTGTCTACCTACCTTGGTGGGTAATGTACTCCTCCAAGTCCATCTCCTACCCCATGCCTGTATACCCTGTCACTTCTGTCTACCTACCTTGGTGGGTTAGGTACTCCTCCGAGTCCATCTCCTACCCCATGCCTGCATACCCTGTCACTTCTGTCTACCTACCTTGGCGGGTTAGGTACTCCTCCGAGTCCATCTCCTACCCCATGCCTGCATACCCTGTCACTTCTGTCTACCTACCTTGGTGGGTAATGTACTCCTCCAAGTCCATCTCCTACCCCATGCCTGTATACCCTGTCACTTCTGTCTACCTACCTTGGTGGGTTAGGTACTCCTCCGAGTCCATCTCCTACCCCATGCCTGTATACCCTGTCACTTCTGTCTACCTACCTTGGTGGGTTAGGTACTCCTCCGAGTCCATCTCCTACCCCATGCCTGTATACCCTGTCACTTCTGTCTACCTACCTTGGTGGGTTAGGTACTCCTCCAAGTCCATCTCCTACCCCATGCCTGTATACCCTGTCACTTCTGTCTACCTACCTTGGCGGGTTAGGTACTCCTCCGAGTCCATCTCCTACCCCATGCCTGTATACCCTGTCACTTCTGTCTACCTACCTTGGCGGGTTAGGTACTCCTCCAAGTCCATCTCCTACCCGATGCCTGTATACCATGTCAGTTTAAAATCTGCCTTTCAGGGCCAAAACTAGGCATTTTGTCAATTGTTGCAAGGCATTAATTTGGCAACCCCCTCCTTTTAAAATAATGATGTTAAAAAGTATATAGAAAAAAAAGGGATATTTTTGGACAATATTGCTCCTCTGTAGTTCAGATGCCTGAAGCATCTTTGTCACATGACCTCTGCATTAAATCAATAGACTAAATCCCCCTATATAGTAGACTACATAACCTATACACTGCACTATAACACTACACTACATGCTATACTACATCACCTATATTCTATACCACATTCCCTACATGCTGCACTATAAAACTACACTACATGCTATACTACATCCACTATATTCTATACTACATTCCCTACATGGTGCACTATAACACTACACTACATGCTATACTGCATCGCCTATATTCTATACTACATTCACTACATACTGCACTATAAAACTACACTACATGCTATACTACATCCACTATATTCAATACTACATTCCCTACATGCTGCACTATAACATTACACTACATGCTATACTACATCCACTATATTCTATACTACATTCCTACATGCTGCACTATAACACTACACTACATGCTATACTACATCCACTATATTCTATATTACATTCCCTACATGGTGCACTATAACACTACACTACATGCTATACTACATCCACTATATTCTATACTACATTCCCTACATACTGCACTATAACACTACACTACATGCTATACTACATCCACTATATTCTATATTACATTCCCTACATACTGCACTATAACACTACACTACATGCTATACTGCATCGCCTATATTCTATACTACATTCCCTACATGCTGCACTATAAAACTACACTACATGCTATACTACATCCACTATATTCTATATTACATTCCCTACATACTGCACTATAACACTACACTACATGCTATACTACATCACCTAAATTCTATACCACATTCCCTACATACTGCACTATAACACTACACTACATGCTATACTACATCCACTATATTCTATACTACATTCCCTACATGCTGCACTATAACACTACACTACATGCTATACTACATCACCTATATTCTATACCACATTCCCTACATGCTGCACTATAACACTACACTACATGCTATACTGCATCGCCTATATTCTATACTACATTCACTACATACTGCACTATAAAACTACACTACATGCTATACTACATCCACTATATTCTATATTACATTCCCTACATACTGCACTATAACACTACACTACATGCTATACTGCATCGCCTATATTCTATACTACATTCCCTACATGCTGCACTATAACACTACACTACATGCTATACTGCATCGCCTATATTCTATACTACATTCCCTACATGCTGCACTATAACACTACACTACATGCTATACTGCATCGCCTATATTCTATACTACATTCCCTACATGCTGCACTATAACACTACACTACATGCTATACTACATCCACTATATTCTATACTACATTCCCTACATGGTGCACTATAACACTACACTACATGCTATACTACATCCACTATATTCTATACTACATTCCCTACATGCTGCACTATAACACTATACTACATCCACTATATTCTATACTACATTCCCTACATGCTGCACTATAACACTATACTACATCCACTATATTCTATCCTACATTCCCTACATGCTGCACTATAACACTACACTACATGCTATACTACATCCACTATATTCTATACTACATTCCCTACATGCTGCACTATAACACTACACTACATGCTATACTACATCCACTATATTCTATACTACATTCCCTACATGCTGCACTATAACACTACACTACATGCTATACTACATCCACTATATTCTATACTACATTCCCTACATGCTGCACTATAACACTACACTACATGCTATACTACATCCACTATATTCTATACTACATTCCCTACATGCTGCACTATAACACTACACTACATGCTATACTACATCCACTATATTCTATACTACATTCCCTACATACTGCACTGTAACACTACGCTACATGCTATACTACATCACCTATATTCTATACTACATTCCCTACATGCTGCACTATAACACTACACTACATGCTATACTACATCACCTATATTCTATACTACACTCCCTACATGCTGCACTATAACACTACACTACATGCTATACTACATCCACTATATTCTATACTACATTCCCTACATGCTGCACTATAACACTACACTACATGCTATACTACATCCACTATATTCTATACTACATTCCCTACATGCTGCACTATAACACTACACTACATGCTATACTACATCCACTATATTCTATACTACATTCCCTACATGCTGCACTATAACACTACACTACATGCTATACTACATCCACTATATTCTATACTACATTCCCTACATGCTGCACTATAACACTACACTACATGCTATACTACATCCACTATATTCTATACTACATTCCCTACATGCTGCACTATAACACTACACTACATGCTATACTACATCCACTATATTCTATACTACATTCCCTACATGGTGCACTATAACACTACACTACATGCTATACTACATCCACTATATTCTATACTACATTCCCTACATGCTGCACTATAACACTATACTACATCCACTATATTCTATCCTACATTCCCTACATGCTGCACTATAACACTACACTACATGCTATACTACATCCACTATATTCTATACTACATTCCCTACATGCTGCACTATAACACTACACTACATGCTATACTACATCCACTATATTCTATACTACATTCCCTACATGCTGCACTATAACACTACACTACATGCTATACTACATCCACTATATTCTATACTACATTCCCTACATGCTGCACTATAACACTACACTACATGCTATACTACATCCACTATATTCTATACTACATTCCCTACATACTGCACTGTAACACTACGCTACATGCTATACTACATCACCTATATTCTATACTACATTCCCTACATGCTGCACTATAACACTACACTACATGCTATACTACATCACCTATATTCTATACTACACTCCCTACATGCTGCACTATAACACTACACTACATGCTATACTACATCCACTATATTCTATACTACATTCCCTACATGCTGCACTATAACACTACACTACATGCTATACTACATCCACTATATTCTATACTACATTCCCTACATGCTGCACTATAACACTACACTACATGCTATACTACATCCACTATATTCTATACTACATTCCCTACATGCTGCACTATAACACTACACTACATGCTATACTACATCCACTATATTCTATACTACATTCCCTACATACTGCACTGTAACACTACGCTACATGCTATACTACATCACCTATATTCTATACTACATTCCCTACATGCTGCACTATAACACTACACTACATGCTATACTACATTGCCTATATTCTATACTACGTTCCCTACATGCTGCACTATAACACTACACTACATGCTATACTACATCCACTATATTCTATACTACATTCCCTACATGCTGCACTATAACACTACACTACATGCTATACTACATCCACTATATTCTATACTACATTCCCTACATGCTGCACTATAACACTACACTACATGCTATACTACATCCACTATATTCTATACTACATTCCCTACATACTGCACTATAACACTACACTACATGCTATACTACATCACCTATATTCTGTACTACATTCCCTACATACTGCACTATAACACTACACTACATGCTATACTAAATCACCTATATCCTATACTACATTCCCTACATGCTGCACTATAACACTACACTACATGCTATACTACATCCACTATAATCTATACTACATTCCCTACATGCTGCACTATAACACTACACTACATGCTATACTACATCGCCTATATTCTATACTACATTCCCTACATGCTGCACTATAACACTACACTACATGCTATACTACATCCACTATATTTTATACTACATTCCCTACATACTGCACTATAACACTACACTACATGCTATACTAAATCGCCTATATCCTATACTACATTCCCTACATGCTGCACTATAACACTACACTACATGCTATACTACATCGCCTATATTCTATACTACATTCCCTACATACTGCACTATAACACTACACTACATGCTATACTACATCTACTATATTCTGTACTACATTCCCTACATACTGCACTATAACACTACACTACATGCAATACTACATCCACTATATTCTATACTACATTCCCTACATACTGCACTATAACACTACACTACATCCACTATATTCTATACTACATTCCCTACATGCTGCACTATAACACTACACTACATGCTATACTACATCCACTATATTCTATACTACATTCCCTACATGCTGCACTATAACACTACACTACATGCTATACTACATCCACTATATTCTATACTACATTCCCTACATGCTGCACTATAACACTACACTACATGCTATACTACATCCACTATATTCTATACTACATTCCCTACATGCTGCACTATAACACTACACTACATGCTATACTACATCCACTATATTCTATACTACATTCCCTACATACTGCACTGTAACACTACGCTACATGCTATACTACATCACCTATATTCTATACTACATTCCCTACATGCTGCACTATAACACTACACTACATGCTATACTACATCACCTGTATTCTATACTACATTCCCTACATGCTGCACTATAACACTACACTACATGCTATACTACATCCACTATATTCTATACTACATTCCCTACATGCTGCACTATAACACTACACTACATGCTATACTACATCCACTATATTCTATACTACATTCCCTACATGCTGCACTATAACACTACACTACATGCTATACTACATCCACTATATTCTATACTACATTCCCTACATGCTGCACTATAACACTACACTACATGCTATACTACATCCACTATATTCTATACTACATTCCCTACATACTGCACTGTAACACTACGCTACATGCTATACTACATCACCTATATTCTATACTACATTCCCTACATGCTGCACTATAACACTACACGCTATACTACATTGCCTATATTCTATACTACGTTCCCTACATGCTGCACTATAACACTACACTACATGCTATACTACATCCACTATATTCTATACTACATTCCCTACATGCTGCACTATAACACTACACTACATGCTATACTACATCCACTATATTCTATACTACATTCCCTACATGCTGCACTATAACACTACACTACATGCTATACTACATCCACTATATTCTATACTACATTCCCTACATACTGCACTATAACACTACACTACATGCTATACTACATCACCTATATTCTGTACTACATTCCCTACATACTGCACTATAACACTACACTACATGCTATACTAAATCACCTATATCCTATACTACATTCCCTACATGCTGCACTATAACACTACACTACATGCTATACTACATCGCCTATATTCTATACTACATTCCCTACATGCTGCACTATAACACTACAATACATGCTATACTACATCCACTATATTCTATACTACATTCCCTACATGCTGCACTATAACACTACACTACATGCTATACTACATCCACTATAATCTATACTACATTCCCTACATACTGCACTATAACACTACACTACATGCTATACTAAATCGCCTATATCCTATACTACATTCCCTACATGCTGCACTATAACACTACACTACATGCTATACTACATCGCCTATATTCTATACTACATTCCCTACATACTGCACTATAACACTACACTACATGCTATACTACATCTACTATATTCTGTACTACATTCCCTACATACTGCACTATAACACTACACTACATGCAATACTACATCCACTATATTCTATACTACATTCCCTACATACTGCACTATAACACTACACTACATCCACTATATTCTATACTACATTCCCTACATGCTGCACTATAACACTACACTACATGCTATAATACATCCACTATATTCTGTACTACATTCCCTACATACTGCACTATAACACTACACTACATGCTATACTACATTCACTATATTCTGTACTACATTCCCTACATACTGCACTATAACACTACACTACATGCTATACTACATCCACTATATTCTATACTACATTCCCTACATGCTGCACTATAACACTACACTACATGCTATAATACATCCACTATATTCTGTACTACATTCCCTACATACTGCACTATAACACTACACTACATGCTATACTACATCCACTATATTCTATACTACATTCCCTACATGCTGCACTATAACACTACACTACATGCTATAATACATCCACTATATTCTGTACTACATTCCCTACATACTGCACTATAACACTACACTACATGCTATACTACATCCACTATATTCTATACTACATTCCCTACATGCTGCAATATAACACTACACTACATGCTATACTACATCCACTATATTCTATCCTACATTCCCTACATACTGCACTATAACACTACACTACATGCTATACTACATCGCCTATATTCTATACTACATTCCCTACATGCTGCACTATAACACTACACTACATGCTATACTACATCCACTATATTCTGTACTACATTCCCTACATACTGCACTATAACACTACACTACATGCTATACTACATCCACTATATTCTATACTACATTCCCTACATGCTGCAATATAACACTACACTACATGCTATACTACATCCACTATATTCTATACTACATTCCCTACATGCTGCACTATAACACTACACTACATGCTATACTACATCCACTATATTCTGTACTACATTCCCTACATGCTGCACTATAACACTACACTACATGCTATACTACATCCACTATATTCTGTACTACATTCCCTACATGCTGCACTTTACCAATAAATTGTTCTCAATTACCCACAATAATATGCAGCCCAGGTAAAATCAGCCACTGGTAAACCGCCACAATGGGAGGCTGTTATAGAGAGAAGCATTCAATAAGATTATCCAAAACAGTCTCCCTTTGGGTTCATTTATTTTTTCTATCACCTCTTCTTTTATCTAGTTACATAGGATCTATAACTTTGAATTAAAATCAATCCTAAGACAAAATTTGCCATTTTTTTGTCTAATATTCTTGGTATGTTCAAGTATTCATATCTTTAACTTTAGCTTTGTTTTTCCTTCAATATTATTTCAAACACCTACATTCAATTTGATATACTACAAATGTAGTCTGACAAATCATCATTCTTTCAATCTTTCTTTCTGTAGAGTTGTCAAATTTAAAAAAACTTATTTCTCGCTCTTTATCACAAAACTGACACATTTTACAATGTGTACAATGAAAAAAGCCTTTCATTTTTTAAAAAACAGTTTTTTCCCATCTTCTTTACAGGTTAATAAATTATTAGGTACTAGTGTATTTGTAAGGGTCCTAGTTCTCTTAAAGAATAATTGTGGTTTGTCAGGAATATTATCTTTTAGAATCACGTCTAGCTTTACAATCTCACAGTTTTTTTTTTTATAAAGAACATCCTTAGTTTGCAACTCTGTATTATGTTTGTAATAAAAGGGACGAAAAATCGTTACATACTTTTTTATCCCTATAAAAAAGTAGATCCAGATGTTTCAAATTTCTATCTTTTACCTTGCTGTCATTAAGTTATACTGGCGGCTCCCATGCTTGATATCTCGAACTGTATATTTCTGCTTGATCTACCGTAAATATTTACAATTTATTATATGATATTTGCATAGCTATTATGGGTCTATCTAGTAAAAGTAGCACCTTTTTGGATACTACTAAAGGTGCATACACACTCTACGATGTATGCAATGAAAGACATTGGTGGCCAGTTTCCCTTGAACTTCTCTAGTGTCGTGGATGAATGATATTGTGTATACACACTGAATGAAAGGATGAATGATGAACGATCTTGCAAGACTCTATAGCTTTTTGTGAAAGACATCCAACATTGACCTGCCTGCATAGTTGATAACCAACCTTGATGAACAACTGGTGGGTCCACACATCATCGTTCATCGTTTGTTATTTGTAGCATACAGATGGAGCCACTCTCTCCTTCCCAACTAGCGTGCCAGATTTCAGTATCTGGCGGCTGCTGACGGAGGGTGGGGCGGTGGATGTGGTCATGTGCGCATCTTACACGCTCGCGCGCCAGTTGGCGATGGTGCGGGGTGGCAGATGGTGGGACAAGAGCTGCTCAGATGAGAGCAGCTCATTCTGTACACACTGGCCGATATTTTGAGCAATATCACTCAGAAAGGCCAAAATTAAAGATATTGGTTAAAAATTGTAGTGTGTGTATACACCTTAAGAGTAGTATTTCATTTTGCCTATTGTTGTAATTTTCAATATGCAACATTAATTAAAATCAATTCAGCGACTGGACCCCGAAAATGGACTTGCCTGATGCCAGAGATGAATGTGATTTGAGGTGAGTTTCAGGATCTACCAACAGTTCATGTATTTCAGGCAACCTGTGGATCTATAGTAGGAATGAATGCAGCATGTTTGAAAATGTGACAGTAATAGGGTGGCCAATCCCGGGATCGGCGGGATCCTGGGATTTGGCACCTAAAACGCCGGGATTTTAATCCCGGGATTGGAGTTTCCAATCCCGGGATTTTGGGATTAGACTGCGCTGCCCGGCTACTCCCTTCCTGGGCAAAGCGGCTCTGCGCAGCGTGCCAACGTCAGAGGTCACGCTGCGCAGGCCACCTAACAGCCACTGCCTTGTTTTGTGTGCAGTGTGCACCGCGCTGACTTCCCGCCACTGCCTCCATGAGACTGCCCAGCTCCATCGCCCACCTGTCCGGCCACACCGCACCTGTAAGTAAAGATGCGGGTGGCCGGGGCGGGTTTTTGTATGTTTTTTTTATTAGGGAAGCCAATCCCGGGAACCCTGGGATTGGGCATTTTTCAATCCCGAATTCCGGGATTGAAAAAATGCCCCGGATTGGCATCCCTAGTTAGTAATGACCACAGCTCTGTATCAGCTAGGTGATTTGGAAAACATGGACCGTAGGTAGATCTCGAGGACTAGTGTGTCCACCACTAGGTTACAGCTATCAAAGAGAGTGAGAGAGCCAGCTAGTGTCAAGTGGAGAAAAACATAAGAGTACTGGGTACTTGTGTATTATAGCGGCGCCCCCGATGTACATCGTACGATGAACGCATCGCATCGCATTGCATGCCATGTACCGGATGAGCACCGGTGCTTTTGAGCACCCTAATGGGTGCTTACAATGTTAAATGCACCCCCACGCCACCCCCCCACTATAAACGTGAACCCGAAGCGTGGCGAGCGCAGCGAGCCCGCGAGGGGCGGCGGTACGCGTCCTCCGAGCTTTTCATACCCCCACTATCCACGTCGGCGTGGAGTTGAGAATAGAATAGTGTGGCGAGCGCAGCGAGCCACCGAGCCCGAAGCGTGGCGAGGGGACGCGGATACCTTCACAGGTAAACGCGTCCCTTCTCGGGCTTCACAGGTATCCGCGTCCCCTCGCCACGCTTCGGGCTCGCTGCGCTCGCCACACTATTCTATTCTCAACTCCACGCCGACGTGGATAGTGGGGGTATGAAAAGGTCGTAGGACACGTACCGCTGCCCCTCGCGGGCTCGCTGCGCTAACCATGCTTCGGGTTCGCGTTTATAGTGGGGGGGTGGCGTGGGGGTGCATTTAACATTGTAAGCACCCATTAGGGTGCTTAACATTGTATAAGCACCCATTAGGGTGCTTATACAATGTTTAATCGCATCGCATCGTATGGCATTGTATGCCATGTACAATGCCATACAATTTGAAAATTGTATGCCATCGTACACTATCGAACGAAATCGCGTCGCATCGCATACCATCGTATGCGTTATGGTATGCGATGCGATGGGCGCCGCCAAAATACACAAGTACCGAGTACTGCACTTAAGCAGACAGATAGACTTATAGGGTGACATTTAATAGAATGCGATTTTTAGACACTTTCAAATTCGCCCATTATAGCA
This sequence comes from Crinia signifera, assembly GCF_055691185.1. Lineage (NCBI taxonomy): Eukaryota > Metazoa > Chordata > Amphibia > Anura > Myobatrachidae > Crinia > Crinia signifera. The sequence continues at coordinate 2,637,542 of NC_139227.1, read as the reverse complement.
CTTTTTAAAATCGCATTTTTTGCAGCGAATTCGCATATTTTAATGAGGTGCGTGTTCTGGGAAAAAAAGTGCGATAAAGAGCGATAATGGTCAAATTTTAGTCATGAAAATGTGCGAATTTTAGGCATAAATAAAAATGGGAATGCAGGATCATAAATGGAGACATGAAAATGCAGATACGTTAAATCACTCACCTTTTTGGTAGAGAAGAGAAAAGTTTCTCTATTGTTTTGTTTATTAAATAGACCCTTTGCAAGATTAAAGGGGGGGGGGGTTATAGCAGTGCTAAATAAAAATTAAAATACCATAAAAAAATGATTAATAAAGGATTGGACTGATTGTACAATTAAAAGCAATAATACATTTTATTCAAAAGTGACCAAATTATGCTGGTATTGAGAAAGGTATTGGGGGGGGGAGGGGGGGGGAGAAATTGGAATCACAATGAAGGGCTGTCCATTCCTATTAGGCCTTGGACCATATAAAGTGCAGATGCAAAAACAATTGTGTAGGGATTACCGTCCACCTGTAGACAAGCTGGGGTGTGTAGTTTCTCTCCCTGGGACTCAAGGCCCAAGTTGGTGTTGGGGCCGAGTCACCGTCCAGAGTAGGGGAGACACCCAGAGCTGGCACTCCCAGAGATGGTGTTGGGGTCCTTTTAGGATGTTGTAATGTCCACGGTTAGGTCAATCCAATTAGGTCCAAGGCTGGTCTGGAACAGTCCAAAGTGGGGGTGAAAAACACCTGATGCGTTTCGCCGACTCAGCGGCTTCATCAAACCTTTGAATTAGATTTGGGTGGGGTTTGACTTCAAACTGATATCTATATTGCAGGTAAAAATAAAGCAGCCAGTATTTAGCCAGCAAAGAAACAAAATAACTCACCCAAATCTAACTCTCTCTGCACATGTTACATCTGCCCCACCTGCAGGGCACATGGTTTTGTCCATTAGAGAGTGAATTTGCTTTTGCAAGTGAACCAGAATCAGGCTCTTAATGTGTTTAAGAAAATGGTACTAGTTGCAGTAGGGAAAATATGTCAGAATGAGGCTTAGAAGTGGATGAGTCTAGAGAAACGGAAACTGCAGAGAAATGTGGTGACACACTGAATATTCACAGTATATTTTTTTATTATTTGTACACTTTTTAAATACTAAACCATCTGACATGTTATATTGTATTTTCCTATTGCAGATGCCTTTGTCCTAGTAGGAATGTCGGTACTTATGTAATATCTGGGCTTCCGTTTTTCTTATGAGACCGCGTACCCTCGCGGGGCTCGCTGTGCTTGCCACACTTCGGGCACGGTGGCTCGCTGCGCTCGCCACATTATATAAAATCAACTCCATGCGTAGTTGGATAGTAGGGGAATGAAAAAATGGGGTGCATTTAACATGGGAGCCCAGATAATACATAAGTACCGGAATGTCAAATTAAGGAGAACAGCTATACACTCAGAAACATCCTAACTGAAATATATGGACTCAATGTTATAGGCAAATGGGATCTATTGTTATCAATAATTTCTTCTACATTATATATTTGTATACAATTTTAATGTGTTTTCAGCATTGTTTTATTAATTATTTTGGTTACTTCAGTAAAATGTTTGTGCCTGATCACTGCAAAGTAACAGATCGCCATGTGGCAAAATTGATATGTAAGAATTTTTTTTTTATGATATCAGTAACCAGATAAAACCACATGGCAGTAGGATTCAGTGATCCTGGTTACATATACTGTATCTGCAAATACATGGGTAAGAACTCAAACCATACGTCAAGGCTTCTCTGAGTATTGGGGGACCCTATTGCTATTACTAGGTGCGGGGTGCAGCACGCCCAAATTGATGACTAGAAACAAGCCTCCCAATGGTAGACAGCATTGACTTGTGTGTGTGTAATATGTGTATGTGTCCAAAATGAAAAACGACTGTGTAATATCTGCTCTCACGTGTTTTCCTGCTAGTACTAGCATGTTCAGTATATTCACTTTTACTGTCACTTACAAATACAGTTTCGGGGTATTCACCCCTTCATCAGGACAATTAAACTGTGCAAAATGTGCAAAATATAAACCAAACCAAAACTTACCCCCGCCCCCGTGGCGTGCCCGTGTCCCTGCCAGTCCCCGGATCCGGATTTATGGTCCTTCTACTGAGACTCTGTGTCCGGCTGAAGAGACTCCGGCAGCAGCATGCTGTTGTCATGGGGATGCAGGAGCTTGCGTTCCACCTCACCCACGACATTGAATCCCGCCTGCATGTTCTCAGTCGAGTTGACTGAGAACGGGACTGGGTCTCGGGGGTCGAGCAATTGAATACCCCCTGCATCCCGACAGGGGTCGAGCATTGAATACCCACTGCATCTTACTGCTGTACTTTTTTAGGAATAAACCTTTCCTTGTGATAGTGGCGTAAAATCCTTCACTGCGTCCGAACACGTTATTCCTGGATTTACCTTTCTTTATCTATTGAAGCAAACCCCTATTTTTAAACGGAACAGTTATTGATGAAATCCAGCAGTCCCGCTGTCCAGTGCTCCGGTAGGACTTGGTGGCTGCAGCCCTGGCGCTAATGTGTGGGCAGCTGCTTTTACCCTGCTGCACTGCTATGTGTGGCCCCAGCCTTTATCTTCCAGTAGTTATTTCTCTCAATGTCCCTAACCCTAATCCCTTAACCCTTTCTTCCTAACGCTAAACTCCGCCTCCCCCGACATATTCCTAACCTCTCCCTGCAGCCTAACCCAAAACCTCCAGCTTCATATCCATCAGCAGCATCCGAATGTTGACATTTTACTAGGTGCCACAACCTGGTGCATGCCGGCAGTTTGAACCATGTTAGTATACTGATGTCAACATTGTTACTGTAAACCATTGGCCCAGATACCCATTATGAGTTAATAATAAGCTTATAATTAAATATTCACCATGTCTACAATTGCTTTGGTACATTGTGTAAATTAATATTTACTTGTTTACATGTACATAGTATAATCTTATTTGTTTTGTATCTGTGATTCAAGGTCGAACATAATTGCACTGCTCAGAAGCATAGCGGTGAAACATTCTGATCTTAAGTAACACAATCCAAATAACACTTGATAAACGCACTTTTGAATTTTATCGGCTTAGCAGTTGGAGTATGTAATGTTTTATGTAGGTTTGTGCTTTGAAGGTCTATTGCCATTTTATACAATAAATTTCAGTTCTTCTCAATTAATCTTAACACAAATGATTAAAGCCATACTGTGACCTTGTTCCTCTAAATGTATCCCGTATGGCAGGATTTACATATTTACCCTGTAGTATTGTATCTTGAAAATTATGAACTGTATTGCAATAAACATTTTCATTTGTGATACCCGTTTGTTAGACAAAGGAATTTTTTTTATTGTGATTCCTTAAAGGGCCATAAAGTATTACATGAATGACAGCTTGATGTGCCAGGTGTTATTTCAATGATCTATATTACAGGCATGTTCACAAGTACATACAGTATAAGAGGCCAAACAACTATTACTAGCTTTACTCCAAAGGCAGGAAGAACCAAAGCTGTGGAGAGAAAATAAGAGTGATGAGATAGACACATATATATGTACCATGCACATAAAACAGTATTAACACCTTCAGAAATACCTTCAGTATAACAAATGCCTATGTGCCAATTACTGTATTCGCAGAGGTTGACCTACCACCGATAGTGTAGGCACATCATAATACACGTTACATTTCATTTCATAATGCTCCTATTCTAACTGTACTTTCTTTAAAAAACATTTCTATGGAATTAGCTACAACAGAGGTGACCTTGATATCTTCATTATGTTAGTGTAGCCCTTCTTTTTATTTTCCTGCAGCTTCGCTCGCATGCATGTCTGTTAATGCTCAGCAGAACTCATTTTACATAGTGTCATCTAATATTGTGATGTTTTATTTTGTATACATTGCAGGGGCAAATGCAGGTTCTAGAGGGGCATTTTGAAATCCAATCCACAATACTCCACTCTGCAGAACATTGGAACTGCAAGTAGGGGAGTCTGGTGGAGTGGTCGAAGATGCAAGTACAAACCCTGAACATGTAGAGATGTATTCAAGCTTAACGTGGCTCTGATGCGGCCGGAGCCCTTCTGTCCCATGGGAGGTTCCTGTCCTCCTTGAGCTCGTCTTATGCATTATGGTTTGACAGGTGTACTGCCCCAGTCAAACTCCCCACGCACCCTAGATATACCCACTGAACTGCATTTCTGGCTGCATCTACCTTTAGCTAATGTAAACTAAAAGACAACTTTCTCTTTTTCATGGCAACCACTCTCTGGTTAAGTGAATCGGTTAAACGCTCAGATACAGACACACAGCAAACTTGGTTGAAGAAGCTTCTACTACTCTGTCCCTTAAACTCTTGTTATGCTGGAAGATCTAGTAATCGTATTACATACTGTCACTATTGTGTTTAAGATTTGAGCTGCTGTGTAGGGGGTGGGGGGTGGGGGAGTCCAGACAACTGGTGCACCCCCTGCACCTGCCTATGCGTTAACATATGTTAGAGTTATGGTATATGTGTGAGATGGGTTCTCTTATATCCCATATGGCACATATAGGTTGACAATGAGTTAAACTACTCCATAAAAGCTTAGTATTTAGCCATGACATGTATTACATCTCAGAAACTGTACTAAAGAGAAAAGAGCAACCTTCATTTTGTACTAGGAGGTAAATAGTTGGGTCTTTCATGGATTACATGAAACCTGGTGTCAGTTTTGTGTTCTCACACTCAAGTGGCAAAAGTCCAACAGAGGCGACTGGATATATCGAAGGGACTTGTTAATTAATCTATCAGGTGGGGGCTCGTCCGGGATATTAATCATCGGCGCATCTAATGGTACCATTCTGACCGGAGAAAGTGACTGAACAAGGACATGAGAAACCATCCAGAAGGTGTAACTAGGGGAGATGACATTCTAATTAGTTATGGGAAAGACCATCCCTGTTGTTACAACATGGAGTCCATGTACTTACGTAAAACCAATACTTAGTCTGTAACTGCTCCCCTGGGGGAAGGTTAATGTATGCAGCCAGCCCAGAGGGCTGGCTATGTGTGTTGCAATTATGCCTTTCCATGTACAAGAGTGTAACAAGCTGTATTAAAATTAGAATACTGCTTACATCAAACCTGGTGTCAGTTTTGTGTTCTCCCACTCGAGTGCAAAAGGCCAACAGAGGTGACTGGATATATCGAAGGGACTAAGCAAAGACCTGTTAATAAGCAAAACATCTCCCAGTTCCATATGATTCCCAATTCTGTATTTGAACATGCTAATCATATTCCGGTGCAGAATCTTACCGTGGTGATAGCTTTCGCCAGTGACCCCTCCAAGTGGGATATGGGCACAGTCCTCTAATCAGGTTACCCATTTAGGACTGGTAAACCCTGGTAGACAGGTGGAGTGGAATCAGGATTACTCATGGTCTTCATAGCCAGGTCAGAATCAAACAGGCAAAGCAGGCACCAAAGAATAAGGCAATATGAATTCCAAGGTCAGGCTGGGTCATACACTAGGAGGTTCAGTTTGGTCTCACCCAGGTGCTGCAAACAGTCTGCAATGCTCAGACTAAAACAGGGCTGATAAGCAGTAGAAGCACACAGGACTATATCAGGAGCTGATGCTTTAAATGTGCCTAAGGAGTCCACATGCCGTGTCTGCCGCTACTTGCGACCCCAAGGGACAATGGAATCAGACGTCCGGTATCACTGCTAACAGGGACTCATGCGGACCCTGGAACAGGTGAGTCACCAGACCAACCCTAAAGATTGTGACATTAAGGAGGTTATTCTGATCGGAGCGGCCAAACGTGCGTACGTTCCATATTAGCGTACGCTCTCTGTACGCGGCCGTTGAGGTTAAGTCCACCCACCAATCAGCCACATACGTACGGCCAGAAACAACGTCGAAGGGGAGTGGCGTACAATTGAGCGTACGCCAACGTACACGGACGGACCAGCCCTTACACTCCTACAACTGGCGTACAACAGAGCGTACGCCACCGTTTACGGACGTCTCTCGTCCGTCTTCCCACCGACTTCTTGCGGCTATCTGAGCGTACGCCAGCTTGCACGGACGGGTCCCTATTGTTTTCAATAGAAAACTCGGCTTATGTCACCGCTCGTGAGAGTGAGCGTACGTCCGTGCACGCTGGCATACCCTTCACATATATGGACCTGCAAATCTTGCCTTTCAACTACAATTCTGACAATTAATTAATTATTCTAATTGTTATTCAATTATTGTTTTCTATTAACTCAATTGTCTACCTTAATAAAGACCCTAATAAAACAACATTTTAACCCTCATTACATGTATATTTGTTATGTTCTAATGTGGCATTTTAATCACTATCTATGTGTCCCCACATTGCTGTTACTTTTAAATCAAGTTATGTTGGTGTTTCTGTATATGTACTAAATTATGTCCATAATTAGTTTGACCAAAATGTGTAACATGTATACCTACCCTGATGTTATGTGTGATGTTTTAATCTAACAACATTAAACATTCATGCATTTTCACTATGTGTTATTTAACTCAAAAACACACACATTCACACATCAATCGTTACCCCTCACCTCAAATTACAAATATAACTGACATTACACATCTGTATGTACCTGCCCTTACAAACCCTATAACATAGGGCCTTATTCTGATCTGAGCTCAGTACAAATTTGTTCTTAAAATGGGCAAAACCATGTGCACTGCAGGTGGGGCAGATGTAACATGTGCAGAAAGAGTTAGGTTTGTGTGAGTTATTTTGTTTCTGTGCAGGGTAAATACTGGCTGCATTATTTTTACACTGCAATTTAGATTTCAGTTTCAGCACACCCCACCCAAATTTAATTCTCTTTGCACAGGTTACATCTGCTCCTCCTGCAGTGCACATGGTTTTGCCCATTTTAAGAACAAATTTGTACTGAGCTCAGATCAGAATAAGGCCCATATTTATTAATAACAACACAGGCAACTTCTAACTGTACATGAACTTTTATTTTTTTTTAACAAAAATTGTAAACGTGTAAAAAACATTAAATGAGGGCCTCCAGTTGGCCAAAAAGAATATATAAATATAGGAGGGTCAGGAAGATTTCCCTCATGATCCGTGCCACCTCCTCCTGGTGCTGTTCAGTGTCTGTAGTGAAGGGGAAAAACACATTATAATTAATATATCATATACATAAATGTTTATTGCATTGTAACATAATATGAATTTGTGAGTTAAGTGTGAAGGCCACATACAATTTTCCACTACATTGAAGATGGGTATGCTGTAAACATGGTCCAAAATACTATTCTGTTGACACACACATACTGTACATATTACATAAAAATATAAAAATTACTCCTTATTGGATGAATGTATGCTGTATCCCAATTGGTAGTTTGGTTTTGGGGGACTCACCTCTAACCTCACAATTAGGCTGTGCTATTTAAGGGTTATGACATTGTTGCGGCTTAAGCACTCCTTAATATTTTAAATTTAGGACATTGCTGTACAAATTATAGGCCTAAAGCTATGTTTGTAAAGCATGCATCCGCATGGCCTCACACACTATGAACAAAACAATCTATAAATTAATGTTGCACATCATGCTGGGAAGTGGAGTTACCCAACACCTGGACCCACATAACTACAACACCACTAATGTCGGATATCTCATTGGATGTACTGTTATGTCAATTATTCAAGGGGTGAGGCATGGCCACACTCCAAAAAACCACCAAGGGGACCCTTGTTCCTGGAGGAGGACAGGCCACACCTCATGGTCGCCCTGCAGTGATATGTTGCAACTAATGTTGATGTTGGTTACACATATGTGGTTGTTGTGATTGTTTATGTGTAGAAATGTGTAGGTAAACATTAGACACATTATTTACTTACGGCTAGTTGAGCCATCCTGCTCGCTGCTGGTTGGGTGTGCGGTGGTTGGGGGGGTCAGGAGCAAGGGGGATGGGATAGGACTTGGGATACTGGTAGTGGGTTGGAGTGGGGATTGGAGAGGTTTGGGGGTGGGTGGTGGAGAGGTGTAGGGGGGTTGGAAATGGGGTGGGGTGGGGGTAGGGGTGTGGGTGGGGGTAGGGGTGTGGGTGGGGGTAGGGGTGTGGGTGGGGGTAGGGGAGGGGGTGGGGGTAGGGGAGTGGCTGGTGGAAGGGGATGTAGATATTTGGTGGTCCCCAGCTGGACCCATTGTCTCCTCCTCTTCCTCCTCCTCTTCCTCCTCCTCTTCCTCCTCCTGGGCTGCCTGCTCCTGGGCTGCCTGCTCCCGGGCTGCCTGCTCCCGGGCTGCCTCCTCCCGGGCTTCTATGCGTGCCCTTGCCCGTGCTGAAATGTTCATGTTGATGGGATAGAAATCGAAGGTTGGGTTTCATAAAAAAGGGGGAAAGAAAAATTCACATTAGTCATGCTCATAACCTTACAAATTATCATTGCTGTTATATTTCAGACATTTATCATGCGAACTAATTGATATGCTACACCCCAAAACTGACCAACTACTTAAACCCCCCCCCTATACACCCCCTATACACCCCCTATACACCCCATATACACCCCCTATACACCCCATATACACCCCATATACTGTACACCCATATACACCCCCTATAAACCCCATATACACCCCCTATACACCCCATATACACCCCATATACACCCCATATACACCCATATACACCCCATATAAACCCCATATACACCCCCTATACACCCCCTATACACCCCCTATACACCCCATATACACCCCATATACACCCCATATACACCCATATACACCCCCTATAAACCCCATATACACCCCCTATACACCCCATATACACCCCATATACACCCATATACACCCCCTATAAACCCCATATACACCCCCTATACACCCCCTATACACCCCATATACACCCCATATACACCCCATATACACCCATATACACCCCCTATACACCCCATATACACCCCCTATACACCCCATATACACCCCATATACACCCCATATACACCCATATACACCCCCTATACACCCCTATACACCCCATATACACCCCATATACACCCCCTATACACCCCATATACACCCCCTATACACCCCATATACACCCCATATACACCCATATACACCCCATATACACCCCATATACACCCCATATACACCCACATACTCAGGAACATATTTATAAAAAGTACAGAAAACATTGCAAAAAAACGCAGACATACTAGTAAATAAAAACTTACATCGGGCAATATGGCGGCGAATAGAGCAAAGTAACACTGGCTGCCGCCGGCGCAGGTCAGACCAGCGGCGCTCCACCTGTGCCAGGCTTCTGCGGACGCCGGTCCGGGTGTATATTAGGCGGCGGGCAGCATTATACGCCTGCCGCTTGTCCATGTTGGACACATATGTGCCCCTGGGCCCCAGCCGACGGTCCATGACCTCAACCAAGGCCAGCAGCTCCTGGGTCGAAAACGCGCGAGCCCTGGTTGAAGTCATAGTGGCAATGGCGCAGTTATTAATTGCAGGTACATATATCACTTTTGGTGCTTGCTGATTGGTGTAAAAAATTGTTTGTTTAGTATTAACTTTATTAATCCTTCTTACATTAACAAACTGGATGCGAATAGAAACTTACGCGGACCGTTCCGATATACACACACCATAACCAACAGCATGCATTCAATGTATAGAGAGGAACTGTATATACAGTGTGCGTAAAAGAATACACGCAACCGTCTACTAATAAATACGCTGCTAAAAGGGGCACAATACACCGATTTCCATGGAGAGACGTACTGTATATACAGTGTGCGGAAAAGAATACACGCAACCGTCTACTAATAAATACGCTGCTAAAAGGGGCACAATGCAACATGTTGGTGTATGACAATTTCATACTCATTACATATGTAAGGAAAGCATTATAACGTGATGTTTTGAAATGTGACTCACAAAGCATACACAAACTCCAACAGATACCAGCTGACAACACTCATCATTGGAATGACAGGTGCACACATTTCACGATGTAGCAAACAATGCTCCACAACCTGTGTATGTGCATATACAGGTGATTGATCAGGTGCGTTGAGACCTGCGTAATTTAAGCGGCAATTATCGGCGGGAAATATTGGCGTAAATTAGCAACTACATTGCGGGGAAAAATATACGCCCCCTTGTTCATGGCGGGAGATTAACATATAAATATTCAGTCAGATGCAGGCCAGAATTGCTGCAAACATGTCTAGCTCAGACGATTCCGCAGCTGAGGACGCTCTACAGAGAGCTACAGCAGAATCCCTGCTTGAAGCTTTGCAGAAGAGGGAACAGGAGCGGAGAAGGAGGGCTCAAGAGAGAAGTAGCCTGCAAGCCCAAGCGGGCCCCTCACTAACAGGCCCTGTTCAACCTCCACCAGCTCCACAAGGGCCAAGCAACCAGCCAGAACAAGAGGTTGCATCTCTCCAAACAGGTGTGACCCAGCAGGTGCATAGTGAGAGAACTGGGGCCACCAGAAAACGAGCTGCAACATCTAGGGTGAGGACTGAGCAGGATACCACCACCAAAAAGAGAAACCCTGCATTTGTAGAGGCAGAATTAAGAATTTTAGTGCCCAGAGCACGCGAATGGATCGAATTGCCAACCAGGAAGCCGGGTGCCAGTGCAAGGAGAAACCTTTGGGACAAGATCACAGAGGAAGTGAACCAGGTGTCACCAGTGGTCAGAGATTGGCTAGCGGTGAAGAAAAGGCAAGTGTGTTTGTCCCCCTGATAATGTCATATGTGTGTACATATGTTACATGTATGTTTTGAGAATAATAGAAAGGTGTGTTTGTAGATAGTGCTACACTTCAATGTCACATGTGAACACAACCATGTCTAATAACCCACATTGATATATGAAACATGCACCATTGGTGTGATGTGAGGTTATGGGCACAGTTCTGCTCATGTGAAGTATGTGAAGTATGTGATGGGACAAGAGAAAGTGTGTTTTTGAAAGAGTTGTTGTAACATGTTCCATATGATGCTACTGAAACAAGAATGACCAAACTGTGCACATGTAGCTGGTGAGAAACTACACATCCCAGTATGCCATCCCATAGTTAAATTACTCCATAATAACCACACTGTCAAGCTATGGTGGAATGTGTAGTTTCACAACAGGTGGAGGTGCATAATTTGGCCATGGATGATGTCATTTCTGCATAGTGATCTATGTATGTGCATTTAGTGGCCTAATGAATGAGATGAGACACTGAAATGCCTCCTAATGGAGACATTAATGTGTGTGTGGGACACATATGGCTAAAAAACATAAGATCACCCACACTAGGAAATGTCACGTAGCACAGTGGTGCACATATCTCATGGTGATATTTGTATTTTTAAACTTGTAGGTGGACAGACTTCAAAACGACACTGAAGAGGAAGATGACTGACCGGTACAACCACAGCATGTCCACCGGGAGAGGGCCTATGCCAGATAATTTGGAGTATACCCCCCTGGAGCAGGACGCCTTGGACGTCATTGATGTGGCCGAGGTCAGGGGGATATCCAATATGGATAGTGAGCTCCCGGCGGAGGTCTTTGCTGCTGCTTTTGCTGGTAAGTCACAGTAATGCATTGTATTTTGAAAGATATTTTTTTGTGCGTATGTGATGGTGACATTGTTTTCAATTATTATCCTAGAAGAAGCAGAAACCCAGGATGAACCGGCAGCATCTTCCTCTGCAGAGCCACAGGTGGAGCAAGTGGTCCAGCCTCCACCAAGACGACACCCCCAGCCACAGGAGACATGGGATGAGAGCGTGATGGTGATGCTGGAGAGGATCGAGCAGCAAGGGGTGGATGCTGCGATCCGTCAGCAGCAGATTGGGGAATTTCTGGCGGATTGGAAGGCCACAAACAGGCAGCAGTGTGAGGCCTTCAACCGCATGAATGACACTCTGGCGGCTGGCATGCAAAGCATTGGCCAACACCTCAGCCGCCAGAATGAAATTCTTGCGGAGCTGCTGACCACCGCCAGGTCCCTAAGGGACAATCCCCCATCTGCTGGCCCACCCCAAGCTGCTCCCCAACCTTCCACCTCTGCTGACCCTCCTGTGTCCACTAGGGGAAGACGCCGCAAGCCATCTGAGCCAAAGGCCCCTGTCCCCAAGGCCCCATCTAAAAGGGGGAAAAAAGGGCCCAAATAATGAGACCTGGTTCACTTCCTCTGTGGTTGGACCCCAAATGTTTAAATTGCACTGGACATCCACTTCCTGAGTTGGCCATCGATCCATTTTCGTGCCATGGGCATTAAAGTTCTTATTTTGACCTCTACAAATGCAGGATACATTTTTGGTGGTGTGTATCTTGCTTAATATTCACCCTGGTTGTTGCAGTACGTATTCTGGTGTCCCCATTTCTTTCACCATTGCATTTGCAGGGTAACACATGTTTGGAGATATGCAACCTCTTGTTCTGGCTGTTTTTTTATTTTTGTGTCTATTTTATTTGTTTATTTGATTTAGGACATTAAAGTGTCAAATAAGCTGTGATGCTGAACAGCAAATACATTTATTTTACCAATTAAAACAAAATTGTTGTATGTGTAATTTCTTGTGTGAAACAAATACTAGATTTATGTGTACTTACTGACCAGGGTATTTTTGAACATTTGTTGAAGTGTGGTAGAAGTTTCCCATGTGTAACCCTCTCCATGGCCATTCCCATGTTCCTATCCAATTTTTCCCTGCTAATTAGTTTGTGTCAGCACATGTGCAGAGCAACTTAATAGGTGAGAAAGCAGTTTGTGTGCAGGTGAGGTAGCTCCTACAGTAGTAGGTAAAAGCAGGTCCAGAACAATGCTTTCCTCATGGAGTGGGTGAGGCAGACAAACAAGGGTCAAAAGGTACATTTATGTAGGAATGCATATGTGTCCTCCCTAAAAAAAGATGTGTGAATCGGCCAAACATGAGAAAATTGCTTGTGAACAAACATGTATAAGTTTTTAAATATATATGATTTGACAGTGTCATAAGCAGATGTAGGAATCCTTTGTTAGAGAGATGTGAGTGCAATAATGTGATTGGTGGCATCTTACATCCAGAGTGTAGTAAAATCCAATTCATAGCAGATCAGATAGTGGTACAGTTCTGTATTTTGGGTACTATACAAAGATTGTGTGCAAAATAGTGGGCATGGGCTTAAAACATTGCTGAAACATACTTTGTAGGTGTTAGATGTGGTTTATGTTATTGTATCATAAATACAAAACCTATGTTTGTATTAGAGTGAACACGTTGACACATGTCGACTTGTGTAGATTGAGTGTGCTACTGTGTAAAGTCTATGAAAGCACGTAGTGAATGTGTCTAACTGTTTAACAAATACCTACCTTAGCATATATAAGCAGGTCTTAAAAAGATTCTTACCTTAAATTAAACAAACCTTTAAATGTCGAGAAGTATAGAAAGATAAGCTTCCAATGTGTTTGAGTGCTGTGTGTGGCTTGCAGGTAGTGAAATCATGGTTTGGACTTAATAGACTGCAGCATTGCTTATTACATTCAGGTGTATGTGTTTAAGTAGTAATCAGCGTAAATTAGCAAACCCAGGCGCACGCAGGCATGCGGTATCTGTAGGGGTGGTCTGAGCTGGCGGTTGGCGGCCGCCTGTTTTGTGTCCGAAATGAACGGTGCTTTAGGCGATCGTGCGGTAGTAGCACCGCTCATTTTTGGTGCACACCCCCGTGTACGCCCATATTTACGCCCATTTTCCCTCATTATTTCGGCCGCTCCCCTCAACACGCCCCTATGCCGCCCCCAATGCCCGTACACTCGCGTACAGGTTTTTTCGCACGGAGAGACCCGTCCGTAAGCGTTGTGGAGTGTTCGCGCCTGCGCATTAGCGAATGTACGCATGCGCAGATCATGAAAAACCCCGGAACGTACGCGTACGGCCCGGCCGCACCAACCAGAATAAGGCCCATAGACACAAAACACATTACTATGAGATACAAATGCATTTACAGTATGTCCAGCTTTAAAATAGTTTTCCATTATGTAAAATATATATCACTGCCCCCTTCCATGTCCTAATTGAAATTAAATGGAGACTATTGTGGGGTAAAATCTAATATGTGCAGCAAAGATCAACTCTAAACTTTCTGTATTTCTATTTTCCTTTAGGTAGATGCCGAGGGTGCCAGGATCTAGCAGGCACCACTGAGTCTGCCTATAACAAAATTAAAAATGTTTATGAGGAAGACATATTTGTTGTACTTAATGCAGGTATCGGCTTTGTAATGACCACATCCCCACTTGAGGGGTTGAAAAGTGGGTATTGGTGGCAGTGTGTTGCCGTGCATGTCTGATGTGGAGGGGTAACAAGAATATGTATACTGGCCCTGTGAAGGCATGAGTTACCATATCATAGACCCATACAGAGCAGTCAGCCATATGACCTCCCCTGTGCAGCAGCTAAACCACTGCCATCTACAATTGATGCAGCGTTCTGATCACCAGTGCCAGTCTGGTGGCATTTATACTTACCATAGATATTAGTTGTTGTTTTCATTTTTTTAGTGTAGCATATACAGTTATAATGTAATTAATTCCACATATGTTTTGTATATACATTCTGTAAATGTGGTCAATAAAGCTGTTATGTTTGTTTAGAAGCTGCATTTATATTGGTATAAAACATGTCTATGTTAATAAGCAATGATAAAGATCATAAGGGCAACAGGATGTGTTGGGCAAAAATTGACCTTAAAATATCCTACAAACAGAGCAGAACAACTTTCAAGACTTATGAGGCCCAATGTAAGATATTGTAGTGATCTCCCCGAAGCCACGGACGTTAGTGTAAAAGCTTAGCGTATAGTTTTTGTTTCTATGGTCATGAGATCTAGCAACTCCAAAAAGTAGCCATCATCCACCCTGAGAAAATATCTGAACTCATCACAATTATTGTCACAATTCTATGGCAACAAAGGCTTGTGTGACAAGAACTCCTCCTGAAGAACCATCCCTTGGCCCAGCAGAACCTTCTCCTAATCTTTTTCTCCTACTCGTCTCATGCTAAATGGTCACAACAGAAAACTGTATGTCCTCCCATTGGCATTTTAATGCATTTTGTAAACAGTAACACAAAATCCACTCAGAATCTCCAGCATAAACAGGAAATGGTGTTCTGTATGGTTACTCACGTTTGGCTGAGTACCAATGTCTTCTTATGGAGTCCTGCCTTATATTTACATGTTAAGGACCCAATGTGGACTTCAGGTGGTAAATAGTGTAGTTCATTGGCCGGCTCAGTTTATTTTCTGATGGATTGACGAGGCTGAATATCATCAGATTAAACATAAAACATATACAGTGTGTACTTCCGATATCAGGACCTTCCACTGGCAGAAACCTTGTGCAATTTGCTGGTTCAATAAATAAAAAAAAAAACACTCTGCTGTGTAGCTACTGTGTAGTAGTTTAAGATTACTGAGATAACTGCCATTTAAAACATTCCTGACGTTCCCCTGAAAATATATGCAAATAGGATGATTTATTCTTAGAATGACATATCCCTAATGATGCGTGAATTTCATGACCATTCCATAGTGTGCTAATACTGTATATTATTAGAAAGCAGGGTGAGATACTTTCCCATGAAGGTGAATTTCTGGGACATGCACAGGTACAGTATTACAGGGATATTCATGTGTATTAAAGACCTGGTTGATCTAGAGTGGAAGCGACAGGCTCAGACTGTTCAGAGCCTGTTGTATTCTCCTGTCTGAACATACTGCATGCTTTCCATTAGGCAAACTCTGTTTGTCCCACACTATTACTCTTACTATATCTGTTTAATATTGCACATTTTATTAATTGCATATTTTCCATACCAAATTTATCAGCATCAGCAAGAGACTTGCAGTTCTATGAAGATGGATGAGGAGAATCAGATCTTAAAAAAAGTAGTTTAACTTATAAAATCTGCACCTGTTCCTTATATATGTCATAAGATCCAAGTTAGTTAAAGATATAAGTGCATCTGAGATCTCATGTACCTACAAATATTAACTAGCACACATATCTATAGAGCCTCCAGAAAGTATTCACAGCGCTTCACTTTTTCCACATTTTTTTTATGTTACAGCCTTATTCCAAAATGGAATGAATTCCTTTTTCCCTCAAAATTCTACACACAATAATCACAAAGTGAAAAAAGTTTTTTTTTTTTAATTAAAAATATTAAAAATAAGACATTAAGAAATCGCATGCACATAAGTATTCACAGCCTTTGCTCAATACTTTTGTTGATTCACCTGTGGCAGCAATTACAGCCTCAAGTCTATTTGAATATGATGCCACAAGCTTGACACACCCATCTCTGGGCAGTATTGCCCATTCCTTTTTGCAGCAACTCAACAGGTTGGATGGGAAGTGTTGGTGCACAGCCATTATCAGATCTCTCTGGATTTAAGTCTGGGCTATGGCTCG
This sequence comes from Crinia signifera, assembly GCF_055691185.1. Lineage (NCBI taxonomy): Eukaryota > Metazoa > Chordata > Amphibia > Anura > Myobatrachidae > Crinia > Crinia signifera. The sequence continues at coordinate 2,621,029 of NC_139227.1, read as the reverse complement.
GCCACTCAAGGACATTCAAAGAGTTGTCCTGAAGTTGTGCTTAGGGTGTTTGTCCTGCTGAAAGATGAACCATCACCCCCGTCTAAGATCAAGAGCGCTCTCGAGCAGGTTTTCATCCAGGATGTCTCTGTACATTGCTGCATCCATCTTTCCCTCTGTCCTGACTAGTCTCCCAGTTCCTGCCGCTGATCCCCACAGCATGATGCTGCCACCCCCATGCTTCACTGTAGGGATGGTATTGGCTCAGTGATGAGCGGTGTCTGGTTTCCTCCAAACATGACACCTGGCATTCACGCCAAAGAGATCAATCTTTGTCTCATCAGGAACAGGAGGGTTACAGGGCTAGAACTCTGGACAGGTGGCCTCATAGGTGCGTCAGCCTAATGGGAATATTCCCTGGCCAATACGCATTTGGGTTGTATATTGTTAGGGCCGGTTCTACCATTAGTCAGCTTTAGGCAGCTACCTAGGAGCTCCAGAATCTGGGGATGCCATGGAATCTGCCTATCCGAGAAATGAGGACTCTTATAGAAGTCTCCTTGTTGAACTCTCCACACTTATAACTGAGGCTCTGGAAAGTTGGTATTGGTGTGTGTGTGTAGGTGGTGATGGGAGCAGGAAACTGACGTTTCGCCTAAGGTGCTGTAAAACCGGCCCTGTATATTATATAATCTGTCTAATGGTATACAGACTTATCTACTGTATCTTATTTTTTTTACTTATTTTTTAGACAGAGGGGTTTATTTACTAAGATGGGATGTTGCTATGGGCAACCAATAAGATTCTCTTTTTTATCTTCTAGACAGATGGTGCTAAATAAATAAGAAGTAGAGGTACTTGTTTCCTAGCACGGCGCCACCGATTTTGATTGTATCCATCGGGTCGGAAAAATCGGGTCGATCGCATCGCATGCCAACCAAATCGCATGCGATGCGATCGACGCGATCGACCCAATTATTACATTGGATCAATGTAAAATGGTCCCTGAGACCCGATTTTACATTGATTTCAATGTGAAAAGCCCCAAAACCCCCCATTTTAATACCAACCCCCCTCATGTTTCAAATGCCCCCCATTGTTAACGCCACCCCACTATTGATGCCAACCCGAAGCGTGGCGAGCGCAGCGAGCCCGCGAGGGGCGGCGGTACGCGTCCTCCGACCTTTTCATACCCCTACTATCCACGTCGGCGTGGAGTTGATATTATAAAGTGTGGCGAGTGCAGCTCGCCACCGAGCCCGAAGCGTCCCCTCGCGGGCTTCACAGGTATCCGCGTGCGCTCACCACGCTTTGGGCTATATAAAGTCAACTCCACGCCGACGTGGATAGTAGGGGTATGAAAAGGTCAGAGGACGCGTACCGCCGCCCCTCGCGGGCTCACTGCACTCACCACGCTTCGGGTTGGTGTCAATAGTGGGGTGGCGTTAACAATGGGGGGGGGGGGCATTAGACATACTTTTTAACCATATTCAATGTGAAATTGGCCATATTGGCCCATTTCACATTGTCACCTATGCCAAATCGGGTTGATCGCGTTGATCGCATCGCGGGCCATTATAATGGCCCGCGACCGACGCGATCAACCCGATTTTCACTTTAAAAATAATTTTACATTGTTCCCTATGGGAAAATCGCGTTGATCGCGTCGGTCGCATCACGGCCCCTTATGAGGGGCCGCGATGGACGCGATCAATCCGATTTTGTCTTTCACCGGCAAATTAGCTGGTGATTGACACAAAATCGGGTCCATCGCGTTGATTGTATGCCTTAAGTGCCTTGAAGTTAAGGCATACAATCAACGGAAAGGAAACAAGTACCGAAGTAGATTCTTATTGGTTTCTGTTGGCAACATTCCATCTTCAATAAGACTCCCATCTTAGTAAATTATCCCCAAAGAGCATTGCATGTGGGTAACAAGACGTTACCGAAAGACGTGTTGGGACTGACAACCTGCCCAAAGTCTGCTTGATTCAGCGCAATTGTAAGTGCATATATTTTATAGATCCGTAACCTTCTTGCATTTGGTCTATTGTGGTTTTTCTTGCTGTATTCTCCAAACCCAATCTATCCCTTATTTATGTATCTATGAGAAAGTATATCTGAATATAAATATAGAGTATATGTGCAGGATTATGCAGAATGACATCTAAAAACCCCTAATGCATTTGTAGAGCGAAGGAAACGGGATATTGAGCTGGTTCCTTGTGCATGTTGTAAATGAATTGCTGTCTGCAAGATGAATGTATCGGTATTGGAAAGTGATATATTTCTCTCTGTGGTGTTCATGTGCTGCTAATGAATGTGACACTGAATCTGTCTTGTGTGCTCAGATTCTCATTCTGCGCCATTTCTCCACATTCGCCATCTGATCCACGATATTGCTGTTACTTAAACACAAGATGTTCTCTGTGGGATTTGGTGCTGGAATATCTGTTAGATGAATGTAATGCAAAAGCAACTTTCTTTTTTGGATTATGACTTTAACAAAAAGGTGCAATGTTGTATGTTTTTCCCAGAAAACACAATTCAAATTGTAATTGAAATGTAACTTGAGTCCTGTTGGAGAAAGTGCGCTATATAAATTATACTTATTTACAAACTATTATGAAATTCTAGCTGTAGTTAGGGCTGGTGCTGGGTGTTCAGTGCCACATCCGTAATAAACGGACAGAAAAAAGGGGTGTTGTTTAAGGAAACAACACCCCTAAAGGTAGTGCCCCTGATTTATACTACACCACATACAGTCGTGCCTCTTATTCACTTTACAGCACACAGTTGTACATGTTATTCATGTTACACTACATAGTAGTGCTCCATTTACATAGTGCCCATAGCAGCGCCCCTTATACACACAATATCCACAGTGGCAGTTCCTCTTACCATCTTAATAGCATTGTACTGTAGATCATGGGCAATACAATGCACTGTGACCACTACACACTCATTCCTGTGAACCAGTTACATGATAACATGCCCCTCCTGCTTATCTGCATCGTCTATCCACATGCTTCTATACAGCCACTGTCTGGCAGCACTCTGATTGGTAAATCCACCAGTCAGCATGCATCTGCTGACTGACATTCACTATCTGGTTATTATTATATTATTATAATTGGTACTCTTTACCTAGAAGGGCGCCCGTCGCGGGCATCGCGGGTACATTTATGTGCGGCCGCGACGCGACCGACGCGATGCCCGCGATTTCCCATTGAAACCAATGTTAAACTTTGAAATCGTGTCGGTCGCGTCGCGGCCGCACATAAATGTACCCGCGATGCCCGCGACGCGATGCTCCCGATTTCCCATACGAATCAATGTTAAAAGGCGCGATGGACCCGATTTTACTGTTAAATGGCTCAATCCACCCGATTTGGCCATAGGAATCAATGTTAAATGGGCCACAGAGCCCATTAACCCTTAAATGCCCCCCCAAATTTTTAACGCCACCCCACGATCCACGCCAACCCGAAGCGTGGCGAGCGCAGCGAGCCCGCGAGGGGCGGCGGTACGCGTCCTCCGACCTTTTCATGCCCTACTATCCACTAGGGCGTGGTGTGAGAATATAATAGTGTGGCGAGCGCAGCGAGCCACCGAGCCCGAAGCGTGGCGAGCGCAGCGAGCCCCGCGAGGGGACGCGGATACCTTCACAGTTATGCGCGTCCCCTCGCGGGCTTCACAGGTGTCCGTGGCGACGCGGACACCTGTGAAGCCCGCGAGGGGACGCGTCTACCTGTGAAGGTATCCGCGTCCCCTCGCGGGGCTCGCTGCGCTCGCCACGCTTCGGGCTCGGTGGCTCGCTGCGCTCGCCACACTATTATATTCTCACACCACGCCCTAGTGGATAGTAGGGCATGAAAAGGTCGGAGGACGCGTACCGCCGCCCCTCGCGGGCTCGCTGCGCTCACCACGCTTCGGGTTGGCGTGGATCGTGGGGTGGCGTTAAACAATTGGGGGGACATTTAAGGGTTAATTTGGCCTATTTGGCCCCAAATCGGGTCCATTGAGGCATTTAACAGTAAAATCGCGGTCAATCAGCCGTTTTAACATTGTTCCCTATGGGAAAATCGCGGTGATCGCGGTCATCGCGGGCATCGCGGTCATCCCGATTTACCCGCGATGCCCGCGATGCCCGCGATCACCGCGATTTTTACCCCCGATCACCGCGATTTCAATCGCTGGCGCCCTTCTAGGTAAAGAGTACCTTATAATTTTATTTATAAGGCGCCACAAGTGTTTCGCAGCACCGTACAAAGGAACAATACAGGGAGACAAAGCTTGGCATTACATTGAATAAATAACAAGAATACAGTACAAATAAATAGCGCCACAGATCAATACACATTACAGCTTGGATATAAGTAGTGAGGACCCAATCAACATACAACTAGAGGCTTGAGGCCAATGATGGAGATGAGTATGCAGACGAAGATGGTCACTGAGTGTTGGAGTATAGGAGAGCTGTGAGTGACATGTGAAGAGAAGTGGGCTTTGACAACAGGAGGGAAGAGGGCCCTACTCGGAGGAGCTTACAATCTAGTAGGAAGGGGAGACAGACAGATTACACGAGGTGCAAGCAAGTGGGTGGTGGTTAGATAGCAGGATGTAAGGAACAGGCAAGGGGTCGGAGAACCATCTGGTTTATGCATTGGACGGGTATGCTTTGATGAATAGGTGAGTTTTCAGTGCCCGTTTGAAGCTTTGCAAGGTCGGGGAGAGTCTAATGGAGCGAGGGAGTGCGTTCCACTGAAGGGGTGCAGCACGGGCAAAGTCCTGTACTCTAGCATGGGAAGCAGTGATCAGGGTGGAGGAGAGACGACAGTCGTCAGCTGACCGTAGAGGGCAGGAGGGTGTATGAATGGAGATGAGGTTAGAGATATATGGAGCAATGGAATTAGAGATGGCCCTGTATGTGAGTGTGAGGTGTTTGAAGAGGATTCTGTAGGGGAATGGAAGCCAGTGCAGATTTTGTTGAAGGGGAGTGGCAGAATTAGAGCGGCGAAAGAGGAAGATAAGCCTGGCTGCAGCATTGAGGACAGATTGGAGAGGTGCCAGTTGGGATTGAGCGAGGCCGGTGAGGAGAACATTGCAGTAGTCGAGCCGTGAGATGACCAATGAGTGGATGATCAGCTTAATTGCACTCTGTGAGAGAAAGGGCCTGATGCGAGCAATGTTGCGTAACTGGAACCGGCAAGAATGGGCCAGGGCTTGGATGTGGGGTGCAAAGGAGAGGGAGGAGTCAAGAGTGACACCCAGGCAGCGGAGTTGGGGAACGGGGGAGATGATGGTTGCATACTTGGAGGCAGGTAGAGAATGTTGTCACCATGAGTAAGTCAGCACTATACCAGTGTGTGTCAGTCTACACTACACTACACCTGTATATGTCAGTCAGCTCCACACATGTCTAAGTCACTCAGGGGCAGATTTATTAAGCTCAGTGAAGTGATAAATTGTCTGTTTTTTATCACCGGCCAATCAGCTCCTACCTGTCATTCTTCAAACCAAGCTTGCAACTTCACAAAACTAATGTCAGTGTACTACTGGTGTAGTGTTGATTGAGACATCCAGAGAAGACTGACATTATTATTGCATGACTGATATGCTGTGTCTGTTTCAGTAAGTGCGTGAGTCCTACTAGAGAAAGAGCGCTATATGATTAAGATTATTAAGGGATTATGGAATATCGTCCAAGTTCGTATGAGTTGTGGGATGCCGGCTGGTGGTGTGGGGTGCAAGACAGAGGGGTGGGATGTTGGCCAGAGGTGTGGGATGCTGGCCAAAGGTGTGGGATGCTTTACCTGTGTGTGTGTGTGTGTGTGTGTGTGTGCTAGTATGATAATTGTAAAGCCTCACTGCTGGACACCTCACATATCACTGACCCTTACCATTTCCCTGCTCTTATCACACCTCACTACCAACATGATACACCCCTGCTCACCCCTGGTCTCACAGTTCACTCCTCATCACACCTCAGTCATTGTTTGCAAACCACAGGCAAATAGGGACGCACTTTTTAAAAATGAGCAGGTCCTGCAGGACATGTTCATCTGTGAATCACTGAGTCCTGTGTGCTGCTCAGCCAATACCCTCCATTAGTGACATCTCAATATTCAATTGCTGAAAATGTCTGCCTTCCTGCGCACAGTACAATCACTGTCTGGGCTGCCATGTATTGCTGTCTAGATTATCACCCCAACTGTGTCAATATAGAGATCCTAGGCAAGTATCTCACACACACACACACACACACACACACACACACACACACACACACACACACACACACACACACTCACACACACACACACACACACACACACACACATATATATATATAAAGTGATCAAAGTGGAAATTGTGAGGGTATGGAAAAGTAAAGGCTGCAAACACATGCTCAGGAAAAAGTGGTTGGGGCCACTTAAAAGGGGGGGGGGGTTTACGTGTAGTGTACCACACCATATACCCCTTATACACATTATGCGCCACAATAGTAGGATCTCTTATACTATCTAGTTCTAATGCCCCTTACACATTATGCCACACAGAATGAGCCAACAAAAAAGGATGCCACATGAAATGACACAAAATTCCAACAGAATTAGCAAACTAAATATCACATTATGCCCCACAGCATGAGCCAAATATAACAATATGCCACACAGTAGGAGCCAAAAATCACTTTATGTCACACAAAATGAGCCAAAATTCAGGGACAGGGAGAGTGAAGGCTGAGACATAGGGACAAGGAGAGTGACGGCAGAGACAAAAGGAACGGGGAGAGTGATGGCAGGGACATAAGGATAGGGAGAGTGATGGCGGGGACATAAGGTCAGGGAGAGTGATGGCAGGGACATAAGGACAGTGAAAACGATGGCAGGGACATAGGGACAGTGACAGCAGGGACAGAGGGACAGGAAGAGTGATGTCAAAGACATAGGGACAGGGAGAGTGACATCAGGGACAAAAAGCAACAGAAGGACAAAGAGAGTGACAGCTGGGACAGAGAGATTACCTAAAGAGGAAGTGGTTCTGGCTGGCGGTGGTGCGTCCCATCCCTGCCTTCAGTTCAAATATAGCTGTCATCATTTAAAATCTGCCACGGACAAGCAGCCAATCTGTCCTTAGGCAGAGAAAGGTGTGGGAACTGTGCCAGGGTGATCTGCTGTGTGTGATTTACACACAGGCTGATAACAATGTAAAAAAAAAAAATCATACGCACCTCCACAGGGTCCGGGGATCACTACCCTGAGAAGGAATGCCAGTCTCCAGGACTTCCTGCTGCACTATGAATCTGGTACAGTAAACTTATGCTGCAAAGTGAAGCAAGCAAAAAAGAACAGAATGTCCCAAGGCGCAATATAGGAGTCCTTGCAGCCTCACAGTTGATGGAGGATCACTGGAAATACCTCCTTTATGAGATACTGTATTCAAGAGAACAATGATGATGGCGCTTGACTCCAAATCACATGTGTAGATAAACCAATCGGTGTGGTGTTCATGGGTCATAAAAATAAAATTGAAAACAATGTGTCAGAAACTTAATAGTGAGTTAATAATCAAGGTGAAGAGGGTGGTAACTAAAGGCGTACCGAACTCACAAGGAATTTTGTGAGAACCCGTGTATAAAGGTATCTTTTAGGAAATCACCCGCTGTGTTGAGTATGGGGATTGGAAGATGAAAACTGCGTACCGCACTCACTAGAAAGAAAACTTTATACGCTCATAACGGTTTCTTTAAATTCCGTCCACATCAGATTTCCATTTCCATGTGCAATCATGGGTATAATCCGTGTGGAATGCAAAGAAAAATGATAGAATTGTATTGTAATATAGATTGTGTACACTTCTGCATTTAGGGTACAGTGGGAACCTTTAGGGGCGTACCAAAACTCACAAGAAGAAGAATAGAAATGTGTTCATAAAGGTTTCTTTTAGTGGATGACACCATCTGTGTAGAATCCCTTTCTAACAATATTGCGTACCGTACTTACAGCCCATACAGGTGTTATAAGCATATCATAGTATATTTTATGTGTGATCACCAATTATGGTCCAAACTCCACTCTCCGGATGAGGAGTGGTGGTTTTTTGCAGTAAAGAGATGAAAACCGTTTTAGGGTCATACAATAACATTTAATATAAAACGATGAATTTGATAAAACCAAGTACAAGATTAAATACCTGGGTGGTGGCTATGAGTGGGAAATGCCACAACCCAGGTTGAAATAAGAACAGTCACTCCTCTTTCAACGCGTTTTAACAGCAAGCTGCTGTCTTTATCAAGGGCCTTGATAAAGACAGCAGCTTGCTGTTGAAAGTGTCAATATAAAAAATAAAATTAATTAGGCCCACTTGAATTGTTTGTATAGTAAAACCAGTATGCCATAAAGGTTACTTAGCTTCTTTAATTAAATGGCTTAAGTCCTAGCCCAATTTGGGTGCCTTGGGACAAATTTGAGGAAGACAGAGTCTTAGTCCGACGGCTGGATTAGTCCTGAGATTAGGTGGAGGGTCCGGACGCGTTTCGTCCAATAGGTGGACTTCTTCAAGGGGAGCAGGACTTCCACTGTGGACCTTGCTGCTGTTGTCCTCCTGAGATTGGTGATTCCTGAGCCGGCATCTGGACTTGTCCAACCCCTCCTAATACCAATGTGGGTGAGAAGGAGTGACTTGTGAACAGCCCAGCAGCATTTGCTCTCTGGGATTGAGTTATGCTTTATTTACCTCAACTGTTTGTGAGTGCACCAAATTTTGTTTGCATTGTCTCCAATCATTCCAACTCAAAAACCTCTTGTTTGAGGGTGTTTGGAGACGATTTTTGTCTTGTTTCAGGTCTCAATAAATTTGTATGGACCATTGACCCTCTGGATATCTTGTGACTAGGTCATGTATACACTTGTTCTTCATCTTTAATATGTGGTGTGCACTTTATGAAAACTAAAGACAGTGCTATTGGTTGCATAATATCTTTTTACAACTGTCTATTGTTTGTTGATGATTGACAAAAACACCAATATTATTGCGGCATATATTTTGTCTGGCGCTCTAATCTGGGATTTACTGTACCTTTTGTCTATTTTGTAATCCCATAATTTAGCCAATCATCATATTTATGATATATTACTATATTTACACTCTCTCCAATATATTATGTTATAGAATAACGCACTCATGAAATTTAAAAAAAACATCTCTTTATATACTATATGTGTTACTGAAAAAAAATCAGCCCCTCCTTTCATACAATCTGGAGCTGGAGAGCCGGGAGCCGTAGGCTTTACACTTCCGGCTTGCGTTCCACTAGTGAGTGACAGCCGGCCGGAAGCCGAAACCCTGGACTTCAGGATGCGTTCCACCAGACAGTAATAGACAGCGGAGGAATACTCTGGCCGTCCTCCTTTTGTTTTTTCAGATGCCGCCCCCCCTTATCTATGCCTTTGCTGCTCTATAAAGCCCTATTTAAGGCTTTATGAAAATAAGCTATTTCTCCTATATTTCCCACTTTTCGCTGGCATATTATGCGTTCCACAGACCGGAAGTTGGATGTAGTGTGCATTCCAACAACTGGAAGTTGAATGCAATTAGTGATATTACTGGTATTTTTTTTAGTAATTTTCATGTAAATATGTATTAAATCTATGTTTCAGACTGCCTCCTATAATACATAAACCCCTATAATTAATGGGGACGATTGCTAATGATTATTTATTTAATATGATCAATTGGGTAATTGAATGATGTCATCTGATGCACTTCCTGTTTAGAGGGATTATAATCCCTGATTTGACTCAGAGTGACAGACCTTTGAAAAAGTTGTCAGAGAACAACAAAACGCGTTAGTGGACTTGTTGTTGGACATTGGACTTTCCACTACTTATCCCACTTGGACCAGCTCTCCTATAACATCTATCTTGGATCCCCAGAATTGATATACATCCTCCAACTGGACACTTCAATCCGGGACACCACCACCTGCTTATTCAGTAGAGATCCACCTGTCTGTTGACAGGGAAACCTGACCCATACATCTTCATGAACAAGACCTTGGGACTCCAGTCAGGTTTATGGACACCCACAATACCAGTTTTTCATATGGAGTAAAAAATGGGAGACCAAGTTTGATTATCAAGATGGAGCACTAATAGGAACAAGCAGAATTAATAATAACTATAATTTTCCACTGTACAAAGGTAAACTGATAGCCTTATGGCTAGGAGTAAACAGGCGCCTAATAGGGTGGTTTGCCAAGCAGCTCATACTAGGGGGCGTCAAACCCCTAAATATGGTATGGAAGAAAAGCAAAAAGGTGTACCGCTAAGAATTGGATCAATATGGTAGTGTAAAAACAGTGTATCGTTTTATTTGCTTATTGCACAATATCAAGTGAGTTAGTGGTCACTTGATGGGTATAAAAATCTTTTACACAGTAGAATTACATAAATTGCAATTGGATACCCTATCTTGGAGCAAAAACTTGCCTTACAAACACCATGATCGTCAACTGGGCTAAAATACCATCTTATATTTCTAAAATTGGGACACCGCCACCTGCATAATAAGCATTACAAGGGCGCACATCGTTGAGGATACCCACAATCCATCGTGTCTACTATCTCCCTCCAGCGCCACTTATCCGGCAAGGTTTATGTACCCCTCAAAAATTCAGCCTCAGGACGTTTAAATCCAGCCACTGCAAGTACCTCCAATAAGGACACCAATACAGGAATCCATGCCATAAGTATAACCCATATTCTTTTAATTTTATTATTATTATTATTATTATTCCATTTTAAACCTTTTTTGTATTTTGTTCAATTAGGTCTTTATGTAATTCTACTGTGTAAAAGATTTTTATACCCATCAAGTGACCACTAACTCACTTGATATTGTGCAATAAGCAAATAAAACTATACACTGTTTTTACACTACCATATTGATCCAATTCTTAGCGCTCCACCTTTTTGCTTTTCTTCTATAATTTTCCACTGTCCTCTAACATCTATTTTATTTGTGCATATTTTACATTATTTGTTCTTCAATAGAAGAATATTTTATATTACTCTATTTTACATTAAATTGTTATTATATGTTGTTTTTGAATTACATTTATACTTTAATGTGATACTCAATTGATCAGCTTGCGATTTTTTAGGTAAGAGCTCCACCACTATTTCTTTCGTCTTGTTTACATTTCCTATCGTTGGGGGACTGGACCCCCCCCCCCCCCAGCATGTGTGAGCAGCTAGCTCAACATCCCACCACTTTAGTGCCTGTACAGTTCACCTTGGTGAATATTTTTTTCTAAGCATAAATAATCTATTAACAAATGTTTTAAGCATGAAAAACAAAAGAAATACCCTTGTCACGACAAAGAAAAATGGCGACTTACAAAAGGGGGAAAGTGCCTTCAAACTGTCGATATCAAGTTCAGCATTCCACATTGAATATGCGGACAAAATTCTCCCGAGATTTTTCACAAAAATTTGCTCGACAATTCCAGTAATGTTCAGCTTGGCACTCGAGGAAACCGTAAGCCAAAATTGTGCGAGCTTAGCTCGACAATCAAGATAACGACACAATAAATAGACGACCTCAGAAAAAAAATAATTCTGGGCGGGAAACCGGAAAAGCTCGACAAAATAATGGGCTTGACAGGGGCACCCGGCAGTCACAAGAGTTTAATCTTAGACATATTTATTTTATTCATACAAGGCACTATTTCCGGATTAATTAAGTAAGTTAGTAAGTAAGTAAGTATGTTGTGAGTTCAGCAAAAGATCTTGTGTGGTTCCTTAAGAAAAGTAGTTTGACTTTAGCAAAATTAAAAGAGATGCATATTTCCTTAAATAAAGAGCAGCTAAAGCTAAAACAAGATGTTCCAACAAGGTTATATGTTAGAGAGGGTAAATAATGAGCCAATTGTGTTTACACATGGACTGTTACAAAATACTCGAAATACTGATGTACAGTACCATGCAATTTTACTCAGCAAGAGTGAGACTTTATGACCCACTCCGTTAAATTGCTAGAGGTTTTTAACAATGTTACCAATGGAAATATTAGCTGAAAGTAATGTTTTATTGTCAAAGACTACCGTTCTGTCTAGAATCCTGACAAGAAAGGTTAGAGCATATATGGACAGCAGCCCCAATGTTCCTGACAGCACTGTTATGTTAAACAAGCTTCTTTTAGATGTATGTATGTATGCGGTTTAGCCACAGAGAATCGTTTGAGTTAATTTCCCAAACAGTTATTTTAGATCCAACGTTTAAAAGACAGGGATGGTTAAAATGGCAGCTCAAAACAGCGAGCCTTCAGCCAGCACCACAAGCTAGAACTTCTTAGGCTTCTTCGATTTGGGAAGAATTTGATGCGGCTCTTAGCCATTTGCATGCAAGGCAAGACCCCACATTAGAATCTACCTTTGAATTGGACAAATACTTAAATTAAACATATTTGCCACACACAAGTGACCCTTTGCAATGGTGGGAGACAAGGAAATTTACTTACCCGAATGTGTATGCAGTGGCTACGAAACGATTGTTTATTCCTGCTACCAGCGTGCCCTGTGAGAGATTGTTTTCTAATGCAGAGCAGATACAGTATGTATAGAAAAGAGAAGTAGGCTTCTTAGCCAAAAAATAAGCCAAATTGTATTTGTAAACAGCAAATTGCATCTGATTTAGAACAAGAAAGTTTTGTAACTGTGATTGTTGTGTCAATAATTGATTGTAAAACGAATTATGCTTCATTATTATCAAATTACCCTCTCAAGAATTCCCAACAACCCAAACAATATTGACGCTTTGAAATGCCCTCTTCTGCGAGAAAATAATCCATTAGTATTTTTAAGAAAAGGATAATTAGAAATATAAATGTCATATAAACTTAAATAAAATAAGGATCCCAAGCCAATCGGAGAACTCGCGGACCAGCAGCCAATCAGGAAGAGGCAGATACTGATTGGCTGACAGGTGAAGCCACATTTGAAACTGCCGCAGCACGAACCTGTTCTATCATGATGAGGTCGGAGCTGAAAGGTAGAGAGAGGGAAATGCTGCTGCACAGCATCCTGGGAACAGCATCGGCTGATCCCGCCCAGCATCTGGCCGCTGCTCATAGCCAGCACATTCGCAGGGGCTTATAATACTGCCGCACTGTTGATGAGGATGACCTGCCCCGGCTGGCTCTAGGCTCTGTCCGGCCTCCTGCTCCTAATCTTCATCTCCCTGGGGACCCACGGGGCCGCTTTAGAAGGATGTTATTACTCCAGCAACCAAGATCTTACGAGTCCATGTTCCACTATCTCCTTATGTACCTAATGACCTGCCATCCCCCTATGTATTAGGCCCCTGGAGCAGCGATAGTGCAGAACCGGGAGTCCCCCCCCCCCTCCCCATATTATAATACAATAATAGGGATAGTCCAGGGCCAGTATGATTTCAGTGTCCTTGTTATGTGTGTCTTGTGGCCGGATGACACGGAGACCATGCTACGCAGCCACTCAGTTTTCTACCTGGCCACGCTGATTATTCTTCAAGGACATCTGCAGCTGTAACAGGAAAGAAGTGGAGGGAGATCTTCCCTTATGAAGTTCCTGAGACTGCAGGAGAGACTGCAAGCCCTGTGCGAGGGGACATGACAGCCTCTGGTGGCCCAGGAGTAGGGTGGCAACCCCCCAGGAGGCTTTTCTAGTCACCTGGATTCCGGGATTCTCCCAGAATCCTGGTGACTGGAAAATCCAGAACAGCTCTTGCGGCCTGGCTTGCATCAGTGGCCTTACTCCAACCCACAGCAGGCCACATACACATTCTGTCGGAGGTGGCCCCTCCAAAATGGCCACTGCCGCTTGGAGGAGACAGACACTAGAGGTCCTGACAGTGGCCAATTTTGGAGGGGCCGCTGCTGGAAGAATGTGCATGCAGCCCAATGTGGGTTGGAGAGGCTGCCACGGGCTGCATTCCTTGCTCCACTCCCTTCTGCATGGCTGCATTCCCTGCTCCAGTTCATTTTTAATTGCTGCATTCTCCCGAAAAGATATGTACTGTATCATGGGAAATTAACCCTGCCACTGGGAGATGTGTGTGTGTTTGTGTGTGTGTGTGTGTGTGTGTGTGTGTGTGTGGGGGGGGCATTTTTGGGAGCCTCCCGGCCATTCCGGAAGGGTGGACAACCCTGGAGTAACTGTGTAATTAGTATCTGTGGGAAAAATAATTTGAACTGTATTGTGATACTTGGCAGTTGGCACTGTATGCATTTTATGACAAAATGATACACAATCTTTTTGATTGTAAACTGTACAGTATTCACAACTTGAGATACTATCGGGCATTTTACATTTTCTCCATCTGAGAATGATTTTGCCATTTCCCGTACAGTTTCTAGTCTTTATTCCCAACTGTAACTCATCCACAAACTGTTAATTGAAAGGTTTTAAAAAATCTATTAGTTTACGAACTACATGATGTTCACACATTAATGTCACCAAATAAAGGAGGGCATGCAGTATACGGGAAAGCAACAGTATTATGACAACTTTGAGTGTGATTGGTCATTAGGGACAGATTTGTGTTTTGCAGTAAATAGAGAATTGCCTGCGGCACAAAAACAGAAATCCCTACAGTGGCGCACATTGACTTTATATTTTATGAATAAATATGTTGTATGAAACAATATGTATATTCGAAATGTAAAAAATATATACAGTATTACCCAAATAGCTTTCTGAATTATATAATCTAGTTCATATTGACATTTGAAATAGTGTTGGATCAACTCCAGAATTGCTAAAAGAACATCAATTATTATCTATATTGTTCATTTGTTTTGATCACCTGGAAGCTCCGGTCATGACGAGGTATAGTGCACAGAATATGTAAAAGTTATTGATAGCCACACCATGTCTTTATCATCATTAGTATAAACAAGTACACATGTAATGCAGAGGTAATAGAGGTTATCAGTGGTAAAACAGCATTGGCTAGAACAGAAGTATACACTGTAGGTGTCACACCCAGCACACCTGTGCAGAAAGAGAGAGGACATGCTGCTGCTGTAGCTGCCTCTCTCCACAGCTCAGCACACAGCACTGAGCAGCGTATGCTGGGCTGAGGATAGAGGCTGCTTCAGTGGCACTTCGCTCTCTCCACTGGCTTGCGCAGCCAATCAGGCGAGTCTATCTATTTTACAATATAAAACGTCTCTCAGGCACACCATAATCTCCTGCCTATTTCAGTTTTAATCTTACTTAAAATTACTCTACGAAACAGTACTATTGATGAGCGCATCTGGATTTCTGCCTATGTTCATGACTAGTGGTTCAGCTTCACACGATGATCTAAGCCAGGCTTTCCCAACCACGGTCCTCAAGGCACACCAACTGTGCAGGTTTTAGTGATATCCAGGCTTCAGCACAGATGGTTTAATCAGAATCCCTCAGATACTAATTAAGTCACCTGTGCTCAAGCCTGGATATCTACAAAACCTGCACTGTTGGTGTGCCTTGAGGACCGTGGTTGGGAATGCCTGATCTAAGCACTTCTCCTCCTCACCCACTGGAAAATGTAAGAGTGTTAAGATGTCATAAAAAACACAGCAAACAACTCTATCTTCTAAGACCATGGTATCACAAATACCTAAGGATAGTTCAAGGGTGTTGGTGGCTCCCACCATTTCCATGCCCTCTGCATATGCTGGAAGGATCACCCACAGTCCAGTTCCTGATTTTGAGATTGAGGGTGTCAATGTTGTACGACAGGAGGAGGATATTGATGTAGAAGGTGCTGAGGAGAAAGTGGACGATGTCGCTGATGGTGATGTGGTTTGCTTAAATGAGGCACCCACTGAATGAGAAAGTTGTTGTCCATGGGATGCAATAGGCCATCCCAATGCCTGGGCAGAGGACCAAAAAATCCACCTCTTTGGTCTGGAATTATTTTTATCCAGATCCAAAAATTGTCACGCCATGTGTAGTTTATGTAATGCTGCAATAAGCAGGGGTAAGACAGGTCATTGGACACATCTGTGCAGTCTGACTTTCACATGCAAAATGAAGATGGCGCTGGAAGCCGGGACTTATATAGTGTTACTGTCTTGCGACAATCCGACAGCAGAAAGATGATGTTCGGCCTCATTTTGATTTGGATTATTGGCGGTTGACGCAAACAGCTTGTAAACGCCTCAGATCAGGTAACGAGGAGAGGGAGAAGGAGAGAAAGTGACAAAGAGAGAGAGAGGAGAGACAGCAATGGGGAGCGAGAGCGACAGTGAGAGAAAGGAGGCACAGTGACAAGGAGAAAGAGGAGAGGTAGCGACGGGGATAGAGACGGAAGAGAGTGACGGAGAGAGAGAGGAGGGACAGTGACTGTGAGAGTCACTGTGAGAAAATGAAAAAAATGAAAAAAATATATAGAAAAAAAAGTAGATAGAAAAAAAGTTTTATTGTGAGAATCGCAGTTACATCACCACTGAAAAATTAGCAAAAAATGGCAACATTGTTGGCAAAAGTATTTTTGAAAGTCCAGAATGGACTTATTCAGACCGGCAAATACACATTAAAGCACATCACTTCATTGGTTAAATGAGCATCTGTACTTGAAAAAGGACCACTCAACGTAAAAAAATGTTGAGAGGATTGTGCTCATTGAGCCCTGAAGGTACCAACGTATTAAGTTGGTAAATCCACCTGGCCTCAAGTTTTTTAAGGATAAGTGCCCTGACACCGCCTCTAGAAGGTGGGGGGACCCAGTCAATAATACGGCATATTATGGATGTGACTTGATGTTTATAGTCCACACAATGTTGTGCCACCGGTTTATCCGAGCTGCCTTTAGTAAGGGCCTTGTTGATGGCACTCCTGTGATTGGCCATCCTTTCTCTGAAGGTACAGGTGGTAAGCCCAACATAGGCCAAACCGCACGGGCAATGTAGAAGATAAATGACGAAATCCATGCGGCAGTGTAATTTAAATCGTATTTTGATAGGGATCCCACTTTGCGGATGAGGAAAGCTGGAACCTGGCAACAGTGAATTACACGTCGTGCAGCCCTCACACCTGAAAAAAACTGTTTTTTGCGAGTGTAGCCAGGTCGTGTCACCCAATTGTGGCTGTGCTTTATGTTTCAGCAATTGATTGAGATTTCTCCCGCTTCTATAAGCTATAACGGGTTTGGTTGGAATTGCCTTGTGTAGCATGGGGTCTGTCGCAACCACTGGCCAATTTTTTACGAACAGCTCTGGATATCACAGTGGATTTTTCATCAAATTGGGTGACATATATGTTGGCTGGGCCAATCCTTTGGGTTGGTGTAGAGATGCACATTTTGGATCTAGCCTTGGTTAGACATTCATCCAGTAGTTGATTTGTATATCCTCGCTCCAAAAAGCGGGTGCACATTTCACTCATTTGGATTTCAGCCAATGCAGGGCTGGAATTATTCCGAAACACCCGCATGAATTGTGAAATGGGCAGGCTGTTTTTAAGTCCCGGAGTATGATTGCTTGTGGCGAACAATAAAGAATTACGATCCGTGCTCTTGCGGAATAGTGTATTGCCTAGTTTGTTATCCGTTTTAAAAACAGTCACATCCAAAAAATTAATGGACTTGGGTTCAATCTGACCCGTAAAGCTGACAGTGGTGGGTAATGCCGGAGCCAGCCGGAACCAGCTTATAATAAAACCAAAGGAAAGAACTGTATGCACTGCAAAGTGGGACGCCTCCACCGTGCCCTTTGGGGAATAAGGACACACATCCTCCTGAACATCCTCCGCACTGTCCACAGCCTACATTGTTTGATTGCTTAGCCCATATGTACTAATTTGATTTGTTTTATTGTATCAATACTGTATATCTGTTGTTACACACAATTGTTTTCCTTATGTACCCCCTTTTGTGAAGTAAAATGTATCGAATATTTCAAACCCTACCTGTCATTTATCCCATAACACACACACACACACACACACACACACACACACACACACACCAAGGAGCAGAGCGCTGCACTAACCTAAACCTAAGTTCAGCAACCCAATCCAGACCGGTCCTCTGGAAAGTGAAGCAGCTAGCACCGAACAACCAAGTGCAGTGCGCAAGCACCAAAACTACTTCATTTATCATACTGAAAGATTAGCCAACAGAATGTGTTATAGAATAGAAAACACCTGTCATTTTTTACATTCTATCTTTGGTTGATTGTGCCAATTGACTGTTATTAAATCATTGAAAAGCTTTGTGTTCTTTGAGAAAATGCCAATGTTTTTTCCAATGATTGTTTTTGCCTGTGAGTCGATTTTAGAATGAATTTAGTTTCTAGTAAATCTCCAATTTGCAAAATGAACTTAAACTTGGTGGAAATAAACAAAATGTATCATGCCCACGGACAGTTAGCATTGCTGCCCCATAGTGCTGAGGTCATGGATTTGATTCCCACCATGGCCCTAACTGTGTGGAGTTTGTATATTCTCCCCGTGCATGCGTGAATTTACTTTGGGTGCTCTGGTTTCCTCCCACAATCCAAAAATATACTGGTAGGTAAATTGGCTCCCAAAAAAAAAAAAATAACCCTACAATGAATGTGTGTGCGTGTACATGTGGTAGGGAATATGGATTGTAAGCTCCACTGGGGCAGGGACTGATGTGAATGTTCATATGTTCTCTGTAAAGTGCTGTGGAATATATGTGCGCTTTATACAGTAAGTAACTGTTAATTAATAAATAAAATAAATACCCAAATGTGCACATTCCACAACCCTTTTGAACAAGTACTTTTCCCTTTTAATATTAGCCTCATTTTAGCCCCTTTTGGTAATATAATTTCCAATGATGGATTTGCTAGGTTGTACTGTATCACTGGGTAATACTAATTGGCAGTGGGCTGGCTTTGTGAAGATGCTAGGTAGGAAGCAATATTATCCTTACATATCTGGGACATATACAATTTGTTTTAGGTGTCCCTTGGTTTTCCTGACGAGTAGGTCCCACTCTCACTTACTTTATAATGAAAAGAAAAGAATGGGGCAAAAGAAAAGAACGGGGCACTTCTCAGATCATCATCTTAGCCCCACCTCTCTCCTGGGTCCCACCAATAAGACAAGAAGCATGTAGTCCTGTCCCCAACAGTAATTTGAAGCATTACCGCTGGGAACTTTACCAGAGGGGAGAAATGAGGGAAAATAAAAATATGATTCGTTTACATATGAGGGAAAATAGAAATAAATCTTACTAGCAGAACAATTAACTCCAATATTAACAGTAATGTGCATGTTTGCAAAAATATATTGGTACCTTTAAGAGTTTCCCTTGAAAGTCTGAACCAAATTAGTTGGAAATATGCCTTTTCCATCATAGTTAATAGAATATATGAGAATGAGATAGGGGTTTTACTTTTCATTTCATTTGGATTTACAATTAGCCCTAAATAAATCCTGTTACCGTTATAAATTATACTACGTGTACATTGCAGAAGTTGCACAAAAATCTAGCTACAGACTTTAATAAGCCTCATGCAAGTGGAATTAGCCAGGGTACCTCAAGAGGTTCATATATTCTTTTTTTAATTACATGTGTTTGGAAACTGTGACAGGGTATTTAAATCAGATTCTACACTTTTTGTGATCGCTGAAGCAGTATTTCATGTTTAAAGGGAAAAAATCCCAAAGATATGAGGGATATGAAGGATTGGAATTTATTTTTTTCATTTGGGTACCAAGGACTGCAGTGTGATAAATAATGCCTGTAATTTAAACATTAATGGAGACTTGTGTATTAATAATTGATAAATAATAGACAGAAAAATCATTCTTTACTTTGTTTCATATACTGTATAAAGCAGGGCTGGGCAATTACGGCCCTCCAGATGTTGAGGAACTACACATCCCAGGATGCTTTGCATTAGTTTTGCTATGTGGTCATGCTGAAACTGATGCAAGGCATGCTGGGATGTTTAGTTCCTAAAAATCTGGAGGGCCGCAATTGCCCAGCCCTGGTATAAAGTCCAGCATAACATTTGGGATCATTTAATCTCTCTCTGATTTTATAAATATTGTTAGACGAATTTGACTAAAATGATACATTATGTGGAATATATTTGTGATATTAATCGGTGTCCGGACTAGATTGACTCCAGATTGACAGTCATAAGGTCGACCGCTATTGGTCGACAGGGTAAAAAGGTTGACAAGGTCAAAAGGTCAAAAGGGTCAAAATGTCAACATGAAAAAGGTCAACATGAGGTTGTTATTTTTATAAACAATTGAGCCGACATATGCCGACAGGTGGTATTTCATGCCCTACCATCCACTACGGTGTGGAGGGAGAATATAATAGTGCAAGTTTAGCAAGCCATGCGAGGGGACGCGGTGTCAATACCAAGCTATGTCGACATAGACACACAAAGCCCATGAAAAACCTTTTTCATTTTGACCCTGTCGATCTTTTCAATGTCAAACTTTTGACCCCGTCAACCTTTTTACTGTCCACCTATTGAACCTGCCAACCTTTTGACCCTTTTGACCTTTGACTTTCGACCTATAGTGGTCAACCTTATGACCACAGAACTACACATTGTAGATCTAAAACACCATAAGCATATTAACCATACAGCAAGTGGTATATAGCTGATTTTCTGTACTATAAAGGCCTGGTTCTGAGTAAAGTCAATCATCACAGAATTTTTTTGTTACTCTGCAACAATCCATAAAAACTTTTTTGGTGCATGTCTTACACCTGCTGTATGTGCACCAACATAGACATAGTTGCAATGGAGACATGCGGTATCATAAATGTGTAGGAAATGTTCTATGTGTTCTGGCGGTGACTCGGCGGTCAATATTTGGAGTGTACTTTTATGGCCATGTTAGGGGGATATTGAAAAAAGCACAAAGGGCCTGATTCAGACCTGGTCACAGAAATTTATGCACAAACACTTGAACTGTGATCGACTCGCAGTCACTGTTTAAATTCCAACTAGGGGCAGCGTTGATGCAACATGGGACACAACATGGGACACAACATGGGACACAACATGGGACACAACATGGGACACAACATGGTGAACCATGGAGGGCTGGGCCCGAGTATTTTCCATGTCTGGCAGTTCTGGGTGAGGGTTGAGATGCTGGGTAATAAAACATGGCTGCCCTGTGCCTGGCTTTGCAGCTAGGCCACACTGCCACGGGACTGCAGGTCATGTGTGACTGTTTCATTGTGGAACGAACCGCTCGCCCTTTGCCGATGGACCTGCAAAATTTTGACCCAGTGGTTGTGTCTCAGAAATGTGCTATTGAAGTAAATAAATATTACATTATTGTACATGGGTATTTATTTCCTGAAAATGTCTTAATCTTAACACTTATACCAGAAAATCTAAGTGGCCAATCTTTTCTTATGGGTGGAGGGGATATATTATCTTTGTGTTATTCATGCCAAGTTCCATTGTGCTTTGTATACAGACTCAGCCACACACATATATACTGTACAAGTGGCCATATCAAATTAATCATCAGTTTCTTGGTTTGTCCTGGTCGCATTGCATTGTGACTAAGATGCAACTGGAACCTGGTGGATCACTAACATTGGGAATCTCATGATTGGCATAATGGGTTGTGAGGCTAATGCTGCTTTCAGACCGCATAACTGGTTTGACCCTGTATTTGAAAACGTTTCCAAAAACGGGTCTGCCAGATAAAACCCCTTTCACAACGCAGCTCTTAAACGGTATATTACCGTTTAAGTGCCGATTTTTTGACACTGGCAGACCCGTTTTTGGAAACTTTCCAAATACAGGGTCAAAGCCAGTGCAGCCTTCAGCCCTCCCCTCCGTGCAGCTCCCCCCTCCCCCCCTCCCCCCCGCCCCCCTTATAAGAAAAGTGACTTTTGGAAAATGGCTGCCCCCATACGAAAGGGGCAGCCATTTACTGAAAGACACTTTTTTTCATAAGTGCTTCCGACCATACTGAACTGCAGTGCCGGGATCCACAACGGAGGTACCGGCTGCACGGGGGGTAGGTCGACACGGGGGGGGGGGGGGGCGTCGACACGCGCGGGGGGAGGGGTGTCGACACGCGCGTGGGGGGGGCGCGGGGCGGCTCCAGTGCTGTGAATATTTAATAAGCGCTCATTAAATATTCACTGCGCTGAATTTAGGACCCAGCTCATTGGCTGGGTCCTAAATACCGTTTCAGACCCGATTTTGAGCCTAAAATACCGGTTCTGAAACGGGTAGGACCCTGCATTTTAACCGGTTAGAAAAAAACGGTATTTTCTAACCAGGTAAAGTGGTCCTGCACCTTTCAGACCGCACAGATTACCGTTTTAAAACGGTAAAAAAAAACGGCAATATACCATTTACAAAGTGCGGTCTGAAAGGGGCATTAGTGTATGAGGACACATCTGTAGGTGATTTATTTTACCCAGTAATGGGAAGGCCAAAGGTGACAAATGAGGGGAAGGAGGATTCAAATGTTATTCCCTTAACTGTACTTACAGCCTGATTCAGACTGAGCCCAGAGATCAGTTAGCATATCCTGCTAGAGCGTAAGAATGGCCGTGAGTGCGATCGCAGCCACGTGAATGATGAGAAATCCATTTGCAATCACTCGCCATCAAATGGATTTTCCACCCACTCCCCCTGTGTGCAGTGGCTGCGTAGCCAAATACTTGCGCTGCAGTGATGGCAGTTTGAGGCCGGAGATAACGTCAGAGGGACCTGCCTGCATTTTCTGTGACACTCTGAAAATGGGCAGGTGCCAATCATCTTTTGAACTGGCAACGATGGAAAGCCATCACTTGCTTACATTGCAGAATGGCTGTGCGAATACACACTATGAAGCACAAGCAAATGCAGCCATTTTATAATTGGCAGGGCTGCAAAGTACGTCTGCAAATGGGTCTAAATTAGGCCCTTAGTTAAAAAAAAATCAACTATTTAATGGGTCACGAATTAGCAGCTGAAAAATGCGATATGGTGCAATGTTATTACCTGATCATGTGCAAATTTCTGACAATACAACACCCACACCTATTGGCCTACCTAAGTCCCCAGAATATGCATCACTCACCCTATATAAAGGGGTCGACACCATTTTGACCTTTGAAAGGTAGTAAGAAGAGCAGGGTGGAGAGGAGAGGAGGAAAGAGACAGAGAGACCAGCAGTGGCATAACCAGCATGGTGCCAAGGAGGGCTGCGGGGGCTGCGGGGGCTGCGGGGGCTGCGGGGGCTGCGGGGGCTGCGGGGCTATTGTTATGCTACTGTCCACATCTCAGAAGAGGTTCTACTCCGCAGACTGCACAGCGATTAAGCCTGGATTCACAAGCTGCTGGTGAATAATTCCTTGAAAAACACTATTACAATGTACACCTAGGCTAAGCTCCAGCAGAGCAAAAACAATCCCCTACATTTTAAAAATCCAAAAGCAAATATTTACCACAAAATAACCCACAGCCCCATGTTTAGCCATGTTTCCATGAGGAAGTGACGCCCACGTCTATTGACGAAGACGTACCCCCTCACGTCTGGTGCCCGAATCCCAATGTGGGTGCAGTCTATGGCTCCTAGCACATTAGGGAACAATGACCATGAGCTCACAAACTGAGTGGAGCCTGTGGCAAAGAAGTGGAGGGCACACATTCATTTTTGCAGCCCAGACACTGCATAGTTGGCAGCCCCAAAAGGCTTCAAATCATTTCTCACCTGCTCATATAATTCAATAGGGTAGTGCAGTTCAGCCTAAACATCCCCACCACCTCTTGATCTGAGAGGGAGTCCAGGTACACCTTTGCATGGTACCTACGGGAAGCAGAAAGTGGTCTGGGGACTTGGATCTGGTGCGCAGCTTGCTCCTTCCTCCTGCGCAGTTCCTCCAAACAGGCAATATCACACACAACCAACTCAACTCCAGACAGCAAAAACTCCATTGCTAAAACCCTCAAAGAGCCCTTAACAATGTTGGGGTATATGTATGGGGTGTTTCTGATTATAGTAGGGGACACCTGTGTAAAAATTAACCATTTCAATTTTTTGTCCTGTTGGTCTGTTTCAAAACCGCCCATCACAACCTGGTCTGTTCTGGTGGTGATTTTTAGTAAAACTTCAGAGGTAAATTCCGAATTTGCATCCAATTAAATTGGTGATTTGTATACTTTTGATTGTGAAAACATCTGGATGCAATATGAAGTGCAAATTGAAACCGACAGGTAACCATGTGTTGAGAATTGTCCATAGAAAGATGTGATATACATCCTATTAACTTGGCAATTTTGGAAAAACTTGCAAATTTGGCTGTTTGTTTTTACTAAAAATAGCAAAAGTCGATATATCTCATCCCATTAAATTTCACCCAGAGATACTTTGGCAGGACCTAGCTTAGTGATATCCTAAAACATTAATTCAAATATTGGTTGAAGTTGAAGGACTGATGTATTTTTCTACCTCAGCAGCACTTATGTACTTAAATGGATGACTAAATATGTTATACCCCTTTTAGTCAAACTTTCCAGCCTCCCATCAGAGGTGGTAGAGGCAAATACAGTAGTACAATGTAAACATGCTTGGATTAGACATATTGATATCCTTACAAAAAAATAAGGATCAAATATGGTTTGAGGTAACATGTTTAAAAAAGGGGCAGACTAGATGGACCAAGTGGTTCTTATCTTCCATCAAATTCTATGTTTCTAATAAAAGTTCTCCAAGGACACTCCTGGCTTTCTCCAGATGAAGGCCTCGCTCTTTCCCAAACATTTCCAGAAATGACTACTGTACGCACTTTACAATTTCATACAGGGGAAAATCATGGGTTATTACTAGTGTTGATCTTAAAGTTAGAGGATTTACAGAGTTTGTTTTGTAATTTAAAGAATTCTACATTCCACAATGGCTGCCATTTTCCAATATGGCAGACAAAATGTTTGTATAAAAATAATGTTCTAAATAACAAAAAAAATACAATTAACACAAAATTGAGCAAATAAATAGACTTTTAAAAAATTAACAAAATCTGCGTTCTTTTTAAAGATGCTTTCCAATAGGATTGGGCCCTACTTCCTAATTTATTCACCCATGTATAACGATGTATCCTTGATAGGCTAAAATTTTTCTAAAACTGCCCAATTGTACTAATCTCTCCACTAATAGCAGAAAGCATTTTGCCTTCCCCAATGGTCAGAATACATAGAAAGCTCTTTAGAGAGACTGATTGTGAGGTAGAAAGTGAATTAAAAGAGCTATTTTTAATCTGAAATAAACCATGTTACACAGCAAGTGGTGCAAATCCTTTTGCATGCAGTGTAAATACTGGTTACTTTTGCATACCTCCCAACATTGTGTGGGGCCCAGTCATGAGTCCAGTGTGTGCCTCTGGTGCCAATGCCCAGAAAATAAGACACAATCCTAGTAAAAGTGGGAATGGCTTCATGGAAATGCCTCAATAGTGAACCATGCCTCCCATTGGCATCATTATGGGGACATATCCAGAGATTTGTGAGTTAGCATGTATTATCGGTATACAGTTGGCATGTTGCGACTTGTACCTTGCTATACATAGATACAATGTAACAGGACACATCTGTTGGTGTCTACCAGGTGGGTGATCAGTGCCGGTTTCACCACTTTATCAAAGAGCAATTATTATCACAGTATTATTGTGCCTTGTAATATTTTGCCATATCAGCATTTCTTATAAGCACCAACTCCTTTTGTTTTGACTTTATCTATATTTTACATATCTCTTGCAAATTGCCTTGAGTTTCAACATGATAAAATATTCAATTTGTGATTTATTTGTTTCTGTAAGCAAATAAAGCCTCAATGACGTCTTCTGGTCTTGCAGCACCCACTGCTCAGCTAACATGGAACCATAATAAGACATAATAAAATCATTATACCTAGGGGCAATTTATGCAGAAAGATAAGATAAATCTCAATATAAAAGTGGTATAGTTGATTTATTTACACCAGTCTGGAGGCGCAGAGTGTGATGAAGTATGAAGGTTCGTCATAACGCTGGACCTGGTACAAACAAAGACTGCAGCAAAGCTTTGTGGAATATCAGAAGGGTGTATAAATTCAAGGTGGGGCCCTGTAGTCACAATTTCACTCTGATAATATATTCCGTATCCCTGACTGTCTCATAATCAAGAATACCGTTCAAATATCGGGTGTTGCTATGAATAAGTTATGTTGAATCATATATATCCTGTACATTTATTAAATTGGAAAATAGTTTCCTTGTAGTACCGCACAAGCTATGAGTAGCTGGTCTGTGTGATAGGAAGCAGCAGTGAGTGCGACACGCAAGTCTTAGAAAGAGGCAGAGACTATTTCGAAGTGTGTATGTACTTGCCAGTGCTGGGTCCCCATTGCTCACATTGATGATGGGAAACACGTACTGTATCATTGAATGTGTACCCAACTTTAGAGTTTGATGGAGGGAAACAAGGCAATAGCAGCTCACCTAAATAATTATTTTGGTCAATATTCACTACCAAAGGAGCGGTGAAGGGGCCATGGTTACAGTAAGTTGCAAGGACATTCATAAAAATAAGTTAAAATAAAGTACATTTACAGAGGCGAAGGGCCTTACAGAATGCTCAAAATGGAAAGCGTACAGTATCTATCTATCTATCTATCTATCTATCTATCTATCTATCTATCTATCTATCAGGCCAGATGGGATTAATCCAAGGAAACTATGAGAGCTTAAAGATGGGCTGGTAGCACCATTAACATAATTATTTAACCAGTCACTAGCTACAAGAGCAATTCCAGAGGACTGGAAAAGAGCAAATGGCATGCCACTGCACAAAAGTGGAAGCAAGGAAGAAGTAAATAACTACAGACCAGTAAAGCTGGGTACACATTAGAAAATATGCCCTATGAATAATGTCATTAATATTTTGCCTTGAACTCCACTGAGCTCCAGAACAAGAAAACATCTTTTGTGAAAACAGAATGATTTCACAAAAAAAATCTTAAAAAATATCAGTGGCCACATCCAGGAATATCAGTGACTATAAAGTCAGGATTCTACTGCATGTACAGACAAGAGCAGGGACATTTATGACCCAAAGGAGTGGGCAGCATCAACTACAGTATATTGTGAGTACAAACTAGACAATATGCACAAAAATAGCATTAATGATATTGTTACTGTGCATATAATTTGCAAAAATTGTCTAATGTGTACCCAGCCTACACCAGTAGTAGGGAAAGCATGAGACTGGATTAAAAAACAGTTACTTGGATAAGATTGGAGTACATTCTACTGTATGGAGGTCGATTTTACGAGCGGGGTAAACCAGGGATCTGTACTTGGAACAGTGCCTTTATTATCTTTGTTGGTGACATTGCAAATGGTATTGAGGGGAATATACATTTGTGCAGATGACATGAAGATATGCAACAGGGTCAACACCTCGGGTGTAAAACAAATGATTGAGGATCTAGGTAGCTTAAAGAGTGGTCAAGGACATGGATAAGTGAAAAGCATCCCATTAGAAGTGGTAAAGGCTAAGACAGTAGATCAATTTATAAATGCTTGACATAGGCATATAAATATCCTTACAAAGAACTAAGGGGAAAAGGGTGTTAGATAGACCAAGTGGTTCTTATCTGCCATCAAATTCAATGTCTCTATGTTTTAGGTCACCTGTACACATGCTCCCTTTGCCTTTAATGTTGCCGATGCACAATCATCCATTCAATAGTGTTTGTTTAGTGGTACTGTACTAATGTCAGCTTCAGAAGTTGTCACTGGTTGGCCAAGGTTCACTGGGAAGAGACAGTCAGTGTCTGGAGACAAGCAGTGTTTGACAGTGTGGGAGGCTGTAGTTAGCACTGGGAGAGGCTGTTGGTGACAGCAGGATAGCTCTTGGGTGATGGAGAGGCACGTGATTACTGAGGAGTTGACAGGTATTGGGTGGCTGGAATAAGCAGAGTGTGGCAGTAAGAGGTATTGAGGGGCATTGGTTGATAAGGAAAAGCAGATGGTGATGGGGAAAGGCAGTGGGTGATAGAGAGATATGGGGTTATTTACTGCCGAGTTCAAGCCCTGGGATCATGCAAGAGCAAAGTGACTGGCTTGACTGGAACAGTCAAAGAGATACTGTATGCTAGTAATGAAGGCAAAAGCAAGACTGCTGCTCCTATCCATGCTGCTGAGAGCAATATGGTGGAACCACCTCCTCCTTCAACCTACAAATTCCCGATCACTCAGGAGGCAGAGAGGAGGAACCATGGAGACATGAGGCAGATGTAAGGTGCAACCTGAGTGTAGACATACAGTATGTGCTCACTTTTTAAGGCATGCTCCATAGCAATTTTTCCATTTTACCATAACCATTTGGGTAGTGCTTAAAGTGGTCCAAGGGTGGTGGTGGAACTCACCCCTCTACACCCACCCTTGCGGGCCACACCCCTAGCACCTCCCACCTGGTAGAAGCCATGCCCCTAATGCCACCCTTACATGGTATCAAGGGTATTCAGTGGTGCGATGGGGGGCAGGTATTCGGTAGGGAGGCATCTCAGGCGCTCAGTAAGCTGCGATGTTTGCAGCTTATGAGACAATCTAAATGAGGGCCTGTGTGTGTGTATACAGACAGGCATTATTAGAAAACTTTTTGTTTTATAATGCACCTCCAACCAGGGCCTTTTCTAGACAATTTCGCTCCCATTGTGAATAAATGAAAATGCGCCCCCTTCCAATACATAGCGTGATAGTGAAGAAATTGCGTGTGTCAAAAAGGGTGTGGCTTAATAAAGAGGGGGTGTGGCTTAATATAAGGGGCGTGGTCTGTCAGGAAAACAATTACCTTGCACCTAACTTTGCAACCTGCATGTCCAGACATTGGTTACCGCAAGAATTGTCATTGTCCTCCCACACTTAAATTGGCCGGCTGAAGGCCACACAGTGACATAAAAATATAAACGCCCAAACAGTGACCAAGTACGCCTCACAGATCAAGCCCAAACAATGACTGGTTACTGAAATCATTATATACTGTTTATCTGTAATGCCACATACTGTGATGCCAATTACACATTACAACCCATACCGTGATGCTAATTACACAATATGCCACACACCGTGATATCCATTACACATTACACCCCATACCGTGATGCCAATTACACATTATACCCCATACCATGATGCTAATTACAAAATATGCCGCACACCATGATGCCAATTACACATTTCACCCCATACCGTGATGCTAATTACACAATACGCCACACACAGTGGTGCCCATTACACATTATGCCACACACCGTGATGCCCATTACACCCCACACCATGATGCCCATTATGCCGCACAACATGATGCCCATTACACATATGCCCCCACAGTACCAGATATGCCCCCACAGGGCCAGATATGCCCCCACAGTGCCAGACATGCCCCCACAGTGCCAGATATGAGCCCACAGTGCCAGATATGCCCCCACAGTGCCAGCCTGGTATTCCCCCACAGTGCTATAAATACATATGCCCCAAATATGTAACAGAATATCCCAGCAGCAGCACAACTCACAGTTGTTGCTGCTGCTGTCAGGGAGAGGAGAGTCTGTGTCATCCTCCCGTGCTGGCTGATTCCTCGTCCTCCGCTGCTGCCTCACTTTGAAGGGGACGGGAGCGCATAACGCGTCTCTCCTTCCCCTGGGCTGTCAGCTAATCATACCTCGCGGGATGGCTCCTGATTGGCTGCCGGCCCGTGAGCTCTGATTGACTTGGGGTCTGGATGCCAATCAGGAGCCAGTCCCCAAGCTCTGATTGGCTGATGGGAAGGAAGCAGACGGAGGTGCTACTGCTACTACACTGTGTACGGATGGCGGCTGGTGGGGTAACTGTACACAGTGTGCTAGGCTGCTGCGGAGGCAGGGGGATGCTAAGCGGGCTCTGGAGGCTAAGCTCTAAGCCTGCTAAATGTAATTGTGGCCGTGCGCGGTGGGCGGAAGGAGGCGGAACTGAGTTTCGGCTTCAATTACAACCGCCGGAACTCTGTTCTGCCCCGTTCCGGTCCACTTTAACCCCTGCCTTTGAGTGCCAAGGGAATTTGTCAGTTCTGAAAACCTTTTTTTATTAACCCTTTGAGTGCAAATGTTGCTGTGAGAGATCCTCAAAAAATACTTTAAAATGTCAGCTCCGCTCTCAGCATCTGTTGTTTTTTGGGTGCAATATTTAACCAAGCTTCAATTAATTGTCCTGGCTGTATTTGTGATTATATATATATACAGTATATATATATATATATATATATATATATATATGTAATATATATATACTAAAAGAACAGTTGCTGTGAGGATCTCTCACAGCAACGTTGGCACTCAAAGGGTTAAAAAATGATATAGGCCAAACACTGCATCAGGATGCTTTGGTCTTTTTCTTGTTCTACCAGGATGTTGAAGCATAGTCATTATAGTCCATGCTATATTAGTGGGATTACCCCACGCAGGAAGGCACCTTGGCCAATCATATATATATATATATATATATAGTATGTGTGTGTTTGTATGCATCACGTACAAGGGTCAGGCACTCACAATAAGAAATAGCAGCTGTGTCAGGTGCCTTCACAATGCGTAATATACAGAAGCAGAAGGTGCTGCACTTCAACTAAATACTTTGCATCCAGACCGATGTCCTCATTTAGTTGAAGTTCCGTACCTTCTGCTTTTACAGTATACACACACACACACACATAGATATATTGGCCCTTATTCTGAATCGGACGGTACGGCCCGCGTGCGGCCGTACTGCCGATGTTTTTAGTCTGCACATGCGCAGAGGTCAATCTGCGCATGTGCAGCCCCATTCGCCGCAGACGTATTTCGTCCGCCGCAAAGGGGGCGTATAGGGGCGTGAGGGGCTTCATACCCTCATTTCCCTATGTATACGCCCCGCGTTTCATGGGCGTTCCCATGCAAAGGCGGGGCGTATGCATGCTAATCAGGGTATGACGCCACTGATGGGGGCGGAAAGCTGACGTCGCCGGATGTCAGCTCTCAGCCCCCATACAAGCTATCACACGGACGATTGTCCGTGTGGTCTCAGCTTGCGGGAGCTGCTGTGGCGTGCGGCCCTGCCTTCGATGGTCGACGACCATCGAATGCAGGGGGCAGCTCCCACCATGGTGGAGGCGTACGCCCCACCATTTTTATGCGGATCGCCAGCCGTCCGTGTACGGACGGCCGTGGCGATCCGTCTCGTGGGCGGGGATTGGTTTGTGCGGCCGGAGCACCGTGTGCGGCTCCGGCCGCACCAACCAGAATAAGGGCCATTGCTCTGTACAGTGTATATATATATATATATATATATATATATATATATATATATATATAGTGTAAATGGCAAAGAGGCGTCACTCAGAGACTGGATACCAATTTAAAACTTTATTGTGTGGTGACCGACACCAGTGTTTCGAGCAGACTGCTCGTCCTCAGGGTACAACTCACAGACAACAACTGACAGAGTTATATACCCTACAAAAATTCCCGCGCCCACCAATGCATAATTATACTTACCTGGATCAGGTGTGCCCTCAGCGTGTGAGGCGTGTAGACGGATCCCTCCTTGGCCGCTGCGTGCTTCCGGGTGACGTCATCGGCACGCGTCACCGCTCCCGGAACGCACGTCGGCAACAGGAGTACACCCGGCTTCCGCGTCTGTGACACGCAGGAGCTATCCCGTCCAGGTATAACCCTAAGAGCACAATACAAAGATGGGCAAAATGAAGTGTTAAAGATGCCTACACAATATGGCATGAATATAAACGTGTACAGTATTAAAATATACGGTGTTACAATATTAATATCAAAAAGCACAAAAATGACAAAAAAGAGAAATGTATAAAAAGACAAACATGACGGACATATTAAAAAGTAACCCCTTGTAAGTCAGAATCAATTATAATAATATATAAGCGAATATCTAGTAACAAATTCCCCTAACTAGGGAAAGAAATAACAGTTTAATAACTCCATTATTTATTCACTAATCTGACCTACGCTTTAACAAGTGACCAACCCTCTGTGGGAGCAGTAACAATATGCAATTAATTAATAAAACAAGAAAAGTAGCAGACATTAATTAATATGAACCAAGGATTGCAAGTATACAGACCAGAGTGTGCTTATTAGATGGACGCTAAGCACAAAATGAAACAACATCACAAAAAGCTCTGCAACCCATGCTGTTCATTTAACCCCCTGGGTGCGATGGTATCCAACACATGGATCCATCGGGCTTCAGCCTGGAGGAGTTTTTTGCCTCTGTTGCCACCTCTATAATATATAGGAATGTGATCAATTATTTTTGACCTCACACTCGCTACACTATGGCCCAATAGCACACAGTGCCGCGCAAAAGGCTGATCACTGTTGCCAGAAGCGCTTATAAAATCTAAAATCCTCTGGGTTAATGAATTTGCTACAGATAGTCAGGTGGTCACTAAAAAAGTTAAACAGCAATGGTCCCTGATTACAACTGATAAAGACTTGCATGGTCTAAATAAATTGCAGATCATGCCATCATACAAACGGGGCAGAAATTTGAGCGATCTTGTAGTCAAGTTGGATGTAAGTGGACTTACTAAAAAATCTGCACCCACACACTTTTTGACCCGACCGGCAGGCTGCTATAGGTGTGTGGGATGCACCACTTGTGGTTCTTTATTGGCAGGAAAATTTATCAACCATCCTCACACGGGCCGCAGTATCCCCATCAAATTTGCGGTCACGTGTTCTACTAAATTTGTGGTTTACGTTCTGTCTTGTCCATGTGGTCTTTACTACGTGGGCAAGACAGAATGCCAGTTTAAGACCAGGATGGCGAATCATCGTCATGCTATCAGGCAGGCTCTCGCTTCTGGCAACAGTGATCAGCCTTTTGCGCGGCACTGTGTGCTATTGGGCCATAGTGTAGCGAGTGTGAGGTCAAAAATAATTGATCACATTCCTATATATTATAGAGGTGGCAACAGAGGCAAAAAACTCCTCCAGGCTGAAGCCCGATGGATCCATGTGTTGGATACCATCGCACCCAGGGGGTTAAATGAACAGCATGGGTTGCAGAGCTTTTTGTGATGTTGTTTCATTTTGTGCTTAGCGTCCATCTAATAAGCACACTCTGGTCTGTATACTTGCAATCCTTGGTTCATATTAATTAATGTCTGCTACTTTTCTTGTTTTATTAATTAATTGCATATTGTTACTGCTCCCACAGAGGGTTGGTCACTTGTTAAAGCGTAGGTCAGATTAGTGAATAAATAATGGAGTTATTAAACTGTTATTTCTTTCCCTAGTTAGGGGAATTTGTTACTAGATATTCGCTTATATATTATTATAATTGATTCTGACTTACAAGGGGTTACTTTTTAATATGTCCGTCATGTTTGTCTTTTTATACATTTCTCTTTTTTGTCATTTTTGTGCTTTTTGATATTAATATTGTAACACCGTATATTTTAATACTGTACACGTTTATATTCATGCCATATTGTGTAGGCATCTTTAACACTTCATTTTGCCCATCTTTGTATTGTGCTCTTAGGGTTATACCTGGACGGGATAGCTCCTGCGTGTCACAGACGCGGAAGCCGGGTGTACTCCTGTTGCCGACGTGCGTTCCGGGAGCGGTGACGCGTGCCGATGACGTCACCCGGAAGCACGCAGCGGCCAAGGAGGGATCCGTCTACACGCCTCACACGCTGAGGGCACACCTGATCCAGGTAAGTATAATTATGCATTGGTGGGCGCGGGAATTTTTGTAGGGTATATAACTCTGTCAGTTGTTGTCTGTGAGTTGTACCCTGAGGACGAGCAGTCTGCTCGAAACACTGGTGTCGGTCACCACACAATAAAGTTTTGAATTGGTATCCAGTCTCTGAGTGACGCCTCTTTGCCATTTACACTACAATTGGTCTACGACCTGGGAAGGCACCGGAGCAAGTATTATTTTTATACACCTGTGGAGTGCCGGATTTCTTCTTTGCCTATATATATATATATATATATATATATATATATATATATATATATAAATGGTTCCAGGTGCCCTAAGCTAATACGCACATAGTGTGGGCATGTATGGGCATACATGTGTGTTTTTTCTTTATGCAGGGGTCTTGTAACAGGAATCAGACCGCACTCTGCAGATCTCATACAGGCCCAAGTGTACTCAAATATTGAAAATCATGGTGAAATACCAACATTTCAACACCACACAGCATTTTTCCTCAGTAGTGATTCAGTGAACAAAACGGGGCACCGAGAATTTTTTTTCCTAGGGCATACAATTTTTAAGGTCAGCTCTGGCTGTGATTAGTTTGAAATTAATTTGCAACTCACTCACAATTGTATGATTTTTGTGTGCAGTCTGTGTGTAGCCCAGGATTTAACTCAGTGGCTGCGATAGAGACAGGTTGATCGGGGTGGAGCTGACGTCACATG
Organism: Crinia signifera; assembly: GCF_055691185.1. Taxonomy (NCBI): domain Eukaryota; kingdom Metazoa; phylum Chordata; class Amphibia; order Anura; family Myobatrachidae; genus Crinia; species Crinia signifera. The sequence continues at coordinate 2,586,582 of NC_139227.1, read as the reverse complement.
ACTTCCCCTCACACACCTGGGCACGCCGCTCACCATATAATGATTCCCCAGTGTGTGCAGTCTGTGTGTAGCCCAGGACTTACTCAGCGGCTGTGATAGAATCAGGCTGATCGGGGGCGGAGCTGATGTCACATGACTTCCCCTCACACACCTGGGCACGCCCCTCACCATATAATGATTCCCCAGTGTGTGCAGTCTGTGTGTAGCCCAGGATTTACTCAGTGGCTGCGATAGAGACAGGCTGATCGGGGGCGGAGCTGATGTCACATGACTTCCCCTCACACCTGGCCACGCCCCTCACCATGTAATGGTTCCCCAGTGTGTGCAGTCTGTGTGTAGCCCAGGACTTACTCAGCGGCTGTGATAGAATCAGGTTGATCGGGGGCAGAGCTGATGTTACTTTCTCTCCCTGAAAACACCTGGCCATGGCTGCGTTTTCCCTGATACTCGCTCACCATAAATGACCAGGTGACACCAACAAATTCAGGCTTCCTGTGAATCAGTTTCCATATGACAGTCGTGTGATCAGGTCTGACTATCCCCCTACGTCCAGGCCTGATTCCAGCACTGTGTATATAATGAGTGCTCCGATAGAACCAGATTGCAGATTTTGCATCAATGCTTGTGAATGGGAAATCATCATAAACTGATGAGATTCAAAGCAAAGTGAATGTATGTCAAACACGTCAATAAATAATAAACCAATTAAAGACTTATTTTCAGAATGTGTGTGTGTCACTTAATATAAACCAATAAGGTGATAGATGTTAAGTTCCATTGGCGTACCAAGACTCACGTTGTTAAACGGAATTCTCCCTCTTGTAAAGGTATCTTTGGCACGTCCTGGAGGAACTTTTATATTTTGCGATGGGAGATCCTTTTTCTCCGCTTTGTGGTGTTCAATTATTTTCACTCGTGCTCAAAAAAGAAAAATTAAAGGAGGTGTCTGAGCTTTCCGTGTATTCAAAGAATTATATTTCAGTGGTAAAGGCAAGTGGGGAGGCTGGTAAAGGATGGTGAACCTATAACAGCGTACCTCACTTACGTGATTAAAGAGGGGGGAAACACTTGCAAAGGTTTCTTTTAATAGAGACGGAGGGCGTACCCCTACTCACGATGTGTTAGGATGTTTTCAAACCTAAAAAGGTTTCTTTGCACGGGTTTCTCCCCAGGTGTAGCTCGTTATGTGATTACTTCTATGCTTCAAAAGTGAAAGAAATCTTTCTCCACTGTGGGGTGTTCAATATTTTTCACGTGTGCTCGAAAAGGGAAATATAGGAAGTGTCTCAGCATTCAATGCATTCAAAACATACTTTTCAAGTGATCTAGGTGGGTGGGGAGGCTGATCAAGGATAGTGAACCTATGACAGCGTACCTCACTTACGTGGTAAAAAAGGGGGGGAACACTTGTAAAGGTTTCTTTTTATAGAGAAGGAAGGCGTACCCTTACTCACGATGTATTATGATGTATTCAAACCTACAAAGGTTTCTTTACACTGGCTTCTCCCCTGGTACACCACGTTTTGTGTAATTATGTAGATTCGGGATATGTCCGTCAGACCCAATGCTCCCCCGGTATGAGTTCCATGTAATAAAAAATTTTTTTGGCAAAGTGTAACCAAATGTTCTTTATTTGATCGCTATTATAGGTACCGGATATGATGGCGTACCTTACTCACCCCTGTTTATGGGGGAAACACGCTCGTAGCGGTTTCTTTTTCCACTATGGTGGTGGATGGTATAAGGGGATGCCAGATAGAACCAGGAGACAGATTGTAAAAATCTTACTGTATATTTTAATTCAAAAAAGTTCTTTGTACAAGTCCCATATGGTGGATTAAGCGGACCAAACCACAATCAATCCAGAAAAAAATCCAATACAAGATACACAAGATGCAAAAATTCACAAAAATTTCACAAAAATACAAAAAGATTAAAAACTGGATAAAACCAATACGTACATCCAAAGGGTGTGTGGCTGTTCACTCTCCTCTGACAGGATCAACGCGTTTCGGTCTGGGTGACCTTTATCAAGATGTGTCAGAGAGGAGTGAAGGGCCACTATTTATGAGATGAACAGCCAATGGAGGGAAGACAGAAGTGACATTAGCGTTTTTTTTTTTTCCTTTCCCTTCCTCCCTGCATATAATTTCAGTGTGAATGTACACATTCTGATTTAAAATAAACAATATCTTCTAAAATACAGTCCAACTTCTATAATAAAACAAATAGAAAAGTCTATAAAAAGTCCATTTCTCAGAGTCATTTCCGTTGCTATGGAAACCCGCCCACACTTCCGGTTTTTGTATAAACGTAACTTTATAGGCTGTGTCTGCTGAGCCTAATTTGGGTAGTTATACTTTAGTATATATTCTGAATATGTGCATGGCCTCCCGGACGTAATGTCGGGTTTCCACGGCAACCGGACGCTTCCCTGCATTTAAACAAAACAGGAGATTAGTATACATCAGAAAGTCTATTTTGTCAATACATTTCAGCTTATATTCACGGACATTTTCTGCAGTCCTTTTATATATCAATTTATATGGCTTGTTTGGCTTAGTGGACAAATAAATACGGCCGCGATCGCAAGAATCCGCGGTCGAAAATAATGTCAACATTTTGTGTTATGACCAGTAGCAAAAAAACTTATGAAATCATAACAGTGCATATAAAAGGGTAATTTATTAAAGTCCCTTAATTTACAAATGTATGCTAGGTTATGTGGACAGATACATCCGACCGCGATCGCAAAATCCGCGGCCGAAAATAGTGTCGACATTATACCAGCTGGGCAGAGGTGTCAACATAATACCAGCTAGGCGCAGAATGAGGTACTAAAGGCATGAGGATATATAGATTGTGAACACTATGTCTGCAGTCGGAAGCAGGTGTCCACAATATATCATTGGGACACATTAAAGAGTATGAAGTTTATAAAGCCTACCAAGGCTTCCGGCGGACCCAACAGTACCTACAAAAACCATTTAAGTTCAAAGTCACTGTTGAGTCTGCCGGGTAGTAGGGTCTTACAATTAAAAATCAACTTCATCTCTGCCTTGGCAAGTGTTGCCGTGCAGTCAGGTTGCCTAGTACTCCCCTTTATTATCTTAAGGCCCCCAAATTCAACGATAGCTTTAGTGGAGCATTGGTGGATGGTCTTAAAGTGGGCAGAGAGTGCATGTGTTTCAAGGCCCTTTCTTATGTTCCTAACATGCTCACTAAGACGGACTTTTAGGGGTCTTGATGTGCGTCCTATATAATATTTCTCACAGCTACACTTGATCATATATATCACGTTTTTAGAGTTGCACGTTATGAAATCATAAACCTTGATGTTGTACCCATTTATCGTGTATTCTTCTGTTTTATTGTTTCCCAAGCTCTTGACATTTTTGCAGCCCTGACAACATCCGCATCTATAAAACCCTTTTGATTTTATGCCGGGTTTTGGGGTGTTGGATAAAAAATTGCTGCTTACTAGGTTAGTGCGCAAGTTTGGCGCCCGCCTGTAGATGTGCTTAGGGCGATCTGGGATCAATTTTCCTAAAATAGGATCCTTTCGTATTATATCCCAGTGCTTGTTGAAAACCCGTTCTATTTTTTTGTGTTCGTCTGTGAACGTGGTTACAAACGCATAGGCGAAATCATTATTTTTGTCTTTTTTAGGCCTATTAGGAGGGGGAGCTGTTGTGCTTTCTTCTTGGCTTAGGTTAACCTGTTCTAAACCTCTCAAGACGGTGCTTTCCTTGTATCCACAAGCCAGGAATTTATCTTTCATTTTAACAGCTTGTGTGTTATATACTGTATCTTCTAGGCAATTTCTTCTCAACCTTTTAAATTGGCCTGTGGGTACTGCATTAAGCCAATGATCGTGATGGCAGCTGGAATAAGGGATGTAGGACCCGGAATCTGTGGGTTTTATGTAGCTTTTGTACTTAAGGGTCTCATTTTCAATATACACAGTAATATCAAGGAAGTTAATCTCCACTGATTGGATATCAAAGGAAAGGACAATATTTCTGTCATTATTGTTTAAATACGCACAGAAAGAATTAAGGGTTTCTCTGTCTCCCCTCCACAAGAAAAAAATATCGTCCATATACCGCATATAGGACACCAGACTCGCCCCGAATTGGTTGGGAGCCCAGATGGTATCGAGCTCCCATGCGCCCATAAATATGTTCGCATAACTCGGGGCGAATCTGGTGCCCATCGCGGTTCCAGTCTGCTGCAGGTAAAATTCCTCATTAAATAAGAAGTAGTTATTCTGGAGAATAAACTGTATCCCCTCCAGAATAAATTTCTGAAGAGAGGCAGGTTTATCAGTCCCCTCCAAGAACCGCTTGACACTCTCCACACCATCACCATGATTGATGATGGTGTAGAGAGAGCTCACGTCAGCAGTGACCAGCAGGTCACCATCTTCCCAATTTATGGTGGATATCTCCTTAAGGAAGTCCCCGGTGTCCTTGAGGTGGGACTTGTTGGTGAGGACCAGAGGTTGAAGGTGGTGATCGATGAGCATCGACAAATTTGCGGTCAGGGAGTTTACCCCCGATATAATCGGTCGTCCCGGAGGATCTACCAATTTTTTATGCACTTTTGGGAGAATGTACATGACCGGGGTAGATGGTTTATCATTCATTAGAAACTGTGCCTCTCCCTTGCTAATGACTTCATTGTCTAATGCCACATCGATCAGTGCCTTCCATTTGGGGAGGGTGGTGGCAGTGGGGTCATTCCTCAGTTTTCTGTACGTCATGGTGTCCCCTAGTTGACGCATTACTTCTGCTTTGTATTTAATTGTGTCCAGAACCACCACTCCCCCCCCCCCTTGTCTGCCGGCTTTATAATAATTTCTTTATTATCTCTTAAAGCGCTTATCGCTTCTTTCTCTTTTTTGGACAAGTTTGAGTTGGACTTATTTATCTCAATAGTTTTAGCCTCCTCCATTTTTTGTAGGTACTGTTGGGTCCGCCGGAAGCCTTGGTAGGCTTTATAAACTTCATACTCTTTAATGTGTCCCAATGATATATTGTGGACACCTGCTTCCGACTGCAGACATAGTGTTCACAATCTATATATCCTCATGCCTTTAGTACCTCATTCTGCGCCTAGCTGGTATTATGTTGACACCTCTGCCCAGCTGGTATAATGTCGACACTATTTTCGGCCGCGGATTTTGCGATCGCGGTCGGATGTATCTGTCCACATAACCTAGCATACATTTGTAAATTAAGGGACTTTAATAAATTACCCTTTTATATGCACTGTTATGATTTCATAAGTTTTTTTGCTACTGGTCATAACACAAAATGTTGACATTATTTTTGACCGCGGATTCTTGCGATCGCGGCCGTATTTATTTGTCCACTAAGCCAAACAAGCCATATAAATTGATATATAAAAGGACTGCAGAAAATGTCCGTGAATATAAGCTGAAATGTATTGACAAAATAGACTTTCTGATGTATACTAATCTCCTGTTTTGTTTAAATGCAGGGAAGCGTCCGGTTGCCGTGGAAACCCGACATTACGTCCGGGAGGCGTTTCCCACACTCACTACGCACAGGTCCCTCTTCCGATATGCGTTCCATATGAACGCCTGACTTGCGTCTCAGTGAAGATTTTATCCAACTTCAGACGCCCTACCGGAAGGCACGCGTCATGCGTGTCAGCAATATCCAACCGCAGGAGGGCATTTCCGGCTCCCTGCGTTCCAACAAACTTCCGGGTTCCGGAAAATCTCAAAGCCTAAACGATCGCACAAACGATATGGACCTAGTATGGTCCCATCAAGGAGGAGGCCATGCACATATTCAGAATATATACTAAAGTATAACTACCCAAATTAGGCTCAGCAGACACAGCCTATAAAGTTACGTTTATACAAAAACCGGAAGTGTGGGCGGGTTTCCATAGCAACGGAAACGACTCTGAGAAATGGACTTTTTATGGACTTTTCTATTTGTTTTATTATAGAAGTTGGACTGTATTTTAGAAGATATTGTTTATTTTAAATCAGAATGTGTACATCCACACTGTAATTATATGCAGGGAGGAAGGGAAAGGAAAAAAAAAAACGCTAATGTCACTTCCTGTCTTCCCTCCATTGGCTGTTCATCTCATAAATAGTGGCCCTTCACTCCTCTCTGACACAGCTTGATAAAGGTCACCCAGACCGAAACGCGTTGATCCTGTCAGAGGAGAGTGAACAGCCACACACCCTTTGGATGTACGTATTGGTTTTATCCAGTTTTTAATCTTTTTGTATTTTTGTGAAATTTTTGTGAATTTTTGCATCTTGTGTATCTTGTATTGGATTTTTTTCTGGATTGATTGTGGTTTGGTCCGCTTAATCCACCATATGGGACTTGTACAAAGAACTTTTTTGAATTAAAATATACAGTAAGATTTTTACAATCTGTCTCCTGGTTCTATCTGGCATCCCCTTATACCATCCACCACCATAGTGGAAAAAGAAACCGCTACGAGCGTGTTTCCCCCATAAACAGGGGTGAGTAAGGTACGCCATCATATCCGGTACCTATAATAGCGATCAAATAAAGAACATTTGGTTACACTTTGCCAAAAAAAAATTTTATTTCATGGAACTCATACCGGGGGAGCATTGGGTCTGACGGACATATCCCGAATCTACATAATTACACAAAACGTGGTGTACCAGGGGAGAAGCCAGTGTAAAGAAACCTTTGTAGGTTTGAATACATCATAATACATCGTGAGTAAGGGTACGCCTTCCTTCTCTATAAAAAGAAACCTTTACAAGTGTTCCCCCCCTTTTTTACCACGTAAGTGAGGTACGCTGTCATAGGTTCACTATCCTTGATCAGCCTCCCCACCCACCTTGATCACTTGAAAAGTATGTTTTGAATGCATTGAATGCTGAGACACTTCCTATATTTCCCTTTTCGAGCACACGTGAAAAATATTGAACACCCCACAGTGGAGAAAGATTTCTTTCACTTTTGAAGCATAGAAGTAATCACATAACGAGCTACACCTGGGGAGAAACCCGTGCAAAGAAACCTTTTTAGGTTTGAAAACATCCTAACACATCGTGAGTAGGGGTACGCCCTCCGTCTCTATTAAAAGAAACCTTTGCAAGTGTTTCCCCCCTCTTTAATCACGTAAGTGAGGTACGCTGTTATAGGTCCACTATCCTTTACCAGCCTCCCCACTTGCCTTTACCACTGAAATATAATTCTTTGAATACACGGAAAGCTCAGACACCTCCTTTAATTTTTCTTTTTTGAGCACGAGTGAAAATAATTGAACACCACAAAGCGGAGAAAAAGGATCTCCCATCGCAAAATATAAAAGTTCCTCCAGGACGTGCCAAAGATACCTTTACAAGAGGGAGAATTCCGTTTAACAACGTGAGTCTTGGTACGCCAATGGAACTTAACATCTATCACCTTATTGGTTTATATTAAGTGACACACACACATTCTGAAAATAAGTCTTTAATTGGTTTATTATTTATTTATTCTTTTCACCGAACTTCTTTTGATCCGGATTCCTACTCCCACTTGAGAACACTTCCATTTCAATTAAGGAGAAGCCGGTAACATACAAGCATCAAAGATTCCTCTGCGCCACTTTTCTATCTCCCCCTCTTGTCTTGTTGTATGGTTTATGAAGTATTGGTGTTACTTCTGGGGTCTGTGAATTGAGGCAGCATTGCGCCACGTATCACCTGTTAATCTTGTTCTGTAAAGTATATGTCAAACACGTGTTTGTACAGGTCTAGTCACCTGCATTATTTGTGGGATATATTACTACAAGTGCGAACATCTCTTATTTGCTAAAAATGGCAGCACCAAAAACTTGTCACTCAAAGGGTTAAAAACTCAAAAATATCCCAAATGAATCCCATGTGTACAAGGTATTGTATTGTAGTCACAGTAATTGTACAATGATTTCTAGGTGGCTAATTATTAACGATAAATGTATTGGCATCTCTAAAACAGATGCACCCTTGTCCAAACTGACTTTCGTGGAGTCACAGACCACACACAGCACCATAAATATTTTCAAGGGCAGTATTCCTGGGTTATTGATGGACACAGAGGATTTTTCTAGAGGCATCTTTCAAAGGTATTGATTGAACAAGCTGCTAAGACCGTACCAGTCGATAAGAATAAATGTGAAAATCCCAAGTCCACTTGAGATGGTTTAGAAAACACACTTTTCATTTAGAAATTCAGGTTTCCTTTCCCCTTTCATTGCCCTAATCACAACTTTCATAGAGAAATTACCAAGAAGTTCTCAGCTGCACAGAAATATCAATAGTTAATCACTTTGTCGTGCTTTGCTGGGGATGGTTTGCTAAAGTACCTTGCAGCCCCCTGCAAACCCCACTAACCCTGACCGTCTCCCTGAAGCGGATACGGGCAGAGAATCCACTCCCTGCCGCCATGCTGACGGGGACACGCATGCTTGTGAGATGCACACGTGTCCCCATCAGATTGAGCGCCTTATTGCCAGCCTGCGCCAGCTCAAGGGACCTGGCGATTCCACAGGCTGGCTGGGAGGCGCTCCATCTGTGTGTATGTATATATATATATATATACATACATATATATATGTGTGTAGCAAAGTGGGTAGAACAGTCACTCAGGACTTATCTAAGCTGTAGATGTAGGTAACCTGCCCCGGTGCCAGCTGCTGGAGGTGTATGTCAAACAAGCCCTTCAATATACTCTGTAGAAAGCACGTGCACCCAGGGACTACCAAATAGTGGTGAAGCAATGGACCAAGTTTATTCCATAGTGGTGGTCAACATTTTGGGGTCATTCCCCTGTCATCAGGACATATGAATACTGTATACCTGTTCATATGTCCTGATGACGGGGGAATTACCCCGAAACGTTGACCACCACTATGTTGTTTTTCCATTGTTTTTACTATCGCAGGGCATTTGTGTGGCTAAATATTGTCAGAGGTTTTTTTTAGATATTAAATACATATGAAATACAATAGTTAACATTGGCTAAATGCTGTGTAATGATTGCTTGTCTTTGGCAGGAGTACATGGTCTCTGCACATATGGCAATTGCGTTTGGGTGTTTTTAAGTCCAAGAAAAGGAAAGTGGGAAGGGATTAATATCGTTGAATAGGTTACTGTGCTTTTTTGACATGTTAAAACATACAGTAATATCGGGGATTAGAGCTCAGATTTATATTATAGAAATGTTTGTAAACCAAACAAAGATTTATTATTCAAATTATTTCTAAAGCTTTTAGTTAAAGCAATTTGCTGTGAGCAGGGGAAAGATGCATGTTAACGGGATTGTAAATGAGGTTTTTCCTCTAATTCTGTCACCCTTTAGCAGGACAAACTGTCATCCTGTAACGAAATGGTTCTTTGCATTCAGCCTGAGTTTGTGATTATTGATTTTATGTTTACAAACATATTTGTCCTTCACATTTGCGGTGCTTCATCTCGGAGACTGTCATTATAATAAACATTTAAATTCAGTTTCTCAAACTATGACCATGTATATCTCTCTCATACTACAAGGACAGGGCTGGACCACTGCAAATGTCAGTGTATAATGTGAAAACGTCTCATATTTGCACTGAAACAGACAAAGATCTAATATTCCACAGCAGGTATATGTTATACTATTAATCTTTATTATCGTTTAATTATTAGTAACCAGATATGCAGAGCCTTACACAATATATGAACATTAATGTTACATTAACCCTTTGAGTGGCAAAATCTCTGAAATATATGTAATATTCTCATTTAAAATGAGCGAGTCGCTCACATGTGTTATATAAATTCAAATAATAAACTTTCTGTAAAAAAAAATATATTTTCTATATAAGGTAAACATTGCAGGCCATTATGATGAATAAAAGATGTTTGCTTGGTAATTTTCTCACTTATTTTGACAAATTAATTTGGCATTCAAGGGGTTAAACAATCTTAAGATAAGTACGGTACAAAAGAAAGTCATGGCGTTGCAGAATGAAGACGTAGAATAATAAGTGTTACATTAGAATGTAGGTGACTTTGGAAATTAACGGACAAAGAAATAGAGTGGAGAATTAAACTGGATTTAATATAGAGGGCCAGATTATCTAAGGTTAAAAAGTGAAAAAATAGAGAGTGATAAACAGACAGCCAATCAGCTCCTGCCTGACATTTTTCAAACACAGTCTGTGACATGGCAGGTAGGAGCTGATTGGCTGGCTGTTTATCACTCTGGATTTTATCACTTTTGAATCTTAGAGAATCTGGCCCACAGTACTTAGGATAAGTACCATGGGAAATACAAAATAGTCCCAGCAATTCATTGTTTACTAACAATAGTTTATGCTGCGTCTACACATTGCCTTTTCACAGGACTTAGATGAACAGGATCCTGTTTAGCAGGATGCAGCAGGCTTTTGCTTTGACAGCATCTTGATAAAAGGCAATGTGTAGACGCAGCCATGTACTGTACTTGCATTTGCAGTCTCCTTTCTGCCAAACAGATCACTCTAAAAAGGACCTGTCAAAAGGCAATGTGCAGCCTTACAGAAAGATACAAAATACTGTAGTAAAGAAACAAAAAAACAACATGATGATCCAGCCCTTATTACAAATGGCACTTATATTTAAGTAGATTTGTAGATTTGTACTAAATATGATGGCACTGGATTGACTTTCAAGTAGGTGAAGGACCTACATGCTTAAAAGTAACTGTGGCTTATAGAACTAAACGTAATACTATTTAAACCAATGATGCTGACTTCTGTTATGGGTGAATAAAGTGAAGACTTCTGAGGGGTGCTGATTCACAAATCTACCTTTCCCTTTTCTTGCTCCTATTCAGCAATTCCAACTGTCTTTGCCTTCAAAACCTGGATGTACCTTCCTCAAACATAACATTCTCCACCACTTTGTGAATTCCAACATTGTGTCATCTGTCAGGATAAAGATCCATATTCCTGCATCTGAGCATTTCCCTGCATTGTTCATCCTGTAGCAGTCAGTAACCCATCTTACCTTGACATTTGCCAGCTTTCACTCCTTCAAATGCTCCTTCAAAAACCCATGTCTCCCCTCCTACCACTTATCCTATCTGCCAGTGTCCCACCAACTTGGCTTACTAGGTCTAGTGCATCATGCCATGGTTTTCCACACTGCAATTTTGCTGCTATAGTATCCCGTCACCCTCTGATTGCAGACTCTTAAACTGGACTGACCAAAAGAATAGGAACTTGGGAGGCTGGATTTGACATCTGCACAGAGACCAGTGTGGACCAACAAGTGGGAAAGACTCAGGATCAAGATGGCTAGTGAACAATGGAACTCACCAGCCAGCCCATGGAACCACTGGCATATTTATAATGCAGGACTCATGGCCCACTGGGGTCCAGGGGACCACACCTCAGACCCTACAACAATGTTTTTCAGAGTCCCGCAGCAGCAGCATTGCAGAAATCATCATGAAAATGGCAAGGCAGCCATTTTCCTGGCATTCCACAAAAATGCAGTAGACTCTGGGACAGCGCTAGGATTCTCTATTGACCCTACTGCCCAGAGTGTATAGCACTGCCGGCTTGAGAGGAATGGTCCACATGGATACTGCACATGGAGACTCCTCCCCTCTAGAAGCACCCCTGATCTGAACCTTAGAATCATGAAGCTGTAACCCTCAGCCAGGACTCATGGAAATGAACCATTGGAACCAAGCAAACTGCAATCAGACTAGAAGCTGATAAAGAATACTCTTCCCTGAAACCCAGGCTGGCAGCTCACTCCACAGCACCCAGAGCTGGCCCAACCACCAGCCTCAGCAACCAATCAATAGAACAAGGAGTACAACATGTCACCATCGATGGTACCACTTATGGTCTAGTCAGTGAGGTCTAGGGCCGGTATCGTTCGAGTTCCATCAGTGTTGCCCCCCAGTACTATAGCCATACCTCCTAGTTTTAGCCTGGAGCTGGGGGCAGCTGTGCTCTTCCACCATCTGAGATCATTTTTGGCTGGGGGCCACAGGCTAGAAGTCCCTCTGCTGTGCGGGCCGAGGTTCTGGGTTCTGAGTGTAGCAGCCAGGGTCAGTGTTTCTGCTGGCCGGGATGGTGTTGCAGTGGCATGACTAGGGGTCATGCCAGGGGCTGCGACTGTGGTGCTGTGCCCCCCTGTGCTCTGCATCGCCATGCCAGGGGCCACAGCTCTGATGCCGCCTGATATACTCGGTGCTACGGCACCCTCCGACGCCTTCCGTCTCCCCTCTCTTTGTCCCCTCCTCCCTCATCCTCCTCCCATCTGCGAGGCTCCCCTTCTCTGAGGGCCCCACCGGAAGTAATCACATAGGCCCTTATTCTGATCGGTGCGGCCGGAGCCGATTATGCGGCCAGGACCGTGCGTGCAAAACCCCGCCTTCCATACGGATTGCCAACTCCGTCCGTATGCGGTAAGAAGCTGTCCGAACGGACCGCACGTGTATTTTTCACGGAATACGCCTCCTCCATCTAAGGGAACCTCCCCCATCATTCGATGGTCGCAGACCATCGAATGCAGGACCGAATGCTCCACCAGCACCCGCAACCTCAGACCACACGGACATTTTTCCGTGCAAAAGCAGAGATCTGGGCGGGCAGCTGACATCCGGCGATGTCATATGTCCGCCCCCTACACGTGCGTCACGGCCGCATTACCATACGTACGCCCAGCGTTTTCATGGGAACTCCCATGAAACGTGGGGCGTATGCATATGGTAATGAGCCCAAATAGCCCTTCACGCCCTTCTCCACCCCCTGTTCGGAGTGTTCACATATCATGCGGAATTTGGCCGTACGCCCCGCTCGCACATGCGCAGAGACGCCTCTGCACATGCGCAGACACAAAACATCGGCGGGCCGAACGCACGCGGATATATCCGCACCGATCAGAATAAGGGCCATTGTGTACTTGCTAAAAGGTGGAGCAAACGCTGAATCCTGGTAGTTACTGATTTTAACCATATGCATTTATTCCTACACTTGGGAGTAAATTTACTGATGCTTCTAAAAATGAAAAGAGGTGATGTTTAACTTTTTAACAGAGCGATTATCTGGTAAACAATCTTCATTCAAACAAAGAGTTACAGTGTTCAGTCTTTGTTTCCATATTATGGAGTAACTCAGCTCTACTACGTTGTGTTAAAATCAAATTGTCACTTTGAATATACACACTGTCACAATCTCAATTTATTGTACGATTTAACTAATTTATTAGACAGCGTGTGTAATTTCTGACTAAACTCTGCCTTAAACAGGGAGGTATTGGGGCAAATTTACTAAAGGAAATTTGTAAAAAAATAGGTGTATTTGTATTAAGAAATATACTTATTTTTGACATTTACTATCCCGAAAATACGGCAATTTGTATTCGTATTGATGTGCTATCAATACGAATACGAATTGCCGTATTTTCGGGATAGTAAATGTCAAAAATAAGTGTATTTCTGGATACAAATACACCTATTTTTTAAAAATTTCCTTTAGTAAATTTCCCCCATAGTGTCTATTTCTGTTGAGATACTAGACAGTGTCATAATATCGTGTAATAAGTGTCATAATTTGCTCTCTTTTGGAAACATTGTAACATTTCAAATATTTCGCAGTGTGTTGCTTCTGGATATCCAGAGATATCCACCTAAAAATCAATTTGTGCCACCTCCTTATTTCAGAAGTATTTAGTGTGTACATTGAATCCTTGCACACACTATACAAGTAATTCACACAATACTTGCTGAATAAGCGTTTGCTAGTGCAAGCACCTGGACAGTGCTGTGTACTTTCATTGCATGTTTATTGTGTGTCATGTCAACGTGTGTCCATTTTATTCTTAAGAAAATGTTTAAAAATTAAAAGCTAAGTTTTAAAAACTTTTTTCAAAAAGCAGTGCCCCCAGCAAAAGAGAGTACTTTTTCTTTCTCTAAACTTGGTTGCTATGGGCAACATCACCTCTCTCCATTTTTAGACGCTTTAAGTAAATGTACCCCTTAGCTTCAATATGCTTTACTGTGCGAGATGGCCGCCATGACCTTGCCGCTGCAAAAAGTGTAGCGTATCATCTTTTTTTTAAATGTTGCAGATGACGCAAAACACGACTAAAAGTACTGTACATAAACGGGGTTACAGCCGTACCCCCTTATCAATTCCTTTTACAGAAGATCCATTTAGATTTGAATGTTTTTCTGTTTATTTACTAAAGTCCATGGACCGTTCTCATTTAATGATTCCATCTCTTCATTTACTGTGGATTTCCATTCTTCCCTGTCACTGCTTTGTGAATACTTTGAAGTTCACAGAATGTGATGTTTGCAAATTCTTCAGAATATCTTGTAGGTTTATTCTCTTTATTGTTTCTCAGAGAACTTCTGCTTTGTTGTTGAGTACGGATATTTGTACAGCTTTTATTTCAGACACACTTTCTGCGCTTGGCAAATCCAATGTAACAAACTCACCTTGTACAGTAGTTCTTGTTTCTGCTTTGTTATAAGCAGTGATTTTACTTGGAATATAATGAGACCCATTCAGACCTGTTCGCAGGGCCGCAAATTTAATGCCAGCCGATTATCGATATATTGTGCATGCTGCCACAATGTGTATACGTAAGGCCTTCTGGTGATGAAATTCTGCTACTTTTTCTATTTACAAGGTTATTGACAGGATATAGGCACCTGGGGGTAGTAATCGGCCATTTCGTGGGAGTGCCACGAAAAACGCTTGAAGAAAGAACACTCAGGGCCCAGAGCTAGATTAAGGTCTAAATGGGCCTGGAGCTGAAATTTATCAAGGGCCTATTATGCGCAATAATAGGGGTTGTGGCCAGCACCTAATAATGTGGAGGACGTGACCAGTGTTCTGTTTGGGTGGTCTGCTCATGGGGGTGTCTCTATTTGTGTAAATACTTTCAACTAAATCTATCTATCTATCTATCTATCTATCTATCTATCTATCTATCTATCTATCTATCTATATATATATGTATATATATATATATATAGACCCCAAGGACCGGCACTCCACAGTGTAGATAACTTTCACGGTGCCCTTCCAAATTCATTGTAATATAAGTCCAATAAGCGGATTGCACTCCATGCAATAACGACACAATAGTCAAGTTGAAGTCAACGTTTCGGGGATCTGGTCCCTTTTATCAAGACATTTATATATATATATATATATATATATAAATGTACAAAAGAGCAGCACTCCGTTCAGTAAAAGATATAGGGGTAGATTTATTAAGCTCGGTGAAGTGATAAACTGCTGGTTTTTAGAACTGGCCAATCAGCTCCTACCTGTGAAGTTACAGGTTTGGTTTGAAATATGACAGGTAGGAGCTGATTGGGCGGTGATAAAAACCCGACAGTTTATCACTTCACTGAGCTTAATAAATCTGCCCCATAGTGTATTTGAAGAAACCACAGCAACGTTTCAATGCGGGTGTCGCATTGTCATCAGGCTCAAAAAGTGATACAAACAATGTCAGCATATAAAGACCACATGGCGCGCAGCGGCAATTAGCAAACGCAAGGACCCGCTGTGTGCACGCGAAACCAAGGTGATCACATATCAGCAAATCTCACGGGAGGACTCATCCACCTCACGGCATATAGAGTGAAAAGGGCACACTATAACATTATAATGACAATAATAAGTGGCTAATCGGCTAGAAGTAGCCCCCATCATGTATACATAATTACACAGTGAACATACATATAAATAAGGAACACGCAGCTGATCAGGGAAGCCTATCATCATGTAAGTACAAAACCTAACGCATCAATATTCAGGATTATTTAAGCTATACAAACTACTCCTGAATCCTGAATATTGATGCCTTAGGTCTTGTACTTAGATGATGATACATGTACTGTAAGTACTAATGTATCATGTGTTCTTCCGTATCGCTTCTCGGCTTTCTCAGTCACCTCATGTAGTTTTCATTTGAATCGTAGCTTAATATAGCGCTGGAAAAGGAGAGGTTGATACCATGTTCTGTCCAGCAGATGTCACTCTTCCTAAACTGCACTGCGCATATGTCAGATTGCCACTAAAGCTTCTGCCCACACTTTTATTTCAATGTTATTCCACTGAGCTGTATAGGGCTCTAATACGCCTGAACGGTAAGTTGTGTAAAGACCTCTGTGTTATGCTGAATAGCCGTCCATTGCTTAACATGACATGCAGGGGTGACTGCACCAATGGGCAAGTCGTTAAGGCGATGTCTTATAGAGTCATCACCTTGGGTTCAAATCCCAGGAAGGAGCAATATTGGTTTCCACTTCTGTATTAGCCTAGGGTGGCTGAAACCCTTAATCAGGTTTATTCCATGTTACATTAACCACTCAGTGAGTGTATTACAGTAGGTACATGTCATGGATTCTCTTGTGGCATACCATATGCCATGACATGCTGTGACTGGGAGGCTTGAATGGCACGCTATAAGCATAAATGTAGTGGTTAGGCAAACCTTTCCCCAGCAGGTGGCGGGCACACTACCCTGCCAGCAATGGGCTAGCGCCATCTCAGAATGGTGGAGGGAGGGCTGCACGGAGGTCTGGCCGGGGTGGTGTCGCTACCAGCCAGCTCTACCAGGTCTGCCGATGCCATGCTCATTAACTTTTGCATGCCATATGGAGTCTGACCGGGAGACCTGGGTGTCCCACCTGCTGCGCAGCAGGGGAGTCTACGCTGTGGCTGCACTCATTTGCATGGTGCTGGGATGGGTGGACTGCGCAGAGGTGCTGGAGTGGTTCCAGGAGCTGGGCGATATCTGCGTCCCACTAGGCTTCCTGCAGTGTGGCTAGGACGAGCTGTTTGTGGGCAGGAGCAGATAACTGTGTGCGGCACTAATGCTGAAGTGGGGTAACCCCTGTACACATTCCTGCCATATATATGGAGCTTGTACCAAAAATTCTCATGATAAATAGGGGTGGGATCGCATACGGCAATTTCCCTTGTGGGGTCCCCCATAAAGTCATTGTTTCTGGGCCCCCGACAGCCTTTATCCGGCCCTGTGCATGCCCCATAGATACCTATGGGAATGTGGCTGCCAGGCAGGAGGGATCACAGCAGATATTGGAGGTTCCTCCGTCATACATTTTAAAAGGTACTTCATTTGTGCGGCTAACTCCCGAAAATGGTTGTTTTTAGGGAATTAGCCACAAATATTAAATGATAAATGGGCCCCTTAACGAGAAATGTGACCTCTTTAAGAGACAAATTTTCTCATCAGATTAATATTTATGCAGGGTATATTAATAAATCATTCACTTCTGCCTACCGCCTTTCTGTCCTTTTCCTGCTAACTCAACCCTTCGCTCCCGACCCAGGCACCTCTATCATTTCGTGCCTATTAATTAGCAGCTGTCACAATTAAGATTTTGTTTTTTCTTCGCCTGATCAAAACAATTAGAATTTGTAAAAGGTTCTGCTTGATGGACCTGTATATTTTCCAACATTACAAATAATTATTCATTTGTTACATGTTGCTTGAAATTTGGCATTTTCCCGTATTGTTCTGCGCAGCACCTAAGATTATATTTCGAACAAGCCAAAAATTGAAATTCATTCAGTGTAAAATTGAAATCTATTCAGGAACTGCTCAGTAATAGCCTTCATGTGTTCATATTTGTAATTCGTATAAATATCATACTGCTTTCAATGTCTGCGGCTCATATTACTTATACAAATCAGTACAAGTAACTGCTAATGAGAATGTGCTTGTGAGAGAACGTGATTAGAATTTACGCTTCATTTTATCTGGACACTGTTTCTATGAGGAGCAAACAACTCTCTAGCAAGTGAGAATATGAAACAAGTAACAACCGATGCTCTTGTCAGTCAAGTCGTATATACAGTACACCCTACATTTTACAACCTATGCATGCCTCCAAACTGTCCCAATTACAGCGGGGCAGTCCTACTATTTGGAGACTGTCTCACTGTCCATCCCACAGGCTGGGGGGGGGGGGGGGGCAGTTGGGGGGAGCTGTGGTAATCGCCAGGGGCGGATCCAGGATAAAATGACAGGGGGGGCACCATGATAAAAAAGGGTTTGGGTGGGGGAGGTGCGGTGTTAGTGGTGCCAGTGTACATGCTAAGAGATCGGCAGGAGAGGGTGGGAATGGAATTAAAAATAGGCCCTGGCATTTAAAGTACGCAGGCCCACCATGGCGACAAGTGAAGGATGTAGTTGTGCGCGCGCCAAAGGCGCGCTCCGGAAAAGGGTGTGTGGCCACTCAACAGGGGGCGTGTCAACACCATATACAACTTCTACACATTATGCAACAAAATACTAGACCCCATTATACTTGCCCCTAACACATGATGCCAAATGGAATGAGCCAAAATTGACATAATGCCACATGGATTGAGCCAAAATTCACATAATGCCACATGAATTGAGCCAAAATTCAAATAATGCCACATGGATTGAGTCAAAATTTACATAGTAACACACACGAATTGAGCCAAATTTCACATAATGCCACATGGATTGAGTCAAAATTTACATAATAACACACACACACACGGATTGAGCCAAAATTCAAATAATGTCACATGGATTGAGTCAAAATTTACATAATAACACACACACGGATTGAGCCAAAATTCACATAATTCCAAATGGATTGTGTCAAAATTCACATAATGCCACACGGATTGAGCCAAAATTCACATAATGCCACATGGATTGAGACAAAATTCACATAATGCCACACAGATTGAGCCAAAATTCACATAATGCCACACGGATTGGGAAAAAAATCACATAATGCCACACGGATTGAGCCAAAATTCCCATAATGGCACATGGATTGAGCCAAAATTCACATAATGCCACACAGATTAAGCCAAAATTCACAATACACTTCAAAAACAGGGACATTGTCCACCAAAGGCTCTCATTAAACATTTACACCATAATGTCCATTACACATTAAGTTACACGCCATTATGTCCATTATGTGTTATGCCAAACACCATAATGCCTATTAAAAATTATGCTGCATAAGTGCTGCTTCTCTACATGCTCATTGTCAAGAGTTCCATGCTCATTGCCAGAGGTTCCATGCTCGTTGCCATGTGGGATTACATGCTCATTGCCAAGGGGGAATACATGCTCGTGGTAAATGGGGGACAGCCGCCACCAGGCAGAAGTGATAGCCACTGACAGTGGCAGAGCCTGGCTGTATTCAGAGCACTGCAGGTCCCAGCTATTTGAAATAATACCCCTTTCACACCAGAAAATGCAATCCCAGGTTGGCCCCTTTTACACCAGCCTAGTCCCTGCATTTTCTGATTTGAGGGGGAGAGAAAACCACCCCTCCCCCCTTTAACCAGTTATCTCATTTAACCGGCTATATCTTCGAAACCAACTGACCCATTTACATGAGACAAGTATTATATTGAAGAACTTTTGAGTGGGCTTTGAATGATTTTGGCCTAGTGAAACTGGAACGTTTGGTTCCAGAGTAATCTGCCCTCAAAGAACATGAACATCCATGAAATTACATTTCAAAAATAAAAAAATCAGTTTACACGCAATATCTCTGGAAGCGATTGACCGATTTGGACCAGCCTGATATCATGTTGAAGGCCCAGCGATTTGGAATTGAATGAAATCAACCACAAGCTTCTGTGATGCCAGAGAGGGAACTGGTAGCCGTCGGAACCAGGTGGGGGTCGGAATTGACGGGTCCGATATTATCCTATGGGGAAAAAATGTTACAAGTTTGCCAGGTGATATCTCCGGTTCCCGGGGGGCTAGAGACACGGGGCTGGGCTCGTTGGAAAGCCCTGGTCCTCAGCTACAAAATAAATGACAGGGGGGGCACGTGCCCAGGTGCCCCCCCTGAATCCGCCACTGGTAATCGCTGAAGGGATGCAGGAAAGAGGTAGAGAGGGCAGGGAGGGGGCCAGGGGCTGCCCAGTCACTAGGAGAGTGCTGGGCATGGGCCATAAATGATAAAAACTAGGGTTGCGGCACTAGGCCATGCCCCTTTGCACAAGGCCCTGTTCACTTTCCCCTTAGTCCCACCCTTTTTCGTCCAGCAGCACCTTCGGCAAAGCTGATTCCGATTTAGAAGTTGCCAAAGTTGGGAGGAATTTCTATGTTTAGACACTGGGTTTTTATTTGTCAGAAAAGAGAAATCTGGCAAAAAAAGAAAGAAAAACGCTTTGTGGGCGCACTCTTTTGAAATGATTTAATTAAATAATTAATACATAACTTTTATTTTAGACTTACTTTAAAATAGGGTGGCACAGGGGGTTAATTAGGATTGAGAAAGTTAAGATGTAGTGTGATCCTTGTACTCGTGTAGTTCAAGGAAGATTCGCAGATTAATCACACCTTTAATATATCATTGAAGCACTGTTTTTATCAAGGTACAATTACCAATGATAGTAGGCAGTGAAATGATTAGGTTCTCCTCTCATATACTATAATTAATGCTTAATAGCGATAATGTACCTGAATGGTAATATGGGGGGAGAAAAAGTTCCACAGCCTCAGAAATGGTAAATATACAGTTATATTATAAATAATAATAAAGAACACTCACTCCGGCAGTCATTGTTGCAGGTATTTTATTTGATATCAGATACGGCGGCCGTTACCCCTAATCGTGATGTTGCCACACCGGGGCTTCCCCGGGAGTCTCCCACCTGGGTACTGACCTGGCCCTCCACTGCTTGGCTTCCAAGTTCGGAGGGGGTTTGGGCAGACCAGTGGGGTATGGTGGCAGATCTTAGGGTTCGGTATCCAATCAAATGTAGCCTGTGGGGCTGCAAGAGGGGATCACTTCACCATGCGCAACAGGTAATTGGCAAAATATGTGAATAGGGGATTTAAAGGATCCCTTGGAAGTAGGTTTGTTGGGCCAACTGGGATGCTACAATTCTCCTAGATATATCAATTGGGTGGAGAAGAAAAAAGGGAGGGGGGCACAAAAAATTGATGGTCAGAAAAAACCTTGGTGTTAATTAGTCTGTCTGCTAGTAGCTGATATTTAAAGTTTTCTTTGATGCAGGGTTTAGTACATTCCTATGCGGTAATTGCACCAATGAAAAAAATAATCCTTGAATAAGGAAGATCCCATGTGGTAGCTGCATCAATGCCACACACCATACAATTTTTGTAGCAATAATTGCACTGTTTAAGATAAATGCATAATATAGATGAACAATTGAGCAATCAGGTTTCCAAAGGTGATCAAATACTTTGTTGCGATATTTGTAGCATTTAGCAGTAATTGCACTTTTTTGGGAAAAATAAACAGTACAGATGGACGATTTGAACAATAAGTTTGCCAAAAGATAAAGGCAATCAAATACTTTGTTGCGGTATTTATAGCATTTAGCAGTAACTGCACTTTTTGGGAAAAATAAATAAACAGTACAGATGGACGATTGAACAATAAGTTTGCCAAAAGATAAAGGCAATCAAGTACTTTATTGCGGTATTGTGAAGTGAAATTCTAGGTAAAGTTCCAGCAAGGTATTGCGTGATCTCTTGATATCATATTTAGATTTGTAAGTTTTTTTTATAGATTTGCAAAGTTAATTTGAGCTCCAACAAATGGCAGTGTTTTGTGAATAAAGGTAACTTACTACCGTAATTCCTTAACAATGGCAAAGTGGTTTAAACAAACACTAAGCAGCGGCATAGCGCACAGCCATGTTACCCTGAGCAAGTGCATGCTGTACCCTCTCCTTCCCCCCAGTACTGTACTGTGTCAGGAGTGGGCATGGGCAATATGTGGGGGGCACACTGAGCAGAGGCATAGTGCACAGCCATGTTACCCTGAGCAAGTGCATGCTGTACCCACTCCTTCCCCCCAGTACTGTACTGTGTCAGGAGTTGGTGTGACAGCCCATAAAGGGTGAATTGTATAAGTGTATATATGTATTGGTCAGGACTGTAAAACATATAGTTAGCCTTTGGGAGTAATCCTGGTAAGCCAAATAGGCTCTTAGATAGGGAGCGCAGGCAGCCAAAATGGCGCCCGGAGCGGCATAGGGGGGCTGGGCAGTGGTGGACCAGGTCCGAACGATGGGGAGGTCAGGGGGCAGGCAGGTAGACCTGACCCCCTCCTTTCACACCTGGCGTTCCGGCCCGCCAGTCAGAGAGAGCAGGGGGGGAGCCTGGCCGGGAGGGGTTTAAATAGTCAGGCCAGTGGGGGAGGCAGCATTCAGCACAAGCAGAGCCAGGACACAGACCCCACCCACCCAGCCCATCTAGTATTTATAGGGTCCGGGACCCATAAGGGAGCAGGCATTTAAGTTGTGTGGTATGTAATGAGGTGATATGTAATGGTGTGATATGTACTGTATTATTGTATTATTGAAGAAAAAAAAAAAAAAAAAAATAAGAAAGAAAGTGATAATGGTAACAAGGGAATTAACGGGATCATGTATGAATACATTGGTGTTTCAAGGGGAATGTATTGTATTCAAGAAAGTGTTGAGTGGTGGTTGGGTAACCAGCTATAAAGGGAAATGGTTTTAATGTTATGCAATATTGTCACAGTTGAGCATTGTAAGCATGTCGCAGGGCGGGAAGAAGCAGTGCGCAAGGCATCGGGACAGGAGGAGCCATCTGAGGTTCGCACCCTTATGTACACTGCTGAAGCTACCATTATAACTCATTCAAAACAGTAACAGAGTACTGCTGTCCCCGTGCACTAGGTTGCCTGTGGTGCGAGGGATACCTGTAAATAAAGTTGCCCAGAGCGTGAGCAGGACTCCGGGTGCTGCGCACGGGGAAGGGGTTAAAAGAGCCAGCCGTTAACGGCTGTGGCGCAGTTGTCCGGAAAAGTTATACTGAGCAGAGCTGCGCAGCTGGGAGCGGTGCCGGAGCGGAGGTGGCGATACTTACCCCAGGTCCTGGTGAGTGTCCCGGTCTTCTCCGCAGCAGTGCACGGTTAAGCGGCTGATGTGACAAGCAGCAGTGGAGATCCGGCGGCTTCCCCGGCAGCAAAAGCTGAGTCTGAGATCCAAGGAGAGAGACGCCGCGTCATTAGAAGGGTGTCATGGGGCGGAGCGGATCGCATCTGAGATCATTGGAGAGTGGTGAGTGTGATACCCCGCCCCAGCCAGGCTGTGCATATACAGCGTTACAGTCATACTGAGAACAGATTGCCTGAATACAGTGGCCAGCTAGAGGGCTAAACCCGACCTAGGGTCAGGGGACGCCCATCAGTGTAGATAGCTAAGTGGCGCAGGATAACGCCCCAGCAGTTGACTCCCACCGCATAATCCCTGTTCAGGGGCAATTCACACAGGAGGGCTAAACCTGACTTGATGGTCAGGGGACGCCCGTAGAGACACCAGTCTCCACCGGAGTAAGGGACAGCTTAAAAGGAGGATATTACTCAGAAAATAGCAAATCATCAGCAGTTATTCCAGTACAAGGGTTCATTGCTTCAATAAGTCTGTGCACAGTGAATTGTCAGGAGCATGTTAATTAGCATATGCTGCAGCAGATAATCCGCGCGCAACAAAACTGTGAACTGAACTAGAGACACATACAGTAGTAGCTATCAGCAGGAGAGGGAGAACTTGTTACCCATTTTGTTAGCTGGAGTTGGGACATCTAGTGATTGGAAGGTATTTATTGTATAGACTTACCTGAGATGGAACTGTAGTCAGTTCTACGTATATTGAGTTCTGAAATATAAGCGCATGTTAGAGTTAATATAGAGCATCATAAGTAAATATTATTGCGCAATAATACCCTAGGCCTTGATACATTATTAACTTATATGTTAAGAGAAATACCCCATTGATTTGTCTGTACATTTATGATACAGTTAGTTGACATAATTGTTAAGTAACAACCAAGGTGAGTTTACATGACTTTTGTCTAAGGAACCGTAAAAGGAGAGAGAACGCAGCTGGAAAGCGGAATCACGTTCCGGTCTATTAAAGTCTAACTTGTGTATGTTGTAAACTCATAATACTGGCACTTGTACGCCAGTTTACTGTTTATTGTTTCTTGTACTGTGTAAACCAGTTAATTCGTATCTAAATAAAACTTGTTGAATCAAAACTGCTTGATTTTACTTGCAAAAAGGAGAACCCTACGCTACGCCTAATACTTACCAAGTCCGGAGAGGGTGACATTGGCATGGCCAATATGTGGGGGGGCACACTGAGCAGCGGCATAGCACACTTCCATGTTACCCAGAGCAAGTGCATGCTGTACCCTCTCCTTCCCCCCTAATACTGTACTGTGTCAAGAGTGGGCATGGCCAATATGTGGGGGCACACTGAGCAGAGGCATAGCGCCCAGCCATGTTACCCGGAGCAAGTGCATGCTATACCCTCTCCTTCCCCCTAGTACTGTACTGTCAGGAGTGGGCATGGCCAATATGTCGGGGGCACACTGAGCAGCGGAATAGCGCACAGCCATGTTACCCGGAGCAAGTGCCTGCTGTACCCTCCCCTTCCCCCCTAGTACTGTTCTGTGTCAGGAGTGGGCATGGCCAATATGTAGGGGGCACACTGAGCAGCTTAATAGCACACTTCCATGTTACCCTGAGCAAGTGCATGCTGTACATAAGTACTAGATTTGTGTTATTGGTGAGCAAGGGGCTGAAAAAATATATTTAACAGCATACCTCTCTTACCCTTTTACAAGTGATAGAAAACATATAAAGGTTTCTGTATAATGAAGGGCGTACCCGCACTCGCAGTGTTATCTGTGGTTTTCAAACCTATAAAGGTTTCTTTATATGTTTGAGGAAACTTCATGTGATCAAGTGAAGTACTCCAGGCTTAAGGCTGGAGCTATTAGAGGTCTATAAAATGTATTATTCATGTAGCCTGGGCTGAGGATCGTGAGGCTCAGGATCCATTTTATTTTATTCTGGTGGATTTCTGTTGTCACTGTATGGAATAAGGAGTCTGAGAACCTTTGTGACACGCTACATTCAAGTCGACAGAGTGAGTACCTGGAAAGGGGGAATCCCGATCCCATTTCACCATTTCTGTAGGATAGAAGTTTCTGTGTACACACGACCTGTCTGATATTTACTGATAAGCTGCATTAAAACCAATCAGAGTGAGTATCCTGAAAGGGGGAACCCCCCGACTGTATTAATATCATACATCAGGTCCACACTAATCAGATATACTTTTGACACGTGTATATATCAGTATTATACGAGGGTGGAGATCTCTTCCTTTTTGTCTTTCATATTCGACAAAAATACTGCAAGAGGCTCATACTGGACACATCCCGAATAAGAGGGAAGTAATGTTAATTTTTTAGCACTCTTCTGAGGTGAAGGGCTCCTTTTCTCTTGACATACATTTTTGTGTGCCCTACAGTTTTTGAGCTGCTGGTTGTTGAGGCTTAGGCGATCCACTTTCTCAATACATTTGAATCAATTGTGACATGCCATGAAGAAACTGTGGCATACATGTATCTCATTCCGAAGTTCGAGTGGCATGACCTGAAGGTAGCTTTCTGTAGGCTCTCAGCATTCCTTTATGCGCTGGGAACCATAGAGTGCCTCCCTTGTTGGGATACAAGCATCGCCCATGAGCATACAGTATATGTCTATATAGACATGGCTACCAGTCCCTCAATGTGCAGGTTATCTGCGATGCTAAGGAGGAGATATGCCAGATGGATGGTTATTTGCTTCATACAAAACTATTTCTCAATACCTGTCCCAGGTGTGTTGTGCACATTGACTGCACACTAGGTAGACCCAAATGTCCTAACTCCACCTAAGTGTTTTTGGTACAATGTAGATTTGCGTAAACCCATGTCAGTACTTTGACTACAAATACCTTAAAAAAAGAGAATATTATTGTTACTTTAAGTGAAATCTGAGCTATACAGTGATACAGTGCTAAGTGTTTTTACCCACACTTAAAGGTTTTTTTTTAATTTCACCTTCATAGATGATGCATGTTAAAATTGACTCATGGCACCTCTATTGAAGAAGACACGTGGCCCTTCACAGCACCAGTTGATGTCCACTTTGCCACACGCAATGTCATTTAGCAGAGCATATCATATATATATTCTTTGTTCTGTGTACCGCCATATCTATCTATCTATCTATCTATCTATCTATCTATCTATCTATCTATCTATCTATCGTAATGCAATATAAGTTCATGAATGGATGTGACACAGATCTGTCCGAGGCTGACCAGTCACGGTGCTCATGGTATGGCCGGGGGACCTTATGTAAAAGTGTCCCCTGGCTGTGGCATGACACCGCAGGATGTTGGAGCCTGGTGCTGCTTTCAAAATACGGGAGACCCCCAGATTTTTTTTTCCCCCGGATTTTTGGAACCAGGACCAGTCCAAGAGTCCGGGCTGATTTCAGAAATACGGGGGACCCCTGCGCTTTTTGAAACTCGTATTTTTGGAACCAGGTTGGGCTCAATGAGCCCGGCCTGGTTATGCTCAGGAGGGGGGACCCCACGCCATTTTTTTTTCAGTAAAAAAAAATCGCACATGTTCTCAAATTCGCACATTTTCATGACTAACATAAAACTTCTTATTAATTTTTTATACTATTTTGTTGATTTAAAAAAATAAAGAATATATGTTTTGTTATATTTCATGTTACAAATATGTATGTATGCATAGGACAAAAACAAAATATAGAATATTATTTAAGATTTACATGTCTATTTTTACACAAAACAATATTTTAGGGTACTTCACCACAAATGTTCCTTATAACTAATATTAAATTCACTTTATTATTTGAATTTAAGTTTTAATATCGGAAGACAGAAAGAATGTTGAGATGTTTGTTTGTGTTGTTCAGATGGGAGTCAGAACCTCTGCTGACATAATCAGAGGGTGTTTTTTCCTTCAGAGCTGGATTTCATCTTTCCCTAAATGCAAGATCTGTTTGGTTTAGATTTACAGAGCAACATGTACAATGCGAACAATGTGGTTATTGGAGAAATATCATTTCTATTACTTGCCAAGTTGCATCAGAGATCTATTCAGGTCCGTTGTAGCGGGGAAGCAATGTTTGGTATCTGCGCATGCGCATTTCTACGCATGTGCAGGCACAGGTGAAAAAAGGCATGGCGAACTGCAAGTCCGCCATCCCATTCACACTCACCAGTGCGTGTGGGGGGGCGTGGGGTGAACGAGGGTGGACGCGCCCAGGCATTCCGCCCAGAATTTCATGGGTGTTCCCATTAAAAAAAGGCTGGGCTTTCCAATGGAAGTGAGGCAGTGATGTGAGCTGACATCACCGGATGCCCTGTTCCTGTATGGGGCACACGCAAAACTAAGGCACCTTGGAGTGTCTTAATTTTGCATGTACGCGCCAAGTCATTCGATGATCGGTGATTTGATCCTAGCACCCATGGATGTTAATGGATGTTTTTGAAAAACATCCATTCACAGCTGTGCGGGGACCTAACCAAGCGAGGAGGGGGGGTGGGGACATTACAGGCGGCGTTAAAACTACACACATCGCGGTGAAATTTGAAGCGCTGCGTGTGAACCAGAATAAACTCCATATATTATAAACTTTTTAAAGCAAATTGTACAGTAGTATGTATTCTGGTAACAAATTGTAAAGTAAAATAATATTTTATCAAGTAACATTGAAAAGGCACAGAGGACTGCTGTCCATCTTCCTCAGCATAGGCGTGCGCACGGGGGGTGCCAGTGGTGCACAGGCACCTCCTAATGACCCCCAACAGGATTGCATGCAAAATGGATTTTCAGCAGCAGCACCCGCGGCGGTCAGGACTGCTGCATGACTTGCCTGCCGCCGCCGGTCTCCAGCCCGCCAAACAGATCACGGCGGCTGGGGACATAACGGGTGTTGCTGCTGCGTGGATGGACCTGCAGCGCTGCCTCGCTCGTCTCCATCATGTCAGCCCCCTGGCCCTGCTCTGAACTTTAGACGTCACGGAGCACAGCGCACACACCCGCTCCGTCCCACCTCCTTCCTGCCTGGTCTCCCACCTGCTCTATCCCACCTCCTTCCTGTCTGGTCTCCCACCTTCTCCATACCACCTCCCGCCCGCCTGGTCTCCCACCTGCTCAGATTCAGGTCACCTCACCTCCCCGTGACCTGCAAGTTCTGCCTGCAATTGTGCCACACTGAGCTGGAGCCAGCTGCAGGCAGTGTTCATCCTAGGTGGAGGAAGATTGCTTTTTAAAAATTAACCCCCTGGACAACAAACACCTTGGCAGCAAGCATGCAAGTCCCCTTGGCAATGAGCATGTAAGTCCCCTCTGCAACAATATTACAGTGGGTGGCACTGTCCAGATTTATAGTGTATTTAAGGGGTATGATTCATTCTGAATTGCATATACATAAATAAATCACCTTGTATTTTGTGTACATTGATGCCCAATAAGAGTTTATAGACACGCCCAGAAGGCGGTGATGGACACACCCAGAAGGCAGTGATGGACACACCCCTCCAATGGTGCACCCCCTAAAACAATAGGCTGCGCACGCCTATGTTCCTCAGTAATGTGCTCAGGGATGGCAATTAGGTAAACAAGTGTGGATACCTAGGGTTGGCAAAAGAAAGCCCTGGTGGGCCCAAATGTCTGAGGGGCCCTCTGTATCTGCTATTGTCAGGATCCAGGCTAAGCTACTATATTTAGTGTCAAATGCCTGATAGAGAAGGACCATAGATGATTATTGTAGGTGTCTCTATAAATCCTACACTAAGATTATCCTACCTGCCAAGCAAAAATATTAAATAAGAATTCAGTTAAGCAATTTTTTTGTTTGAAAAGAGCATTTAGAATGGAGTAAATTGCACATTACAATATACAGTAGTTATAATAAATAAATACATGAACATTATTCCTGTGGTTATTGAGTTATTTAACATTTACTCGAACGAATGCAGTAGCTGGTAATGTACGGGCGTCCCCTGACATATGCAGAGTGCATTCATGTGGTATATACTGTACAGACATAAACACAATCATTTGCTTTATTATTATTATTATTATTATTAATATTATTATTATTATACTGCACCCTTATGACTATGACATGGTTTATTCACAACCGTGCATTGTCTGGTAGATTATATTACTATTTATAGAGTCCCAGACTTGTAGCATTCATGTTGTCTGTAGGCTATGTCCTCTTTATTAATTGATTTTTACCCCCCCCCCCCCATGGGTACCCACCACTGCATTCTCCTGGTGAACCCTTCATCCCCGGTCTGATAATGACTCTGCACCAGGCCAATCATGTCACTCATCCCCTGCTGGGAATACTACTGAAATGATGGTTGCTGATAAGTATAGCAGTCAGCAACGTCTCCTGGCTGCCAAGGTACTGTAAGTAAGACCCAAGGGGAGTTTGCAGTGGCCCTGATTGTGGTCTTTTGCATGTGCTTCAATATATAAAATGATTTCCTTTATTTTTTTTTTCAGATCTGAGTGAATCTACCAAGATTTGCAACTCAAAAATATTCAAATTTCTCAGCAATTAAAAAAAAACAACAACTGTGCGCTAGGATGCCCATTAAACACTATTAAACAATGCTAGGTACAACCGGGCCAGTAAATAAGCAATTTGCAATGCCCACTCGCACCAAGAGGCTGCACATGTGCATAAAAGTTTATGCGCATACACAGTCGCGAACCATTGCTCCCCTGTGCGAACACACAGGGGAGCAATGCAATCAAAATAACCCCCATAATGTAAGCCGAGCTGAGCCCACCCTTACAGAACTAGACTCGGCATACTATACGTGATCTGTATTCAGCGATACTGCAGCCCAGTGCTCATCTGTAAAGCATACTGTACAATACTGTTATTAACATACAATAAAGTAGTTATTGGACTATATTACTGTACTGCATTTTATTGGAGACCTCATGCATCCACTTTGGGGATTTTCAACAGTGACATCTGGTGTATGAGCATAAGCATTACACTCATCAGCAATGCCAAATGCCACACTAGCCATCTTGCGCAATGCATTGGCACGCTATGGCACGCTATGACATGGTAGGCTAGATGAGCTTGGTTATATTTGTATGTTCCTTTCTTTGTGAAGTTCAACTTTCTTTATCTACTTCCAGCAACGTTGCTTAATGTTTGTGTCCCAGTTTGGTGATATAATAACTATGTAAAATATATAGAATGTAAACAAAGTGTGTCAGATCCTTCTTTTGAACCTTAAATCCAATTGTTATGAAATTATCTTGTTATACTCCGGGAAACTGTGTAAAGGTATCTTTCACTTCTGGGATGAAGGAGGCAGGCATATCCTTACTCACAGTGATGTGGTTGTTGAAAAACATATACAGGTTTCTTTGGCATGGGGGGGGGCAGTCTTCAACAAAAGTTTTCATGTGTTTCACTAATGGTCAGGGTTTTACTACAAGATGGCTGAGTATGGGACAAAATAAAGAAAATCAAACAACAAACAGTGTGTAGGGTGGTATATCAATCACGATAAATAAATAAAAAGTATATTGTAATGCTAAGAATGTGCCCAGACTCACATTTATTTAGTATATGTGTGTCTTGATTTCTGTATATGACTATTTTGTGCAAACAGATAGTAGATAGGTGTACCTCATTCACTACATAAATAGGAAGTCACGTCATTAAAAGGTATCTTCTTCTTGTATCAAATGGATATTTTGGGCAGGTGTTCCCAAATCACACTGGTATGGAAGATATAAAAGCATTTAAAGGTATATTTCCCAAGATACAGTATGAAGATATCTTTTACTACATCCAGCAATGGTATTAGCAGGCGTACCTAACTCACATTGACATAGAGGGTTCCACAGCACATAAAGACATCTTTCATTATACAGTATATGTAGAGGATCATGTGAACATAAACTATCTTCTATCAGATGGAAGGTATTAAGAGGCGTACTCAACTCACAGTAATGTAGAGGGTTCCAAACCCATGAACTTCAACCGTCTAAATGATTATTGCATATGGCACTCCCACCCCCAAAATATGGATGTGTAGTTGAAGAAAATCAGCAAAAATTACAAGACAACACCAGACAAAAAAGGTACCATAAAACTCACCTTTTACATAGGACAAAACAAAGTCCAGAGACATAAAAAGACAAAAACAAATCTTCCAAGAAATTAAGCAGCAAAGGCATACAGATTACCTTTTCTTTTAAAAAGATGGTCAGGAGGTGAAGAAGGAACAAGTCTGCATGCTTTTTATATTGGTTCCCCTTGTATTTGGGTATATTCCACCTTATTGTCATGTGGCGGGGGTGCTATCTTAACAACCAATAAGATACAGTTAAGCAAGGGAAAAAAGCGGTTGCGAGATTAGATGCACACCTTTGGGTATGAATTCTGTCAATCTAGCTGCATTTCTAGTATGTAGCTCTGTTTTGTGGCACAGAGCCAAAGCCTCTATCAGTTGAGGATGTGACACTGTTGCAAATACAAATATTTATATTGCCTCAATTGCAATATAATATGTTGCAATTTTGTAAAGACCCAGTGTAGTATAGTATCTGTGTTTATTGGTAGAGGTGTTTAAAGTGTCTAATTTCTGATGAATCATTTTATCACATTGCCAATATGGTTTGTCCACTGCCTGACTTTCCAGGCTTAGGGATAATCGATCAGTATCTGCAATAAATTGGGAGTTCACATTTGCATGAACGATCACAAGGATATTTTTGGCACGTCTATAATCACATCCAAATAAACAAATTACATCAATTAATCATTTTAAGCATAATTATGCATTTTTGCGGCATTTAGCATGGGCGCCGTGTGGTCCGACACGTGTTTCCCCTGTCTATGCAGGCTTTATCAAGGCTACGCCGGCGGCTTCACCGATGTCATATTTATTGTATAAACACTCCAATTGGAGGTCTCTTGGCGGTCATGGGTGCTAATTGCGCCCATCAGGCGCTATTACTGGCTCACCTCATTACAAGGCTCCTTCCGCCGGTGTCTCATGTCATGTGGGGTGCGTCTGACATCAGAAGCATACCCCGTGTTTCTAATCAGCAAATCACCGCTGGTTATTACCGGACCATCCCGGAACAAGTCTAAATAATAATAAAAAATAATTATGTGGAACTTTAAAAACGCTTTATGATTCATCAAGAGAGGACTCAAACCACTATGGAACATGTAATAAAAGCATTTAATACACTGTAAATAAGTACAGAAAAGGAAACATTATCAGGTTCCATTAAAAGTGTGGTTCAGGGCGACTCAGTACTGCAAACAACTTCTGGACTCCGGTAATAACCAGCGGTGTTTAGCTGGTTAGAATCACGGGGTATGCATCTGACGTCAGGTGCACCCCACGTGACATGAGACGCCGAACTATGGGCGGAAGGAGCCTTGTAATGAGGTGAGCCAGTAATAGCGCCTGATAGGCGCAACTAGCACCCATGACCGCCAGGAGACCTCCAATTGGAGGGTTTATACAATAAATATGACAGCATTGAAGCCACCGGCGTAGCCTTAATAAAGCCTGCTTAGACAGGGGAAACACGTGTCGGACCACACGGGGCCCATGCTAAATGCCGCAAAAATGTAAAATTATGCCTAAAATGATTAATTGATGTCATTTGTTTATTTGGATGTGATTAGAGACGTGCCAAAAAAATCCTTGTGATCGTTCATGCAAATGTGAACTCCCAATAAGGGACACAGAATTTATTGCAGATACTGATCGATTATCCCTAAGCCTGGAAAGTCAGGCAGTGGACAAACCATATTGGCAATGTGATAAAATGATTCATCAGAAATTAGGCACTTTACCAATAAACACAGATACTATACTAAAGTGGGTCTTTACAAAATTGCAACATATTATATTGCAATTGAGGCAATATAAATATTTGTATTTGCAACAGTGTCAAATCCTCAACTGTTACCTGGCAGAAATGTTACCTGGCAATTGGTTCACATCAAAACTCTTTCCTCCAAGGGCCTAGAATGAGTTGCTGCCTTATTTCTGATCATTATTTATTCTACTAATGACAAAAACATCACCTACAGTATGTCATTCATATATGTTCTTTTTGGATAAAATGTTAATTTTCAAATACATTAGCCATGTATTGTGAGGCAAAAATTGTATTGGTTGTTTTACACATTTCACCTTTTCTTGTCTTTGATTTGTTTAATCCTGACAATTAAGTAAACACGTCACCTATGGGTACAACTTAAAAAGAAAATGGCTCAACCTTAACAGCACTTCAAAAATGTAATATGTCCGTTAAGAATGAATGCTGTAGGGAAAATGTAGTAATAATATAACAATTATTATTGTGGTTTAAGGCTTCAAACATTATACGTACACCTTGCGCAAAAATAATTGTAGAATTTCTGATCAAATAACATTTATTGCCTGACAACATTAATATTTCACCTGGAAACATTTGGCAAAAACATAATTGAAGTATATTTTTGCTCTTGCTATGGGAAGCCAAAATGCAGTATATCTTTTATTTTATTTTTATTATGAAGGGTAACAAAATATGGTAATTTAGTAGATACAACCCCCTAAAAAACAAAAACAAACAAACATTAGTGATATTAATATTTTACACCGATTAAAAAAGAGGACATAAAAAAAATCCCTATTTAGAGTGATACCTAGACGTTCAGGTAATACTTTATGTGTTTGCAAACGGTTTTTGTGAGTACATAATTTCAATCATGTCTGTGATAAAGAAAACCAACGTGATTCACATTCAGGAGGGATCTGTAGAATGACCGGTTGGTGGTGCTCCCAGAACAAGCTCAGAAAACTTAACTAGAAGGCAGGGTCTTGCATTAGAGCGCAAGGAAAGGCTGAATGTGTCTTTTCTGGGGCACACTTTGTAATGTATTTGTATATTTGTCAAATTTTAAATGTAACTTTTATTTGTTATACTTCTAAAAGGAAGGGTGACATCTGTCACTTAGTAGAATAATACATAATGTTCTCAAATGGTATTCCAGTTACTTAATGTACAAATATAGTATTATATGGCACAATAATTACAAGCATACCGTATACTATATGTGTCTTTGAGCAGGTAGTGTAAGCTGTACAGGCTCAGATGTGTTCTATAATTTTACACCATACTAAGGTTTAAGTGACCAAATACCTGTGACCTGAAGGAGCAGCTTTACAAAGTATTCATATCATATCATATTCATATCATATATGGGGCAGTACGGATGGTGTAAGGGTTACATTACGGCCTCACAGCGCTGAGGTCATGGGTTCTATCCCCACCATGTGTTATATATACGGGGCAGTACGGATGGTGTAATGGTTAGCATTACTGCCTCACAGCAC
The DNA here is from genome assembly GCF_055691185.1 of Crinia signifera. Lineage (NCBI taxonomy): Eukaryota > Metazoa > Chordata > Amphibia > Anura > Myobatrachidae > Crinia > Crinia signifera. Next base: position 2,552,265 of record NC_139227.1, on the reverse strand, counting down.
TGAGGTCATGGGTTCTATTCCCACCATGTGTTATATATACGGGGCAGTACGGACAGTGTAATGGTTACATTACTGCCTCACAGCACTGAGGTCATGGGTTCTATCCCCACCATGTGTTATATATTCGGGGCAGTACGGACGGTGTAATGGTTAGCATTACTGCCTCACAGCACTGAGGTCATGGGTTCTATTCCCACCATGTGTTATATATACGGGGCAGTACGGACAGTGTAATGGTTACATTACTGCCTCACAGCACTGAGGTCATGGGTTCTATCCCCACCATGTGTTATATATTCGGGGCAGTACGGACGGTGTAATGGTTAGCATTACTGCCTCACAGCACTGAGGTCATGGGTTCTATCCCCACCATGTGTTATATATACAGGGCAGTACGGATGGTGTAATGGTTACATTACTGCCTCACAGCGCTGAGGTCATGGGTTCTATTCCCACCATGTGTTATATATACGGGGCAGTACGGATGGTGTAATGGTTACATTACTGCCTCACAGCGCTGAGGTCATGGGTTCCATTCCCACCATGGCTCTAACTGTGTGGAGTTTGTATTTTCTCCCCGTACTTGCGTGGGTTTCCTCAGAGTACTCCAGTTTCCTCCCACAATCCAAAAATATACTGGTAGGCTAATTGGCTTCCAACAAAATTAACCCTAGAATGTCTGTGTGTGCGTGTACATGTGGTAGGGAATATAGATTGTAAGCTCCACTGGGGCAGGGACTGATGTGAGTGTTCAAACATTCTCTGTACAGCTCTGCGGAATATGTGTGCGCTATATAGGAAACTGTTAATAAATATCACAATGATGCTCAGTACAGACATATATTATGGGCAAAAAAAAAAATACACTGTTTGCAATGTCAAGTTTAAAAAGATTATTACATAAAAAACACACAGAATAAATAACCATATAGCATAACCTATAGTATATGATTTGCATAACATTTTTTCATATAGTAACATTTCAGCCACATATTATATATTAACACATAACTCCGTTTGTCTTTGACTAAGGAAATATTGACCAAAAACACATCTAAAACAGAGTAATGTTCATATAGGGGGAAATTTCCTAAAGGAAATTTGTAAAAAATAGGTGTATTTGTATTTAGAAATACACTTATTTTTGACATTTACTATCCCAAAAATACGGCAATTCATGTTCGTATTGATAGCACATCAATACGAATACGAATTGCCATATTTTCGGGATAGTAAATGTCAAAAATAAGTGTATTTCTGGATACAAATACACCTATTTTTTTACAAATTTCCTTTAGTAAATTTCCCCCATATAGACACAGGATCACTACACTAGTGGGGGGGTGCAGGCTAGCAGTGTAGTGTGTGCAGGGAGAGAGGTGTAGGGTAGTGGCAGTAATGGTGGTGATAGTGTAGTGTGTGCAGGGAATTCCTTGTAGCATAGCGGTGATGTAGTCTAGGGGTGCACAAAAGCCGTGGCAGTGTAGTGTGAGAGGAAGGGGATGCAGGGTGGTGGCGGTAGTGTGTCAGGGAGGAGGTGCAGGGTAGCGGTAATAGTGTATTGTATGCAGGGAGTTCCTTGTAGCATAGCGGTGATGTAGTCTAGGGGTGCATGAAAGTAGTGGCAGTGTAGTGTGTGAGGAAGGGGATGCAGGGTGGTGGCGGTAGTGTGTCAGGGAGGAGGTGCAGGGTAGCGGTAATAGTGTATTGTATGCAGGGAGTTCCTTGTAGCATAGCGGTGATGTAGTCTAGGGGTGCATGAAAGTAGTGGCAGTGTAGTGTGTGAGGAAGGGGATGCAGGGTGGTGGCAGTAGTGTGTCAGGGAGGAGGTGCAGGGTAGCGGTAATAGTGTAGTGTGTGCAGGGAGTGGTAGTATTATATATTAAATTAGAACTGTGCTTTATTTCAAGTTCCTGACATATTCCTACTAAACATTTTGATTAATCACGACACACAATGTCAATGAGGCTTCTCTCTACCTGCCCCAAAACAACTGAAGACAGTGCAGCAAGTACATAATTACTTACAGCCAATGGCAATGTGACAGCTGGCAGGACTGGTGACATGTTTTGGTATCAGAAAAGTTTATGTATTATTGACTTTTTGTCAATTTACATATTTTTTTTACCAGTTCAGACTGTTCTGAATCACAAAAATATTTATCCTGGATTCTTTTTATTTTATCTGCCAGATGTTACACTCTTCTGTATTGGGCACTCAGGCATCTCGTGGTAATAATGGATCATTAGAAGATATGTTAGACAATTCTCCTATGGAGTGCAAGCTGTTACATTCAGACATCACTGAGTAGTACAATGTAATGTATGCCGAAGAAGTGTAGTTACATGAACCATAGTGATCAGTGCAACACTACTGCTGTATCCGCTGACAGTAATACGGCTATTTATAGGTATCTACTTTCACAGCTTTTATCACAGTTATTTATTTCCTGGGATAAGTTCGGAAAACAATATTTATTCAGACAAACCAATAGCTTTCATCGTACAGAAGATAATTTGTGCTCCTACAGTATCTTTCCCACTGTACAATATACTTACAGTATTTTGATTTCCGATCCCATGATTTAAACCCTGTGTGACCTTGGGCATTAGCTTTAGTCGATGGCGTTGAAGGAATAGTCTCATCATAACTGGTGGCAGCTCTAGTGTTTGGTTTCTGCTCCTGATCTACTGACGATCATTATCCATATCGATGAACTCTACTCATACAGAATGGTCCTTATTCTGGTTCACTCTCAGAGGCAAATTCCTTCTCAAATGGACAAAACCATGTGCACTGCAGGTGGGGCAGATGTAACCTGTGCAGAGAGAATTAGATTTGGGTTTTATTTTGTTTCTGTGCATGGTAAATACTGGCTGCTTTATTTTTACACTGCACAATAGATCTCACTTTGAAGTAAAACCCCACCCAAATCTAACTCTCTCTGCACAAGTTACATCTGCCCCACCTGCAGTGCATATGATTTTGTTCATTTGAGAAGGCATTTGCCTTTGCACGTGAACCAGAATAAGGGCCACTTTGTACAATACAAAAGAGCAATCATTTTGTACTTTTTATTTTTTTAAGTAGTTTTTATTGATTTGAAATACTTACATAGATTTAGATATAATTGACATTTACAAATTTGTCGTATATCTCACATATATTTCATTGATAACATTCAGAGTTACATACAAACATTTAACAGTTCACAGTTTTCAATTTTGTTCCAGGTCTTAGCATACTGTACTTAATATTTTTACAGGGGTTTTTGTGCATCTTACAGTTATTGTTGTTATTATATCTCATCAGATAATGCTCTTTCCTTTTCAACCTTTAGGTTCCACAGTAGCCATTTTTTAAATCAACTTACAGTACCATCATGTACAGTACAGTATATGTAATGTTTCCATTCTATAAGCATCATTTATTTGACTTATTACTAGGTTCAACATTGGTACTTTTTGTTTCCAATTTTGGGCTATAACTGTTTTAACTGCAATAAAAATTTAGATTTAGAGCATAAATCAAGTTTGGTTTCACTTCTTTCATATGCATGTGTAATAATACCATCTGAGGGGTCAGTCTTATCCCACATCCTGTTACACGCCAAATTAAATTCTCAATTTCATTCTATAGATCTTTTAATTTATTGAATGTCCAAAAGAAGTGTATCAAATAAGCTCTTTCCTCCAGCATATGTTTGGTTGTGTAGGCCAAAAACTGTTAATCTTATTTTATTTATTTATTAGCAGTTTCTTATATAGCGCACACATATTCCGCAGCGCTTTACAGAGAATATTTTACCATTCTCATCAGTCCCTGCCCCAGTGGAGCTTACAATCTATATTCCCTACCACATGTACAGGCACACACAGACATTCTAGGGTTAATATTGTTGGGAGCCAATTAGCCTACCAGTATATTTTTGGATTGTGGGAGGAAACCGGAGTACTCAGAGTAAACCCATGTAAATACGGGGAGAATATACAAACTCTGCACAGTTAGGGCCATGGATGGAATCTAACCCCTGACCTCCGCGCTGTGAGGCAGTAATGCTAACCACTACACTATCCATGTTTATCTGGGGTTAAATATGTCCCCGTAAAACAGTGTCATAAATTTTTCAATATGTAAAATAGATTTAGTCATGCCATGTATTGAGTGGGTGTGGTATAGGGGTCCGACAGTCAGGATCCCGACAGTCTTTATCCTGACATCAGGATCCTGACTGGCCGGACCCAGACAGCATGGTGAGCGCACGAGGGAAAATAGTGGGTGGCCATCGGAAACCCGGCTGTCGGTGTTTTTGACAGTCGGGATCCCGATGTCGGGTGAATGCCTGTCGGGATCCCAACTGTCGGGACCCCGTCCGGCACCCGTATTGAGTCACAGGATGGCTTCATAGTATATGCAGAGTAAGCCAAATGGTATGCAACCATGAGAGAAAGAACTCATCTTAAATGTACAGTAGCAGGCATTCACTGCTTAAATTGAATGTAGGTGGCCTCAGGAGCCACAAGGCACTATGATTCACGTCACCACAGTCATGTGATAATGTAAACATCAAGGGAGTAGGAGATAAAGTCCTAATTGCCATGACAGTTGGAACTGTATGCTTAAGAACTTAAGGTCAAATCAGTTTTCACAGATATAAAAGACATACTGGGCGGTATTCAATGTGAATACCGGCGACGTGCAGCGAATCCTGTTTAGGATTCGCTGCACATTCGCCACTGGTCGCCGCGTTCTGGAGCCTCGCCGGCTCGCTGCCCCTGACCGGCGAATATGAGCTCCTGCGGCGAACGCCGCAGGGAGCCTGAGGACGGTGGCAGGCAGGGAGATGGAAGTCTCCCTGCCTGCCCCAGAGCGTATGTGGGGGGGAGGTGGGCTCCCCGGGCGCCAGGCAGCACAGGCTGCCCCCCCGGGGGTGCCAGCAGGGGACCGGGTATATTCATTACACCCGATCATGCATATGTAATGATTGGGTGCAGTGAATATATGAATATCTAATGATCGGCTCGGCTCCGGCGCCCCCTGCTGGCTGGTCAGTGTACAAAAAAACCGCACATGAATAAAAATAGCATGCCCCTCCTCAGAATAAAATTCCTGATTTTTTTACACCAAATGTAAAAAACAAAACACTTTATTTTAAAAGTTCACCTTCCACTTCACCATAAAAAGATAGCGATTGCTACTCGGTGAATCATGGCGAAAAAAACCTTGAAATCTGGTCATTGAATAGGGTGATTCACCGTTTTAGTCAGAAATTCGCCTTACAGCACAAAATCGCCATAAAAACTTGGCGAATCAGCCTCATTGAATACCGCCCATACGGTTTGTACCAGATCAAGTTACCATTTTGATTACTAACAGTGCACTTAAGAAGAAGCGATACAAGGTCCAATTTGCAGAGAGATGGTGTGTTGTGTTCAATAAAAGAGGGATTGTAATGGGAACTATAACCCAATGCCAAAAACTGTATAAACTTGGCCCTGAGGTGTGTTGTGAAATGGCAGTTTCAGATTCCATGCATGTAAATAAAAGCGTTAAATTCTGGTAACAGGGAAGAACATGTAAACAGAGATCAAGCTACTGGGAAGAGTGGAACGAGCAAGAGGGAAAATAAGAAAAGCCATGTGTAAATTATCTTCATGCAATTTGATATAAGGCATATGCTCAAAGGAAGAAGACACAATCTAGTTGCCAAGTCCTCGTGCATTCCAGACTAGATAGAGTACATACTTTATATGCAACGCTGTGTACCTATTATACATACATGCTGCCTTGTTAATAAACCTAAATCTGGTGAAGTTATCCACCTTGTGGACTATCCCCCATCATATAACACTGCTGCAACCAGTGGCGTAGCTACAGGGGTCGCAGCGGTCGCACCTGCGACCGGTCCCCTGAGCCAGGGGGGTCCAGCCCCCGCCACTGTCCGGCCGTCCTGGATGAGGGTAGTGAACAGTAGCACCCGTTCTCAGTGATGCTTTGCGGGCCCGGCCAGCGTGCGTCGCGCTGACGTCACGCGGCTCTGGCACGTACCCTCCCGTACTCCTCTGTTGGCGTATGGTCTGCTGAGGCGCCATGGATTAGGAGGACCTCCCACACTCCTCCGCGGGCGCATACTCTGCAGAGTATACAAAGCGCCGTGGAGCACCTGCGGCGGCTGGCGGGAGTCTGGACACAGTGAGAGGGGAGCAGTGAGCAGAACAATTGCATACATATAAATGTTGGAGGCTTCACCTTAAACCAGGCATTCCCAACCACGGTCCTCAAGGCACACCAACAGTGCAGGTTTTAGTGATATCCAGGCTTCAGCACAGATGGTTTAATCAGAATCCCTCAGATACTAATTAAGTCACCTGTGCTCAAGCCTGGCTATCTACAAAACCTGCACTGTTGGTGTGCCTTGAGGACCGTGGTTGGGAATGCCTGCTATCATTTTATCTTGCCTGCACCTTTGTGAAGGATAACACATTAGTTACAGACAGTGTTATGGGGATCTCACATGGAACTTGGAAGTGACTAGTTAGTGGTAACAATGCATGCACTGGACATTCTAATGGGAGTAATTGCTTGTTGCCACTATCATTGCATGCAGTGCTGCGATGTCACTGCAGACTGTCCTTCCCCACTAGGATTGCATTTTGAAAAGATTGAAAGCCAGGAAACTGCTAACCTGGGCCTCTCCAGTTTTATCATCTTTGTTCTTTTAATATTTTATTTAAATAAACTACTATCCTATGTTTAAATGTTAGTTCTATTATTAACATAATATACTTGATGTATTAAAATATAAACAGACCGAGATTTTAATTTTGTTGTATGTAGGGGGGCCCCAAGCTGACCTTTCGCACCAGGGCCCATGAACCCTTAGCTACGCCCCTGGCTGCAACCATTACCATTTATTGCTGAGGCAAGCTCTGACTGTGAACAAAAATTTATTGCACCACTATGGCTGCTAATCTGCAACTCATTCCCTATGACAAGTATTCACTGGAGAACAGAACACAACCATCCAAAACCACCAGGATGGAGGGCGAGAATCGTGATTAGAGTTTTCAAGTCTTTAGAGACTGTGCAGATAAAACATTCTTCTTGAAAACTGATCCACCATATACATATGACACGTAACCATTCATAACTATTAACACATCCCTGACCCTGTCCAATTGACATCATCAAGATTCATCTCAATATCTTGGTTTAACCAATGAATAAGTGCAGCCTTCTGTTTTCTAGCACTAAACTATAAGATGAAGTGTTTAATGAAGCTCCTACTGTACCTTATATTTTGCAGCAATATGACCATTTCTAAAGTCAACCTCTGATGATATTTTATATTTCAGAATACTGGAGACTCATGGACGGGATGTCGGCAGTCAAAAGTATAGTTTCCCTCTGACCCTACCTCCTCTTAACGTCCCTACCCGATGCCTCACCCTAACTCTCCCATCTCAGCTAGTACCTTACCTCAACCCACCCTATTAGTGCCTAACACTCTCCCCCTCAGCTGAACCCTAACTGTCTCCCCTTAGTCCTAAAGGTGCCCACACACGCACCGATCCCGGCGTGCGTTGTGGGCTTAACTAGCACACATAGCATCGCATCGTATGCCTTGTGCATACGATGTGCATGCGATGCGATGCTATGCTAGAAAAAGCTAGTACAAAAAGTATGTGCAGCACATACTTTTTGTACTGTGCGATGAGGTGCCGCGGGAGCGCGCACCCCATCGTACAGCATCGCACTGCCGGCAACGGTGCGTGTGTGGGCTCCTTAACCCTAACCCACCTTTCTTAGTGAGTAACTCTAAAGGTGGCCATACACACGCAGATTTATGTGCAGATCTGTCTGGTTGGAACAAAAACATGGTTATGTATGAGAGCACATGACAGTTGACCATTTGCTTGGAAATTCTGGAAAACTGACAAACTGTCACTCATCCATAACCATGTTTTTGTTCCAACCAGCCAGATCTGAAGATAAATCTTACTAGTGTATGGACACCTAAACTCCTTCACCCTGCAACGTAACTCTAACCCCCCAGCTACGATTGGGATGCTGGTATCTCCATTGATGTTGTGCATGCGCACAACGTCTATTCCCGCAGCCAGGGGACTGGGGGCATGGCTAGAGGCTCACAGAGCCTCTGGGTCATGCCCCCATAGCGGCAAAATGGGGGCGTGGCCTCGCGGAAGAGCCGCGAGTATAGGCCACACCCCCAAATTAGGCCACACCCCCGAAAATTTCAACACGCCTCCGGCGCGCAGGAGCATCGTCCCCCTTGCAGAACTTCGAAAGTTGGGAGGTATGGCTTTGTGTTGATGTATTGTTTGCACAGAAAATAAAAGGGCTGCCTGATGTTTGTCAGTACACACCAGAAATGTAGCTTCCTGAATCTTATGTAAGAGATAAGTTTCTTTTCTTCATTTTCATCTACGCGTTGCAAAAAGCTGAGTCCTGCAAACAAATACAAATTACTTCTAGCCTTTAAAAAGTCTATTCGATTTTATGTTCCAAGAACTGAGCTGTGAGACTTTATAACTTTTTCTCTTGTAAATGAAAATTCACAGATTCATATAGAGCTACAGTCCATATAAGGAGTGTGCAATATGAAAAACCCTGAAAAAAACATCAAATTCAATGGGTTGTGTGAAAAGGATCCCTTCCAAGAAAGATAAAAGCCATTTTCTTTATTTGTAGCAGGTAGACAGTGAATGTAAGCAATACATAGGGTACGGCACTTCTCACAGCGAGTCCTGAGACGGGTACACTTGCACTTTTTTATTTTGCCAAGTTCGGGGATGCCTACAGGAATGAAGAACTAGGTCTCTACTGGACAAGGGGACAGATACTGTAGGTGAGTATCACTATGTATGTGTGTGTAATACATTTTCTGCTGTGTGTGTGTTTTAATTTGGCTATTGGTTCTGTTGAGGAACTAATTGTCCCAGCATGGCTATTAATGCCCCACATGCTGGGACTTGTGGTTTACCAGGTCCCAGTGTGCGGTGGAGGTTTGCTGGGATTCATAGTTCCACAGCAGAACCCAATAGTTGCATCTATTTTTTTACACAAATGCCATAAGCCCAGTGCCCACTGCCCTGTGGTAACGGGGACAGCCCCGGGCTTCAGCCCATGCAGGGTTAATCCTGGAGGGGGCTTCCTTTATTTGGGGGTCTCCACTCCACCAGGGTCTCTGCCTGGGCTGATCAGTCAGGGGGTGAATGCTTCAGCCGGGGGAACTAATATAAATAGTTTAACCAGCTGTGGCATTACACTGCTGGCTGGTTGGACCTGCTGCTGGTACCCAAAATATGGGGGACCATTACTCCTTTTGTCCCTCTGTATTTTGGGAACTAGGGCCACCCCTTGAGCCTGGTGCTGGTTTTAAAAATTCAAGGGAACCCTACATGTTTTGTTCCATGATTTTTTAAAACCAGTACCAGCTCTTTGAGCCCGTGGCTGGTTACAGCTGTATTTAGCAGCCGTATATAATCGGCCACCAGGGGCAAACGCAGGATTTTCAGAAGGGGGTTTCCAGGGAGGCGGAGTGATACTCACCTACAGTATCTGTCCCCTTGTCCAGTAGAGACCTAGTTCTTCATTCTGGAAGTTATGTATCAGGACCCCTTCATTCAGCCCAATGCCCCCTTCTCCCACCTCATCTCCCACAGTCTGTGCAGTAAAGGGGTACTTAGTGGAAATTACTGATCCAGGCCCTACATGCTGAGCGGTTGATATAATACCCCCTACCACCCGCGGGACATCAAAGCTTCCCCCACCCCTACCGCTGGAGGATCGGTAGGGGCCCCAATACATTGCTATGCCCAGGGGTCTACACTGTTGTATGTACTGTATGTATATATATATATATATATATATATATATATATATATATATATATATATATATATGTGTGTGTGTGTGTGTGTGTTTTTGTATATATATATTTTTTTATTATTATTATTTGTATTATTATTAATATACATTTGGTCTATCTATATTACTTTAACTGACCCGGCATATACTGGGTCACCTTAGTGTCCATCTCCGTGCTTTGCTCCGCCCCTCTGGAAACCCCCTTCTGAAAATCCTGCGTTTGCCCCTGAGAGTTAATGCTCTACAGGAGTGATTGCTTAAGGTTACAAGTGTAGATGTAACATGGGCAGATAGATTTAGATTTGGGAGGGTTATCTTGCTTGATACTTCCTCATCTTTGCGGACACCGCTATGCCAGTTACGCTACTTAACCGCTACGTAAGGATTTTCGGCAAGGAAACCATTACAAATCTGCTCTAGAGGCATTTTTTGAGGTGAAAGAGGTTTTCTATATTTAATTTACCACAAACTGAGGCGGATGCGGTGGCTTTTTTGCAGCAAAGAAATTGCTTATTTTCGGTGATCCTCCTCGAAAAAACCCACGCAGCTCGCCGTACAGTATGTAAGTTTCGTAGCGTAAGCAGTGGCCGCAAAGATGAGGAAGTACCTTTTGTTTCTGTGCAGAGAAAATACTGACTGCATTATTTTTACACTGCAATATGCATCAGATCTCACTTTGAAGTAAACCCCACCCAAATGTAATTCTCTCTGCACAAGTTACATCTGCCCCACCTGCAGTGCAGCATGGTTTTGTCCATTTGAGAAGGCCTTTGCGAGTGAACCAGAATAAGGGCCTAAAAATGTTGTGTACAATTATCAGCAACCATGAGAGGACAGATGGATTGGGGCATATTATATTAATGCATAGAACGTTCACCATCTTATCTTTAAATTACAAGGGTGATATGTAATAGGGTGCAAGTTTTAGTCATGTTTTAAAATCGCACTAAATCGCATGCAAAAACAATCACAATTTAAAAAAAACTTGCAAATGTAATAGGGTTCGGTTTTTTAGACAAAGTCAGAATTCGCATGCGAATTAGTGTGATTTTTAGTAAGGAAAAAGTGTGAAATTTAGTAAAGAAAATTAGACATGAAAGTGTACGGTATTTAGTAAAAAGGTAAAAAATGGCGTGGGGTCCCCCCTCCTACGTATAACCAGCCCCAAGCTCATTGAGCCGGACCTGGTTCCAAAAATACAGGGGACAAAATACGTATTTCTGAACCAGCCCCAGACTCTGACACTGGTCCTGGTTTCAAAAATATGGGGGACCAAAAAAAATTGGGAGTCCCCCTTATTTTGGAACCAGCGCCAGGCTCCAACAGCCTGTGGTATCATACCACAGCTGGGGGACAGTTTTTACATAACGTCCCCTGGCTGTACCATGCACACCGTGGCTGGTCAGCCATGGACAGAGCACCTGGGGGAGTGGGGACCCCCAAATAAAGCGGTCCCCCCCGGATTCACCTGTCCAGGGCTGAAGCCACGGGCTGTCCTCAGCATCCCCAGATCAAAATGTGTGATTTTTGCAGCAAAGTTTGTGATTTTTACCACAATTTACAAAGGTGATAAAGCTACCAGGAGTGGCGAAATGCGTCAGGGGGCTACCCCAGTCTAGTATTTTGTTGCATAATGTGTAGAAGTTGTATATGGTGTTGTACACTACACTCATGGACATGCCCCCTGTTGAGTGGCCACACCCCCGTTTCCGGAGCGCGCCTTCGGCGTGCGCACAACTACATCCTTCACTTTTGTCGCCATGGTGGGACTGCGTATTTTAAATGCCAGGGCCTATTTTTAATCCCATTCCCACCCTCTCTCTGCCGCTCTCTTAGCATGTACACTGGCACCACTAACACCACCCCTCCCCCACCTAAACCCTCTTTTATCATGGTGCCCCCCCCCCCCCTGTCATTTTATTCTGGATCCGCCCCTGGATGACAATAACTAAATACTTTCAATTTAGGTTTAAGCTTCTCATTATTCACTTCTATCACTGCTTTCCCAAGTGTTTGTTAGGGCATTTCACTTTTGAATAGAGCTAATTGTTTTGAAGTTGGTACCAATATATCTTGACACATTTAATAATAGCATCCCGTTCTCATCACACTTGGGATTATTTTAACCTGTGTTCTGGGAACACAATGTTACTGCACTATTATGTGAGAAGATGGAGAATTCCTGGATCTTATTTCTACCCTGCAGTAAATCAGATATCCTAGAACTCCCGGCCCTGGCCTATCCCAGCCACCTGCTAACTGTGATAGATGTGACCACTGCACTAATGTGTTACTCTCAGCAAATGTCAGCGCCCCGAATTCCTACATGACAAACTTATTAGTCAAGTAACTGGGAGCCCGATTCAGCCCCGATTACAGGACTGAGAATTTGCAGCCCTAGCATTTATCGGAGGGGTGCAAGGCGTGCAGGTGAAGAGGTATGTTTTGTAATTCTGGCTAATGGCCCCATATTAGATACTGCTTGCTGTCATTATCAGGGTATGCAGTCAGGGGATAGCCAATGTCTAGGTCAACCATTAATCGTAGACATACCAAAAGGTCAACACAAGCTTATGGTCAACATAGGCAAGGTCGGCAGTCAAAAGGTCGACATGAGTTTTTCATGATTATATCAACCATAAGCTTGTGTCGAATTTTTGATACTGTCTACCTAAGGTATGTCAACCTTTTTTTCACTGTCGACCATTACTGGTCAACCTCGTCATTGTTGACCTAGACATCTATAGATCTATCATCTATACCGTAACCGCTCTCAGACAGTGGGCTTAAAGAAATGAAGATGAAGAAGTAATTGTATAAGTTCTGTGCTAAAGATTTCAGAAATAACCACTTTTTATTTCATGTCCTAAATTCTACTTATATTGTAAAAAATTAGAGACACAACCAGTGTGCCAGTTATAACCTAAGCAGGGAGGCATCGGGTAATTCAGAACGGGAACAGGATCTAGGAGTCCAAATAGACAACAAACTGGGGTGTAGTGCTCAATGTCACATAGCAACTAACAAGGCCAACAGGATACTGGCATGTACAGAAGAAGGCGCATGGAAACTAGGGACAAAGCATTGGTTAGACCACACCTAGAACATGTACAGAAGAAGGGGCATGGAAACTAGGGACTCAAATGTAATGATGCCACTGGATAAAGCATTGGTTAGACCACACCTAGAACATGTAGAGTTCTGGGCCCCGCACTGTAATGAGGACATCATAGCACTGGGAAACATCCAAAGCTAATAACGGAAATGGAGAATTTAAGGTACGAGGACAGATTGAACCAATTGGGATTATTTATGGTAAAAAAGAGACATTTAAGGGGGGATATGCTCAACATGTACAAATGTATCAGGGGCCAATATAAGGAACTGTCAGGCACCCTTTTCGCTTTGAGGAAGGGCTCTAGGACACGTGGGCACGAGTTTAGATTAGAGGAGAGAAGAACTTGTTCCCTTAGAAGGAAAGTGTTTCACTATCATTTGCAGATTTAAAACATTTTGGGGGAAATTTACTAAGATGGGAGTTTTATTTCACATGGGATGTAGCTATGGGCAACCAATCAGAAACTACTTTCAGAAGTTGCTAAATAAATAAGTAGATTCATATTGGTTGCCCATAGCAACACGCCATGTGAAATAGAACTCCTACCTTAGTAAATTTCTACCATTAGCTGCAAAAATCATGGGGGTTATTCAGACCTGATCGGTTCTCTGCCAATCTACAGAGACCTGCAATCAGATAGCTGCCGCCCCACCTGGGTGAGATCCCGCCCTGTGCTAGCTGCAAATGGCTTGTGAAAATATCACAGATCAACAATTACCTCTGAATCCATCCACAACTCACTCACCCAGGGCCGGCGGAACCCGCTCAGCGAGGGATGCAAAGCAGGGAGGCGCCAGTCAGCAGAGGCGCTCTCCCTGCTCTGTCAGTCTGTTTATTTAACTATCTGATGAACCCCCTCATATGCCGCCCATACACGGTGCGATGTGCATTTTAAATTATATTACATTGCATCTATTTCAAAACACATACAATGGGTTATTGCACCGCGCATTTTGATCTAGATGCGATGCAATCAAGGGCGTAACTACCATAGGTGCAAGGGGTGCAGCTGCTATGGGGCCCAGAGCTGAAGGGGGCCCATATTTACTGCCTAAGTAATATGTTTTACATACATTTATCACCATCAGCTGCTAAATAGGTGGCCCTTACGACCTTCTGCTATGGGGCCTGTGAATATTTAGTTACGCCACTGGATGCAATCTAATTCAAAAAGTACCTGCAGCACATACTTCATGTGTTGTGCCATGTGATATGCGAGGGAGCACGAATCTCATCGCACCGCACCGCCTCGTCGCACCATGTATGGGTGGCAATAGTGCTCAGTTATTTCAAAAAAGGGGAAAACAGAAAGGTTACGTAAACAACGAAACAAATATTGGTGGTGATAAGACCTGTGCTGCCCGGATGCTAAAAATATACTCACATATATCTTAAGTAACTGAAATAAACCAGAAATATACTGTAAAGTGCAATACAGTAAAGTAAAAAAAAATGGACTGGTGGATAATATTACAATCACCCTTAGCTAGGTGAAAATAGACCTTAAAGGTGTATCTTTTGGAGATCCCTCTGGCAGTGTCTCCTATCGTGTGGTTCCAATTCATGCTGTACATCAGATTGGGAAGATACACCTTTAAGGCCTGTTTTCAACCAGCTAAGGGGGATAGGGCAATAGTATTCACCAGTCCACCTTTTTTTTTTTTTTTTACTTTACTGTATTGCACTGTTTTATCTCAGTTACTTAAGATATAGGAGTATATTGTTACCATCCAGGCAGCACAGATCATATGTATACGATACACTGGCCCTTATTCTGGTTGGTGCGGTAATATCCACGTGCGTTCATGCCGCCGATGTTTTGTGTCTGCGCATGTGCAGAGGCGTCTCTGCACATGTGCGAGCGGGGCGTACGGCCAAATCCCGCATGAAATGTAAACACTCCGACCAGGGGGTGGAGAGGGGCGTGAAGGGCTATTTGGGCTCATTACCATATGCCTACGCCCCGCGTTTCATGGGCGTTCCCATGCAAACGCTGGGCATACGTATGGTAATGCGGCCGTGACGCACGTGTAGGGGGCGGACATATGACATCGCCGGATGTCAGCTGCCCGCCCAGATCCCTGCTTTTGCACGGAAAAATGTCCGTGTGGTCTGAGGTTGCGGGAGCTGGTGGAACACTCGGTCCTGCATTCGATGGTCTGCGACCATCGAATGGTAGGGAGGTTTCCTGAGATGGAGGAGGCATATTCCATGAAAAATACACGTGCGGTCCGTTTGGACAGCTTCTTGCCGCGTACGGACAGAGTTGGCGATCCGTATGGAAGGCGGGGTTTCGCACGCACCGTCCTGGCCTCATATTCGGATCCGGCCGCACCGATCAGAATAAGGGCCACTGTGACACCTGGCAATGCATGTGGAATTATCACCACCAATATTTAATTTTCATTGTTTTAAGTAACTTTCCTGTTTTCCCATTTTTGTTAAATAAGTGAACACTGAGGAAGATCATCAGATTTTTTATTTAGGATATATGTGTTAGGTGAAACATACTCGATTTAGTGTATTGTAGCTGCTCCTGTGAGCGCACCTAGGTTTATCAACTTGTTATTTTTTGGGTACGCTAACAAAAAAAAAAATCAAACGGGAAGAGGTACTCCGACAAAA
The DNA here is from genome assembly GCF_055691185.1 of Crinia signifera. Classification (NCBI taxonomy): domain Eukaryota; kingdom Metazoa; phylum Chordata; class Amphibia; order Anura; family Myobatrachidae; genus Crinia; species Crinia signifera. The sequence continues at coordinate 2,536,631 of NC_139227.1, read as the reverse complement.
CCTTTTGTTGTAGCACAAATTGTCCCTTTATGGACTATGGAAGGGAGGGCGCAAAATTTTAGTTTGCGGGAGGGCGCCAGACACCCTAGCACTGGCCCTGCGTACCGTGCGCTCGCCATGCTTAGGGTGACGTGGATAGTGGGGGTGTGCTAAATAGCATCATGTATCGAATCATATGTAAATCGTATGCAAATCGCATGTGATATTTGCATACGATTTGCATATGATGCGATCTGCAGGGAAATGCCGCAGTGAATCTACACAAGTACCGATTCTTTCCAGTCTGTCAAACCTTTGAGAAAGCTGTCAGTTGGACGGCAAAACATGTCAGGGAGCACCTGCTGATTTTACTATTACTGGGTCACTCTGGTTATATTTGGATTTCCCACTCTGCATTCTGTTACCCCTGGGCCATCAGCTGGAAAAGCACCATTTTTTTTACAACAAATCTTGGGATACCACCACCTGCATACTGAGGATTACAATTTTGCATTATCGTTGAGGACTCCCCTAATCCAACTGGGGCTATATCCACCGTCCAGCATTATATAAAAATCCAGCAAGGTTTATGGATTCCTAATTATTCCAGTTTAAAGATGAATTTACCCAAGGGAAACTAATTACCTCCAAGAGTTTTCCACAAGGACTCCAAACGGGACTCCTCACCACTCAGTATAATTACCCACATTCTTTTATTCCATTCTACTATGCAAAATTATAAATAATTGTCATATGTATGTTTTTTTACCGTATTAATTGATTCAATTAGTATTATATTATTATTATTATTATTATTATATATTAAAAAATATTGCATATAGCTTTAAAAAAAAAACCTTAAACCAATTGATCCAATTATCAGCGCTCCACCTCTGTTTTCTGTTATCACTGGTGGAGGGATAGACATACTCTGCGCATAAGTGCGGAAGTTGCAGAATATCGATTTCCGCACTTTTGTGGGAAACTCTGATTCAGTACCTATATTGTAAACGACATCATTCTACTGGAATGTGGCCACTGAACATCATCAGGGAGAATAGCCAATTCACGGGAAATAGGGAAATCAATAACATTGCATCATGTGTGGTGTCGCCTGAAGGTCCATACACACTGAGCATTTTTCACCTGTTTTAGCGATTTTCCCCAGGGTGGCGGACGTTCCACAGCAGAACAATCTGGAAAACCGCCCACTTTGCCGCTCATCTGCTGGTAATACCATCAGCACTCACCGCTGCCTCAAACACACTGGGCGGCTATCAAGCTGAAAGCAGCTCAGACAAGTAAAGTCGCCCAGTGTGTTGGCGCCTTACAAGTACACAGCTTCAATAACTGAACAACTGCAGTTTTTACATTATTTTCCCTATTGCAAGAAATCATAATTCCTTACTATGTTGTTGTTTCTACGTTATAATGATTGCCTTGTTGTACAGTACATCTTTCAGCTATTTTGTTAGGTAAAGACCTGAAGAGAGATCAGAGGCTGGTAGAAGTGTACCCGGGTTTAGTTACAGTAAATAATCCACTTAAAAGTTAATTTTATCTTGTGAGCAATAGATATTCCTGACACATATGCTTCAGCTGAGCACCAGGCTCATTGGGGTGTGATAGACATGATTAATACAGCTGGGGGTGTAAACAAGCACAAACATCTTGAAAGATGCAAATAATAACTGCATTCTGCTTACCCATCACCTCATCAGCGTTAACGTGTGACACCGGTATGCAGTTGTTCTACTAGATGATTTTCCATTAAAAATTACACAACACGTTTTATCCAGCTTGTAGCTGAAATAGGAAATAAATGTATTTCATATGAGATTAGCTAAGAACCCTGCCGCAAGCTGCGTCTTTCCAAACTGGCAACCACAATGCTGCCATAGAAATAGACTGTATTATACATTTTACAGTATACTGATTCTAGCTGCAGAAAAACCCTCAAATGACGCACATGCTTTTAGATGCGATTCTCATGGTAAAATGACAGTTATAATCTGATTGGTAAATACTTTATCCCATTTTGGGTGGGATGTACTAAGCTGAAAATGAGCCCAAAACCCCATTATAAAGGTTTTACTGCATTTCCAGAATAACCAAAGCCCCACTGGGCCATGTTTTGGAGCTGGATCTGTTCCAAAACACCGCTCTTTTTGTGTTCCATATTTTGTTTTTTTTTGTATTTTGAATCTAGATTTTCAAAATAAAAAACCCCATAAAACCACCCAGAATTTTGCTCCTACTCAATAACATTAATTTTGGTGGTGTGTAAATGGCATAATGGCAAGCTTACATTTCTTATCAAATATTTAGAAGAAAAATTCTTTGTGTTACTGAACTTTGGCATTTTGGATTTTACATGCCCTCTATGATGACATTGGCATTGGCCTTGGCAGACGACATTGATGGCTTTCACTATATTATCTTCCACATTTTGGCTCTCCATTATAACTGGACTGGACTTATATAGCACTATCACTGGACTGGAACTGCTGCAGTATCCCTGGACTTTAATGGCAGTACCACTGTACATTAATGGCAGTACCACTGTACATTAATGGCAGTACCACTGGAGTTCCGCATATTCATTGCGTGCAGGGGGAGGGAGGGTTTGATAGAGCTGACGTACTAGTGATCACGTGACTGGGTTTGGATGGATGAGAGAAAGAGAGAAAAAGCGTTGCTGGAACGCATATGCGTTTCACAGAGTAATTTATATATCACGTGATTAGACATAAATATAGTCCATTAATACAGATATGTTGGTATTAAATAATACTAAATAAAGGATATCAACACAACCCAGTATATTTTAAATGGAGAGATACACATAAATAAGTCTATCCATTTATTTATTCATTTATTTAAAAAGACTTTCTGGTCACAGGACTGGACTTTAGGAAGGAAAAAGGAGAACCACCGGTATATATGTGAGTATTTCAATTGATGCTATATGTCACGTGACCGGACAAGATGGGATATGAACATATACGTACAATATGCTTCTTTCATCTGACTGTTTTGAAGCTCTGCGTTGCGCAACATTCTATTCCAAACAATTATCTTTTTGATATAAAATTCGATGAACTTTATATCAAGTGCCTATCAAATGGGCAAAAAAGTGGGCGTGAAAAGGGGGCATGGTACCTCTCAAAATCAATTAGTTTGATTAAAAAGTGGTTCTTCTCCTACTGATGCGTAAGGGTATAGATCCCCTTGCATGCAAATGCCGGGGTTCGAGCGTCAGGTGAGGGTCAGGCGTTCGGTCGGGCGGTGTTTACCTGTTCGCTAGGCTGCAAAGATACACAGCCTAGGAAACAGGTCTGAATTAGGGCCAGTGTCCATTCCAACTTGTTTATTACAAACTAATTTCCATGGTGAGGAAGGGGGTTACATGCTCGTTGCCATGGGAGATTTCATGCTGGTTGCCACAGACACCCAGGGGCCCCAACACCGCCCTTGATAACCATGAAGCCCTGCACCCACACTATAATTGACCTGAAAAATGAATATATTATGGTCTCTCACAGTTTCTCCATCAATGGTAAATGTGCCCGGCTCTCACTCTGCTGCTGACTGGCAATACTATCTCTGTGTGGCGGCTGCTGCCAGTGCGAGCAGGGGCGGATTTAGGGAGGAGGGCGCCCCTAGGCACAACCATAATGTTTACTAAGTAGGACAGTTTATAGGGGCAGTATCTGCATGTCCTATCCATTTACACTCTATTTAAGATGGAATATAGTACAGTACAGTGGATATTTTGCAGTTTTTGGTACATTTTGGGCTGACAGTACTATCACAGGCATCCAAGTGCCGCCCCCAAACATGTGCCGCCCCTAGGCCGGTGCCTCACGTGCCTACTGGGAAATTCGGCTCTCAATGCGAGCGGGAATTATACACATCACAGACAGGATGCCAATAACCACCCGAGACACGCAGTTTCCTCCCTGCAAACAGACCCTGTGCCTATGACACTCCACTCCCCCCTGCAGCCATTTCCAGCTGATGGCTGGCAGATGCCTCCTGCTGCATGCACAGTTGTGCCGTGCTGAAGTCCTGAGCCTGTCAGCTCTGTGGGTGGTGAAGAGACAGCCACAAGAACCAGAGCTTAGACTTGTTCAGTTCAGTGTCCGTGTCAGCAGCGATTGTACCGGTCTCCCCTGCCCCCACAATAATAGTACCGGTCCCTTCACAATCGCTGCTGACAGCCTGACACAGACGTGGACACTGCACTGAACAAGCTGCAGCTCTGGTTCCCATGGCTGATTTAGGTGATAGGCTGAGGGAATGGAGGGGAGGACAGTGGGGACAGGAAAGGAGGAACGGCTGGTAGAGAGGACAGAGGAGAAACAACCAGCATGGACGGGACTGGAGGAGCAGACGAGCAGAAGAGACGGATGAGGCGACAGCGGGCACAAGCGTGATGGAAAGGTCGTTCTAAACAAGACCGTTCATAACACCAACTCCACCCCCTATTTAGGCGCCCAAATGAAAATAGCATCTTAACATTTGAATCCCGGTCACAACAATTTGTTAATACGGCGCGATTGCCGTGATTTTAAAAGCGCCTTACAAATGGACGCCCAAAAACAAACATTTGAATACCCCCTTATGTGTGCACATTATAATTTAGTATATGTATATGCAGCTATGATATATAACATGTATTGCAAAGCCCATATTATTTAATATTGTGTAATCTACATAGTTATTTTTGAACGTTAGTACATGATACATAAATAGGATGTACTGTAGATTACCCGTAAACAATTACACTGTTGTGATCTTACAATATACAGATAAGCTCTGTAGGAGAAGAGTTTATACAGAAAGAAGAAAATAACCACAATAGGAGTCATTTATGCTATAAAAACAAAATGTTCTTAGTGGACATCTTGAACAATCTATTTAAGTCCATTTACTAAGGCAAGGTGACCGCATACAGATGGGTAACTACTGCAACATTGTTCTGACAATTATTTTTAATGTAGGATGCCATATAAATGCGGTCACCTTGTCTTAGATGATGGACATTTGTCTTAACCAGAAAACCTAAAGAGGGAAATGTGCATTTAAGCCAAATAAGAGTACTCTTTACTTACATCCAAAAACAAGTTTTCCTAAATGGGAGTATAAAATAACAGGAGAAGCAGCAGTGGAATTAAAGAAATGGATTCACTATAAGAACAAAAATCACGTTTTCCCTTCTTTTAATATGAGGACAATACAGCCATGGGTATGTTCCAAAGCTGCTTGTATCAGAGGGTATTCCTTACAATTGATTAGCAGATATCAGCTTGTAAAGCCCTGTGCACATGGTGCGATATTAGCCAGTGGCTATATGGCCGCTGAGCGACTACTGTATATTGCCTGGGTTTTTAATGTGTACAGAGCAATAAATTGCTAGGAGCGCACTCCTGCACCAGACCTTAATGGTCATTGGTCCCAGGTGCTCCTTAAATTATGGCTAAAAATAGCTGGTCTCTGATGAAAAGGGTGCACTGAGCGATTTTGTCGCTCAGTGATATTACGCTAAAATCACTCAGCGACCAAATTTCAATGTGTGTACACATCATAAATGTAATTCCAAAGCATGTGCCAGATAAATGACAGAAGTTGGTGAGTTCTCCACTTTTCTCTCTTCAAAGATTGATACAGTGGGTGACATTTAATAGGATGAGAGTTTTAGTACCATTTCAAATTCGCCCATTATCGCACTTTAGCTGCGTATTCCGGGCAAAAAAGTGCGATTAAGTACGATAATGGGCCATTTTTAGTCATGAAAATGTATGAATTTGAGGAAATGTGCGAATTTTTGTTAAAAAAAATGGCGTGAGGCCCCCCCTACGGAGCATAACCAGCCCCGGGCTCATTGAGCTGGAACTGGTTCCAAAATTACAGGGGATAAAAAGCGTAGGGGTCCCCCGTATTTCTCAGATGCTGCTGATTATGAATTAGGCATAGACTTGAATTCAGCAGGGAGGCACTAGGCTGGATGGACTCACTTTCTGTTCTGCTGATTTGCCGAATTTCACTGTGCACAGACGGTTACTGCCAGCACCATCTGGTTTTTATGAAGAACTTGCATTGTGTGAACTGTTTCCAAGCTCGTTGGTCCATGGGTTTTGAGCATTTTACTTTCAACATAGTCTATCGTTCCAGAGTCCAAAATAGTAAGGCCATTTCTCTCTCCTGTTCCTTCGATCCCTTCGATGAGAAGCAACCCAAGCAGGGCGATTAGGTTGACTTGCTGTCTTGGACCAAATTAGCTCACAATAACTCAAACCACTACTTTTGGAACTTCACCTTTCTTCGTTGTCTATGGGAAACACGACCAGAATGTGCAAGTATACAAGAAAATTTGATTTACCAGCAGCTAAACCGTTGTTGTTGCAATACTTTTCTAATATCTGGTCTAGGGTACATGCCACATTTCAGAAAGAAATAGAAAGGATATGGGCCTGAAGATAGTTCTTGGTCCAATGCTGCAAATGTGCATGCACCTAGTTTGCTTACTTAATTTATTTTCAAAAATCCAACGAGAACTCTGAGGTGCCACCTGTCAATGTTCTGCGGTTACTCTCCATGTGGGTCACAGGAGACTGGGGACAGTGGCCGGCTGCTGGTGTGTGTCAGCGCAGGGACATGGTGGCTTGATCGGATCTCCAATGGGGTCCTCACTCTGTGTGTGGTACTGCGGCTCTGGGAGGCTGTTGCAGATATTTTGGAGTTGGGCAAGTTCTCCATTGGGCCAGCCACAGCTCTGTCCAGCCTCCTCTACCTGACAACCAATGGCAGCTGCCCTCAGGGTATTTAGAGGGGCTGCTTAGGTTATTTGGTGTCAGTGCAAAAAGTTTTCTGTGCTGGTTGATTCCTGAGGCTCCAGGCTTATTCGATCCTCCTGCTGTTCTCTACCCAGATTGTCGTGGTAGCCTGTAAGACTTTTAGTTGTACCTCCACTCACTCTATGACCTTCTAATCTGCTTCAACTTTGGCACAGTCTGCCCTGCTGCAGCCCTGAGATTTCACAGGGAAAGTCGCAGGAAGAACACCTCATCTTTTCGGCTCCTCTTTCTTGCCTCCACAACCACCTCATTATTACCGGACTTTTTTCATCATGTTTTCAAATTCTTTCAATACCTCATCAGCACCGTCTGGAACCCTAAATCCTTCTCTGGTATATTTTGCTTTTTCTTTAGTGTTTTTTAAAAAAAAGGGACAGTTTCAAAGAAGATTTTTGTGACCAGTCTTTTGAACTTCTTTTTTTTTTTTTTTTCAAAAGACATTATTTGGAATTCCGCTCTTATGTTAGTTTGTATCTATGAGAAGAATTCTTGTTACACCTGCTCACTTTAACCCTCCTGGCTCCTATTCCTCTGAAGTTATTGAGTCTAACACAAACTCATCAAATACTCAAACCTTGATACCTCTGAAATTGTTTTTAAGCAGGGACTTGTCAGCGAATGCATATTATTAAATCAGGCATAATCCAAAGTACTGAAATTCGTCTTAGATTTATATAGTGTCAGCTTTCTTAAGGTGAATGTTTGGGTGGGGGCCCCCGAGCGTGTCTGGCTTGGCCACTTCAGGGCATCACCACTTAACACATAGAATAAGTTTTTAATTTTGTCATTTATCTAAATGTATTTGTTCTAATTCAGTATTTTTTACTTTGGGAACACCTGTAAAACATGCTATCACATGCCTTACACTCTATAATACCAATACTCTGTAACACTTTACTGCTGCAGTATATTTCATTTATGTGATGCCCTGGTCTAATATACTGCCAATATTATGCTTATTTCATTGTATTGTACTATAAGTCACTGTTTTCTTATTTTGCTCATGTTTTATGTACTTTTGAGGTGCTGCGGAACCCTTTTGGCACCATATAAACATCATTATAAATAGTAATTAAAAAACAACCCCATTTATTTCCCTATTTGTAAAGCCCTGACTTGTATGCAGCTACTATATAAATCATATAAATAATAACTGGAGCTCACAGTAGTCGTTTTGGCTTCTCGGACTTTTATTTTGCTCTGGGCTCAGTACCACCAATCAGTGACCAGTAAACATGTAGATTTGTTACGGAATAAACATTTCTTGTTGCCGCACATACTGCTTGGTATATTTTTCACTTGACAAATATCACAAAAATGTAATTGTGTAAGGGGACAATATTTTAGTGTTATGTTAAAATAATTATCTTGCCTGAAAATGAGGGTAACAAAGTAATATTGCAGTGTTGGTTGCTATATAAACCAGTATTTAATAAAAGGTAATTAAGTTCCTAGGAGTGTTTTTGTGTCTCCAGAGCAAGAAAAAGGCTATTTACATAATACATATGCATGACAATTAAATAGACTGAACTAGAGAACTGCAACAACCCATAGCCAAGTCATTGTGAGAACCTCAACATATCCCATTTAATTAAAATAACTTTAATGAGTGAAATAAATCTAATTTCTTGTAATTTGACTTGACAAAAGCAATAGCTGTTAAGACACAGTGGGGGAAATTTCCTAAGATCGCCGACCCAGTACGACTGTGATTGGCTGTGATCGGCCCAAAAATATGGCCTGAGAACTCTGATAATTTACTAAGCAGCCAAGTTCTCAGGATTTGTATTTTCTGATGGTGAAGGCATTAGTATTTGGCTGCCGAGGTTCCCGACAGCCAAATACGGTCCAGCCTGTAGCATCAAACGAAACAGTTAGATCTGTGCGATGCTTCTATGTGTAAAACTTAGAAAAAATACATACATTTTTAAAAATGGCACCCTCCCCCAATGAGTATAACCAGCCCTGGGCTCTTTGAGCAAGTGCTGGTCTCCAATCCCCTGATCATGTCGGACTTTTGATGCATAGATTATGGTTCCTAGAATTATTCCTACAACTACTGCTCTACAGAACTAGACTAAGGGGGAGATGCCCTAAAGGGAAAATGCAGTAAAAACCCCATTATCATTTTTTTTTTACCGATTTACCCTATGCACCAAAACAAAATTGTCAGGTTTTAGCCATATAGAGCAACACCAGAAAACTCTATAGAAGCCTATGGGCTTCTCTCTGCTGTGGTGTTCCATCACAGATCCTCCCAGCATGCCCTGCGGCCGGCACTGTCACTCTACACATGGCCAGAAGGACTCTTAGGTCTCACAATCCAATACCCAAGGACAGCTCTTATCAGAAGAGCTGTCCTTTACGTTAATAATCACACGCTAGTGCATATGCGATTATTTAATATGCGGTACCTGATGAATGTCCGATTTGGCCACTTTTCACCCGATTCCGATGGATCGGACCAAGAAATCAGGTGAAAAGTGGTCAAATCGGACATTTGCCGGGTACCGCATAGTAAATGGATCAGAAGTTTTGGTCCCGTGTGCATCTGATTGGAGATTGGACCTACTTTCATATCTGACTCACACAGCCGCCTAGCAGTGGGGAATGGAATTGCATGTGATATATTGCAAGCTCCCGGGCTCTCAAAGGGGATCGGCTTTGTGAACGTGTCACACACAGGTGTGAATAATGGCACTGTGCGCACACTCCCGGGAACGTGTCGCACGCAGGTGTGAATAATGGCATGGTGCACAACTTTCATGAACGTGTCACACGCAGGTGTGAATAATGGCACGGTGCGCACATTCCCGTGAACGTGTCACACGCAGGTGTGAATAATGGCACGGTGCGCACACTCCTGTAAACGTGTCACATGCAGGTGTGAATAATGGCACGGTGCGCAACTTTCATGAACGTGTCACACGTAGGTGTGAGTAATGGCACGGTGTGCACACTCCCGGGAACGTGTCACATGCAGGTGTGAATAGTCGCACGGTGCGCACACTCCTGTGAACGTGTCACATGCAGGTCTGAATAATTGCACGGTGCGCACACTCCGGTGAACATGTCACATGCAGGTGTGAATAATCGCACGGTGTGCACACTCCGGTGAACGTGTCACATGCAGGTGTGAATAATGGCACGGTATGCACACTCCCGTGAACGTGTTACATGCAGGTGTGAATAATTGCACGGTGCGCACACTCCGGTGAAAGTGTCACATGCAGGTGTGAATAATCGCACGGTGCGCACACTCCTGTGAACGTGTCCCATGCAGGTGTGAATAATGCACGGTGCGCACACTCCCGGGAACGTGTCCAATGCAGGTGTGAAAAATGGCATGGTGCGCACACTCCCGGGAACGTGTCCCATGCAGGTGTGAATAATCGCACGGTGTGCACACTCCGGTGAACGTGCCACAAGCAGGTGTGAATAATCGCACCCACAATGCGTTCTTATTTCTGGATATAGGTGAGCGGTGCTATATCTGTAGTCTTATCAAAATCCTTTCAGTTGTTCCCTTTTCTCATTAATAATTCCTCTCTATTTAGTTGAAGAGATTGAGAATAGGCACCCTTCATCATTTCCAGAGGATCGTTCATTTCATGAAGAGAACATGTACAAGTAGCTTGTTTTTCATATTTCAAGTTTCTACGAGGGCGGTGGAGTTGTCCTTTGAAGATGTTTTTCAGGCACTAGAGATGGACATAGTCTTATCAAAATTATTTTGGTTCTTCTCCTTTCTCATTAATAATTCCTTTCCATTTAGTTCAAGCCCTTAGCTTATTCTTAGATTTGGGTATTATAGTATAGCTTCTGTTAAGGTGGTGAAGTTGTCCGAAAGATGTCTTCTAGACAATCTTATTTTGATGTTTACTGAAAAAACAAGATGAATGTTAGTATTATTAATTGCTCTTTAATGAGTATTAACAGAGTTTCTAGAAGTTGATGTCACCAGAAGTCTAGATGTTCTCCTGCCTTCGCAAATAAAAGTCTATGGAAACTTACTTTTATTTGGGAACACCCGGAGCGAAGACAGGGCAGGTGGTTGATGTCCTGTGATGTCAGCTGCCCGCCCCCGGCAGGCATCGGTCTGCCCATGTACCCATGGGAACGTCCAGCGTTTTCTTGGGACACCCATAAAATGCTGGGTGTTCTTATGGGCGATCCCCATCTGCCCCCGACCCGCCCCAATCCTTGTGAAAGGTTTGGCGACTATGCAAGGTGTGAAGCCATTCGTAAAGGGGAGCTGCACATGCGAATAGTAGACCAGGTACACGTGTAGCCCCCAAAACAGGTGTGAACTGCATTATTGAGAGTAAATCAGAATCACCCCCAATGTTTATTATTCAACAGGAGAGTATGGGACCGACCATGATAGCTCCAGGAATGATCAGGTATATGCAGATGTTACATGTGGCACATGTAGGTTAATGCTATTTGTTTAATGTACTCAGCGCTGGTGATATATCAGAGTCTTAACATACAAGCAGTCCCTATTACGGGGGAGATGCGGAACTCACTCCTTTCAGTATGGAAGATTGTTCAGAAGACCTGCAGACAAGTAGCTCATGTGGAGTAGTTTATTCAGCTGAGGTGTAGAGAATGGATTGAAGTGATAGCAACACATGTCCATCAATGGAGTCCAGGAGAACCAGGGTTGCCATAAACAGCAAGTATAAGATAACAGTGGCAATATTGCTACAGTATTGTATTGTTTTGCATTGTATTGAATTGTATATATAAGTTGTCTCACTCTTGTCTTCTTCTGTTTAATGTAATTATTGTATATTGTGTGTGTCTCTTTTTCCTCTTTCTTTAGCTCTATATTATCTATTTATATTCTATTCTAACACCGGTATCGGCAAATAGGTGTCCACTTAGTTTCCATTCAATAGCTTAGCCCCCGGATAGATCCATTCAATATAGAATAATATAACATAATAAAATATAGTATAATATATTATAGTATATCGCAGCCCCTTTAGTAGCTTAAGGAGCTGTAGTACTCTCCCTAAAGTGACCATGAGTGGGGTAGGCAATCTCACTCAGTGTGTATCTTGCCAGATGTATGCGCACTTGGAACTGAAGATCCCGGGAGAATACTTCTGTGTGAAATGCATGGAGATGACTGCTTTGGAAGCCAAGATTTCTGATCTAAAGTAGACTGTTTCCCCGACTCCCCCCCCCCCCCCGGCAAAGTCTCCTGTTCATCAACGACCATCTCTGGGTGCTGATGAAAAGGAGACACTGAGCAATATATCGCCCCAGTGTGTACACAGCTTTAGGGTTACCTACCTGACCCTCTCCTTAAGGGAGAAAATGCTCTATTCCTGGTAATGTATGATTGCCGTCACCTGTGGGGAGCTAGGTAACTGATAAGAAATGTGTTTCACAACAAGTGATGGCAATCATACATTACCAGGGAAGCCCAGGAACAGAGCATTGTGTCGTCCTGGAGAGGGGCATGCTGGGAGGTATGGATAATGTAGGATTGCCAGCACCTGTGGGGAGCTAGGTAACTGATAAGAAATGTGTCACCACAGGTGCTGGCAATCCTACATTATCAGGGAAGCCCAGGAGCAGAGCATTGTGTCCTCCTGGAGAGAGGCATGCTGGGAGGTATGGATAATGTATGATTGCCAGCACCTGTGGGGAGCTAGGTAACTGATAAGAAATGTGTCACCACAGGTGCTGGCAATCATACATTACCAGGGAAGCCCAGGAACAGAGCATTGTGTCCTCCTGGAGAGAGGCATGCTGGGAGGTATGGATAATGTATGATTGCCAGCACCTGTGGGGAGCTAGGTAACTGATAAGAAATGTGTTTCACCACAAGTGATGTCAATTATACATTACCAGGGAAGTCCAGGAACAGAGCATTGTGTCCTCCTGGAGAGGGTCAGGTAGGCAACCCTGTATAAAGTGCATTATTAATTAATTCATTATAAATATATCTTGATATTCTTCTTCTTATTATTATGTGCTATTTTGAGCATTGCTTCTTTTATTGTGGGGGCCAAAATGAACCAGTCATTTCAGTCCCAAACAAACCAGTCATTTCAGTCTCAGGTTTGGCAGTCCCTCTGACTGAAATGATTGGTTTGGTCAAGTGTGCAATGTGCATGTACTTTTTTTACAAGCTAAGGGTGGGCCCAGGGACAATTCCATCTTGCATCACCATTCATTAATCCCACTGCTGTGAGGCAGATATGTAACAAACTACCATCTGTTTGTGCCGAGGCTCTGTTGCCTAGTATAATATTAATAACCAACCAGCTTGCTGCAGACCTTGGCCGAAATTTAATGAAAACATGAATGAAAAACATTGTGAGCTGTAAAGTGGTCAAATCGTCTGTAATGGGCTGCAAATTAATGTTATTGAGGTTAATATTACTCTAGGGACAAAAAAAAAAAGCAAAAACTACGTGATTTGGTTTTTTTTTTACCATTTTTGAAAAAATTCCAAAGCCTTTAACCGCCGCTTGACAAATCCAAATCCCGGCGACAAATCCAAATCCAAATCTTCGGCCCCGGCGCCCATCTCTAATAATAATAATAATGAGTAAATGGATGAATATGTTTACTGTGTCTCAGCCTAAAGGTGCCCATAGACGGTCCGTTCCCGGACCGTCCGTTCTGTACTATGAGATGCGCGCTCCTGCGCATCTCATCATACGGTACAAAAAGTATGTGCTGCACATACTTTTTGTACTTGGTTTACATCGCACTGCATCGCATTGCATGCACAGTGCATGCACAAGCAATGCGAAGCGATGCGATGTGTACTATAAAAGTACAAAACGGACCGTGTATGGGGGGCATTAATCCATATGGCTAAATTTGACCTGTTTAGCTAATCCTTATTAACAGGGCAATCAGGCACAGCTGCAGGGAAAGTAAAAGCTCAATTTGAAACCAAGACACACATGAGACATTGCAATAGTCTCCTGTGAGTTGCTTTATTTCTGTGCCTGTATCTCCACTGCACAGACTTTCAAACATACTGGTCCCCAGTTATTCATACGTGTTTCCTGCAAGCGTCAGAACAGAAGTCTCGGCGATTCTCTCTCATATTCTATTGCATAATTTGCTTTATTTTATCCATCATTTTTTATTCTTATTGTGACATATTTTAAGAGTAGACTCATTAAATAAAACGTACTACCTGTTGTTAACATGTTGCAGTCACATTTGACAGCTTTAAATTGATAAAAAAAATTACATTTATTTATGCTTAAATACAGGTTGATAAAAATGTTAAGATAAAGAGGTTGATGCGGAGTTGAAGGCATTCCTGTTTGTGGAGCCTGTCATACATGTTTAATGCACTGCACATGCTATGTAACCATACACAAAGACAGGCGACAGAGACAGTTGTGTCTCTACTGGCTAATTATGGACATATGAGCGCATATCAATGGGAGTGCGGGCTATGCAGAGCTATAATTATGCATGTTTTCAGAGGTATCTTTGGCAAAAACTGATGATGAACTAGTATCCAACCAACCAAGCATAGGTGCCTCCAACTATGGCCTACATTTACTAAGATGAACATAGGATGTGCCTATAGCAACCAATCAAATTCTATGTAATATCTTCTAGAAGGTGCTAAATAAATAAGTAGTAGAATCTGATTGGTTACTATAGGCAACATCCCATGTTCTATAGAACACCCATCTTAGTAAATTTACCCCAATGCAGGGGCAAGTGCAGGTGTTATGAGCCGCCTCTGGCGGGTCTGTGTAAATGCAGCCTGACTCTTGTATTTGTTCTGTGTCAGGCTGCGCACCTGCAGTTACTTTCCTCATTAAGGGGGCTTGTCCATTCTAGCTGTTCTGATTGGACATGGCTTCCTATATAACCTAGCCTGCCTTAAGTTCTGTGCTAGCACATGCACGCTTTCCTGACCAACCCTTATGCTTACCTCAAGTCCTTGTCTGAATACCCTGATCCTACCCAGTCCTGAGTTTGTACCTAACAGACAAAGGCCACCCGAGGGCGGTCAAATGGGCACTAATCAGGGATGTGAGGCCAAAAAAGCTGCTACTTGAAGGACTGAGTGGGTCCCTAAGGTACAAGAACAAAATAGAGGAAAAAGTAGTGCTTATCAAGGAAAAAGCTGCCCTTAAAGGCAGTGAAACGCGTTGGGGGCTGCCACTCTTCAGGCCCCTAACTGCCACCTACACAGTGTGCATTATTGGATCCAACCCACCGGCGTCTTCATTTTTTGGTATTGGAGAACTGTTCCTTGGGAGTGATAGATTCCTTTCCACAATATCGTGATTCTCAAGCGGAGAGAGACTCATCTTTTTCACCACAACGGAGATAACAGCTGCTAATCCAATCCTAAATGGATACAAGACTCCACGGTGACCCGCAGTGGTAAATATATCCACCCCCAAAACGTTCTGAATCCAGTGGAAAGCATACCAATTCCCCCGCTTGAACTGTTTTCCCCAAATTGCTCTACCATCTAGGCGGTACATATATCAGCGGATCCTTCCAAAACGTATCTAGCGGCATGCTGAGGGCCCTTAGAGAGAATTTTTATTAACCATATATTCGATATTGCTGAACTCATACATGTTTTTTATTGTGATTTAATATGTACATTAAATGTGTTTTTTATTCTGAAATTCCTCATTGGTAAGCGCTACTTTCTCCTCTCTTCTGAGTTTGTACCTACCTGGATCCTGTTTCCCAGTGTTTGACCCTCCATGTGCCTGTGCTGTGTTTGGTCCTGTTTGTCCCAGTTGATACTTGCTCCAGTAGAGCTTCTGTTTATGTACCTGTGTTTTCTGTCTGTAACCAGAACTGCCCCACAGTCTGGTCCCGCTGTATGTACTGTCTATCTACCCGCCTGTGCCGGCTCTGCTCCGCAATCTGCCAGTCCTGTATTGTATTTAGACACTGCCTGGGCCTGCACCTCTAACGCCATTGTGGTTCAGTACCCAGTGCTTGGTAATTCCCTCTCCAGTGCTGTGGTGCTCGTGTATACCATCTGCTGCAGTGGTCCCGTGCTAGTCGCACATGGTAGTGTGCTAAAGTTTGTATTTGACTTGTGTGTCTGGTCCTTCCTTTTGTGTCCCAGTCTGACTCCAATATTTGCATTGCCCAGCCTCCTGTAGCGGGTGTGAAATATGGTCCCAACCAGGCCCGCCTACAGGGGGTCTGTGGGTTCTGGAGTCCTGGGCCCTGGCAGAGAAGGGGGCCCGGACCTGGTCCTACAACTATAAATAATAAATAGCTCCTTACCAGCTATCTATCTGCCCCTGATTTCTGTCCCCGTGGTCAGGTGTTTCCATCAGCTCTATCTCGGACAGCATGCAGGGGCATGTAGTTTTGTTTTAAGTGTCTGGCAGCCAGGCACTTAAAATAAAACTACATGTCCTAGCAGCCCCTGCTGGCCGGGACCAGAGCAGACCAGACTAATGGATGCCTGTAGCAGTTCTCGGCACAGAGTGTTGCATGGAGATGGTGCATTGCCTGTGCGGATGAGGGGAGGAGGAGGAGGACCCAGCAAGTCACAGGGATCCAAAGAAAACAGTGCAGCAAGGATCTCCCTGTCAGCCCCCCACCACATTGAGTACTTGTATTATGTATTCTTTGTCATTCTGATCTCTGTTGCTTCTCTCTCTCGTTTCTCACTCTTTGTCACACACTCACCAATTTCCCCTATTCATTCTCTCTCACCCTCCCTCTTCTATTTCCACCTATTCCCTTCTCTCTATCTCTCTATCTATCACACACACACACATATACATACATACATACATACATACATACATATACAGGGGGACCCTGCCTTTTTTGACAGTCCCGGGCCCCATCATTTCTGATGGCAGCCCTGGTCCTGACAGTCGGGATCCTGACAGTCATTAGCCCGACTTGTCGGACTCAGACAGCATGGCGAGTGCAACAAAGCCCCTTGCGGGCATGGTGGCTCGCTACGCTTGCCACCTAATTTATGTACCCTCTATGAGGGTCGTGGACTCAAAAGTCCTGGCGGCACCGGGGTTGGGGTGCACCTAATTTACCCCTTCGAACGTGGATGTTATAGGTGAAGCATTAGCCTGCAGGAGGCTCCAAGGACTGCTGGGCAAGTTCAACAGCGCCACCTATACCACCTTGGTGGCATCCCTAACAGCAGGATTTTTACAGGGGGTTTCCATAATATATATGTTCCCTGAAGACGGGTAATAAAGACCCAAACATGATTGTGTCATTATGACTCTGCCCCCTGATATGCAGAGACATTAAGCAGGGCCCTATGCTGGGCGATTCAGTATTAGCTATACTGTATAAACATAGCGCCTGAAAACTGAGAGGCGCGTGCGCGTGAGATGCACGCGCGTCTCAGTCAGATGAACCCCAGGCTGCTGGCGGATCGCCAGCGGTGACGTTCTGGCGATTCGCCAGCAAGAGGGAGCCCAGCTCCATCTGTACCTGGCTCATTCGGCCAGCACTATGGTATCTGCCTGAGGCTCATTCGGCCAGCACTATGGTATCTGCCTGAGGCTCATTCGGCCAGCACTATGGTATCTGCCTGAGGCTCATTCGGCCAGCACTATGGTATCTGCCTGAGGCTCATTCGGCCAGCACTATGGTATCTGCCTGAGGCTCATTCGGCCAGCACTATGGTATCTGCCTGAGGCTCATTCGGCCAGCACTATGGTATCTGCCTGAGGCTCATTCGGCCAGCACTATGGTATCTGCCTGAGGCTCATTCGGCCAGCACGATGGTATCTGCCTGAGGCTCATTCGGCCAGCACTATGGTATCTGCCTGAGGCTCATTCGGCCAGCACTATGGTATCTGCCTGAGGCTCATTCGGCCAGCACTATGGTATCTGCCTGAGGGGAGCTGCGTGCTTGAGCTCCTTCTACCGTACAGTCAGCCAGGCTCTCAGTGTAACCATGAGGAGACAGTTGTTTCATTATAAACACACAGCCAGTGCAGAGCTACTCTGTGACCACATGGGGTGGTGTTTACCATGGGCTGACCAGAGAAGAGACTGTCAGCAGCAGTTCGGGAGCAGGGCCTGATGTAGATGTAATCAAGCCCCCCCCCCCCCCCCCCCCCCACCACCACCAGTACTGCAAATCCCACAATTTGTGGGTCTTCTAGGAGGGGGCTATGCTAATAAATGTGATTTGCATCTATAGCCCTGCCCCTCCCCGAAAAGCTGTGAATTGCAGTAATTTACCACTGCGTCCAGGGAGATTCGGGGGGTGCCGCTGGTATCGGGGAGGGTTGCCTCCAGGGCATTCCGAGAGGGTAGGCAACCCTGTGTTACCCTGGTCACTGGGCTGCAAAAATATGCAGCCTAGCAAGCAGGACATAGGGGGTTATTCTAGTTCACTCTTTGTGACAAATTCCTTCTTAGATGGACAAAACCATGTGCACTGCAGGTGGGGCAGATGTTACTTGCGCAGAGAGAATTAGATTTGGGTGGGGTTTTACTTCAAAGTGAGATCTATATTGTCGTGTAAAAGTAAAGCAGCCAGTATTTACCCTGCACAGAAACAAAATAACTCACCCAAATCTAATTCTCTCTGCACATGTTACATCTGCCCCACCTGCAGTGCACATGGTTTTGTCCATCTAAAAAGGAATTTGTCAGAAAGAGTGAACCAAGATAACCCCCTTAGCACGATTATGTCTAGCTCCCCTTCCCCATACACAGCCCTGCTGTTCTGGAAATAAAACAATCTCAGGAAGCTGACAGCGAGCTCTAACCTGCACGTTTCTATGTTCTCTATTACAGATTGCAGAAGATGAAGCTCATTGCCCGGCTGTATATCCAGTGCCCATGTTACTATTGAGAAGACTCTATTTTACATAATATTGGTTTATTTCCATGTCTTCTGTGAAAGGCTAGTACATTTGCATGCTCATTGCTATATTAGAATTCCACTCTGTTACATACATTTGTGTCTAAGCAGCATAATCATCGCTGTTCTACTACGGTAAATGTCACCAAGCATCCCATGACTAATATTTCATATTTTGAAGCTTTTCAAACATTATAGCAGCATGAACGTAAGAAGCTGTAGCGAGAAAGAGATCTAGTTAGACACAGGCATAGTTAGACATTGCTCAGCGATCAATCCCTCCGAGGAAATGTCAACAAAGAACAAAAGTGTAATTGTGACAAACGCTGAAACGCAGAGGAAAAGTGAAACAGTGATTACAACTAGCAGTTACCTCCTGTGGGCGGAATCTCCCAGTGCAATCAAATACAAGAGACACATTTTGGCAAACCAGTTGGATATCACACATTCATTGAAGCCTATGCAGCGAGGCACAGGAGTCACTTGCTGTTAAGGAAAAACTAAATTTTATTAAACCAATACAGCTATCGAGATGACATTTGCTTAAGTCGTTTCTACTATATGATACCTTAAGTTAAATAATATAGTAAAAAATAAAATAATTATATTATGTTTTGATTAGGTGAAATGTATTGAATTTCGAGCAACATCTCAAAGTTTGTTTTTACATTAGGGTGGCGTGGCCTAGCGGAAAGGGGCGGTGGCCTACAAATCGCATCGTTCCTCAAGGCCACGCCCTTGTTTATCGCCACTGTGAGAGCCCCCATCCCCTCTGCTTGCGGGAATAGATGCTGTGCACATGCCTCAGGCGGGACATGGGAACGTCCCCATAAATCGGAAAGCGGGACAGTTGGGAGGTATGGTTATAGCAATTTTAAACTAGGGATGTGCACCAGCCACTTTCGTGTTTTAGGTCCGGATCTCCAGCCTTGTTTTGGATCTGGATCTGTTTTGAAACACCGTCCTTCTGTGTTTGTAGTTTTGGATCTGGATTTTAGGGAAAAAAAAAAACATTTAAAAAAACCTACACTATTATTAACCTCAATAACATTTATTTTCACTCATTTACAGTAGTGTGATATGCTCCTCTACCTATCTACTTTCATGTCTCACACTTTGATTGCACATAGGGATAAGACATATTCTCTGGTTGGTCATAGTGATTTTCTTTCTGAGAGGCATGCTATTGTCCTGCTACTGTCCAGGTATTGTCCTGCTACTGTCCTGCTATTGTCCAGCTATTGTCCTGCTACTGTCCGGCTACTGACCTGCTACTGTCCAGCTAATGTCCTGCTGTTGTCCTGCTCCTGTCCTGCTATTGTCCTGCTCCTGTCCTGCTATTGTTCTGCTATTGTCCTGCTACTGTCCTGCTATTGTCCTGCTATTGTCCTGCTATCGTCCTGCTATCGTCCTGCTACTGTCCTGCTACTGTCCTGCTATTGTCCTGCTATTGTCCTGCTATTGTCCTGCCCAGGTTGATCACAACACCTTTTCAGCTTTTAAAGTAGATTGCCGACTTCCAAAGTCTTGCCACTCCTGTATTAGACTAACAGGGTCAGTCAGTTTACAGGCCCCCATATACTACTGCGTTTTGGGGTGATTTTACCCATTCCTGACGGAACGGGTCGAGAAATCGGCCCAAATCGGGTGAGTGTGATGTCTCCTCAGGTCAGATGTGTGGTACCTTGCGCATCGGACCTGAGTCAGAGGTCCAACCGGCATGCACGTCCGACTTCTGACCTCGGCCCCTCCTCCCGGTGGAGAGAACAGGGGTCATATGTGAAAGGATCACATGTGATGTATCGCACGCCACCCTGCCCCTGGGAAGGCTCTGGCAGCTCGCGGGGGATTGGCTGGCTGCGAGAGATCGCAGTAGTGTATGGCAAGCTTAAGGATTAGAAAACCTTTGCAATTCATTACTCAGAATCCGCAGTAACTAACTAGCATTGTACGCCATGTTTCATTCTGTTGATGACTGTGACTAATCAGAGTGGGACGATAATCTATCTCGCTCCAAGTGCAGAACCACAATGCGCTCTTTCCTCTCCATTCAAATTGATCTGCAGCAATGACAGAACAAGGGTGAAATTGTAATAGGGTACGATTTTTAGACATATGATTTATTGTTCAAAAATGGCCGAATGAGCACTTTTTCCAAATTTCACACATGTAGTAGCATGCGATGTATGATAAAAATCGCACATTTTGCCATGTTCCAAAAATCAAAATCTAAAAATCAAAATCTCAAAATCTTCTTCCGATCGGACTCGTGGCCGGTCCAGCGTCTCTCTCTCTGTGCACCGCTGAGGTCTAGGAGAGGGGGGGGGGGGTATCACACGCTGCTAATCCCCACTCTCCTGCAAGCCAGAGAGGCGAATGCACATGCCCAGCGTGTGCACGCACAGGGCCGATTCGGCGACCCAGTCCGTCGCTGGTGTTAACTATAGGCATAACAAACTCTAAGTGGCCGGCATTTGCGCAGGTGGAGTTAGAAGGATCACTAAGCAGTGATTTTTCGCTAATCAGCCTGAACTGACTTTTATTGTATTTACGGGTGCTAGGATGAAGACAGGGCATCGTCCTGTACGCGATACCACGGGATTGTCCAGTGTTTTTATGGGGACGCACATCAAATGCTGGGAGTTCCCCTGGTCCAGCCCTGTGTCTGCCCCCGCCCCCCCCCCCCGAGTGTTTAACTCTCCGAAGCCGTTAGCTGTCGGGGTTAGCACATTGCACAGAAATGTGTGGGTATGGGGGTAGTATATTGAAGATTTGCCTAGGAAATACACCATCCCTGGTAACATGTGAGAGATTAAAGTGACACTACAGTATATGTTACTATATATGGTTCCCGAATCTGATCAGAACACAGGGCTGTGAAAGGGCAGCCCTGCCAACTACTGGATTACCACGCATGCACCAGGTACATGTGAAGGAAGCCTGCGATGACTACCTACTGCAGTCTGCCCGCAGGGTTATTGACACACTGCAGGCGATTGGGGGCTGGAATGCAGCACTTTCCAAGAATGTCCCGAAAAAATGCAGGCCTTCCCTGGCTGTTGGGAGGGAGGGCCGCTGACTTCATAAGCAGCCTACTTCTTTCCATGGCCATCGCAATGTTGAGTAAGTCCAGACTTTCTCAGCACTGCGATGAGGGGGGAAACCCATTGGCTGATGAGTATACTGTATTTCAATGGTTTCGCCCTCATGTGCACAGCTGTGATCACATTCACAGTCATGTCATGCACATGGGCGTTGGAAATGCGTCAGGGCAGCATTAACCTGATAACTGGTCTCTGAAATCTTACAGCCAGCAATCAGGTCTGAATTACCCCCATGGAGCAGTATTTAACAGACTTGTCACCAGTTTAACTGTCTTGTCTCATTAAACTTGTATTTAAAATGACTTTACCAATGAACTTTTGTATCTTCTTACATGACATGAGTTACAGAAAAAGGAAATAATCGTAGAACTGTTACATATGCCTCCTTACGGTGCTTTGCATAAAATGATGCAGGAATGGAGACAGATAGACATTGAAAAAATAAGTAGCCTTAAAAAAGTCTGAATCCGTTATAAAAAATTGACAGTGTTACGTTTCTTGCTTGAAATTCACTATTAAATCTGAAATGTTAGTTCCGGATGACAGTTCAATTTTAAAAGTCACATCTTACACTACATATGAAAGTCACTGGTAGATGATATAATAGGTTGGTTCGTTTGCTGGTATTTCTATGATTTAAAATGTTGCTTTATAGAGGGAATATCAATTCATCATACAACAAATCGCATATTTTTTATTTTAAATTAAGGGAAATAAACCATATGTATTATTCCTCAAAATAGCCATTATTATTCATCGGAATATCCATTACTTAAATAGTATAAAAATGATGGAAATTTTTTAAACTTAGTTCTGTAAACCAATAACTGAGTTACAAAATATACCGTATAACCTTGCGCAAAGCAAAAACACTCACTGCCTGCAAACTCTCATACATACAGTATCAACTTATTATTAGGAATAATACTAACAACAACAACACGGCCAACAAAATACTATTTATTAACTGCTGTGAATTTAATATTTTAGGATGGAATACAGATGGAGCGCCTCTCAGCCAGCGCCGGGGGCTCGCCAGAATGCCCCAGCTGGTGAGGAGACTCTCCATCTGACTTGGAGCGTCGCTTTAGAGACGGGCAGGGTTAGGAGGGATGCAGGAATGTAGGGGCAATCGTCGGAGATCGGCGGGGAGCTCCGTTGGAAGGGTAACATGTGCGCGTACCCCAAAAAATGTTATTATCAGCAGAAGCTGCTTGTGTGTCCTATTTAGTCTTTTTTGCGAATGAGATGCAAAGTTGCAAAAAACACAGCTGGCACTACCGAGATGCGCAGGGCTGTTTAATGTGCAAGGTTCCATGATTGGAAATATCATTCGTATGACATAAATCAATAATAAACAACATTCTATGAAAATTATTATAATTGCACAAATGACAAAATAATAATAAATAATTGTTTATTATTAACACTAGTTTAAATTAATAATGGAAAAAGGAGAAAGCAGTAAAACAGAAAGTGAGTGTAATAACAACACATCAAAAAATGCACATTTAGAAAAGGTTGAACAAACATCTGCAGGAAAATCAATAGTGAGCAACTGTAAGCTGGACAACTGTTTAATGTTACATGTCTGTGTATGCGTGTGTACAGAGACAGTCTGACCTTATGGGAACATCTATGGACGAAGCATTCATGGACGTCTAAAAAAAAATCTGTGATGGCTGTTTAATAAAATGATACAAAATACAAATAAACAACCAGCAATATCTAAAAAAAATTATGGGGGGAAATATAATAGGATGAGAGATTCAGAAAGTGAGAGATTTGGTAAGAAATCTCTAGTTTTTCTTAAAGTGGCAATCACTTACATGCAAAACCAGTTTGATTTTGCAGTGTAAATGATTGCCGCTTTAAAAAAACTGGAGATTTCTTCCCAAATCTCTCACTTTCTGAATCTCTCATCCTATTAAATTTCACCCTATGTATCTTGTGCGCCGAGTGGGTGACAAAGTTCATACTTTATTACTGCTTTCAATGAACCCCACAGCTGATGATTTACAGATGAGTGGCGAGATAGTCTGCAAGCCATTGAGATACATTGTCAGAACATCTCAGACTTAAACATAATGGGGGAAATGTACTAAGATGGGAATTCTATTCCACATTGGATGTTGCTATGGGCAACCCATTGTATTCTACTTCTTATTTTTTAAGCACCTTCTAGAACATGGGTCTTCAAACTGTGGCCCTCCAGATGTTGTGAAACTACATGTTCCAACATGCATTGCCACATTTTTTTCCTATAAGAGCATGCCAAAACTGTCAGGGCATGCTGGGACATGTAGTTCCACAACATCTGGAGGGCCACAGTTTGAAGACCCATGTTCTAGAAGATCATAGATATTATCTGATTGGTTGCCCGTAGAAACATCTGAAATACAACTCCCATCTTAGTAAATATCCCCAATAAACTGTAATGGCCTTAAGTCAAAATGTTTCAAGTCAATCATTTCCTTGATTTTCATTCAAACCACTCCGACATATTAAAGAATGGAGGTTTCTACTGTGCTCTCTTTATGATGCTCCTGAGGGAAGTTTCTGTAAGATTGGTGCCTTCTGTACTGCTACGCATGTGCGGCATGTGCGGCACCACCAACAGTGGGACACGGATGTGTTCCACGTATCTCAGTGATCCTGTGAGTATCTGGCTGGATCCTGCAATGACGAGACCTCTACCCACATACGTGACAAGGTGGTTCTATGTCAGTTCCATGAAAGGTACCTGACGTGTGTAACTGTGACTATGGTTGTACAAGTAAACTCTCTTCTGGTACACCTATTGTATTGTGCATGTCACTACCAGCAAGACACTAACCAACAATATGTCAACCTTATTTATAGCACCTACATGTCAACATAATATCAACAATATTTTTACTTTATTTATAAATTCATCTTAATTACATAACCGGCTTTCATGGAGTTTATGGTATCAATATCTATTTGCAATAATTATGCAGGATTAACTTTCTGTTAATTAAAAATTGGTTATATCATCAATTATTGCTTTTTATTTTCTCTCTAAACATTTTTTAAGACACTTAATTTTATTACTCCAAAACATGACTTTGGTTACTTTACCAACACATTTTTTTGTTTTTGTATCGAAGCATCACATGTGCAGTAAAATAGGTTGTGCGCATATTGGGGGTTATTCTGGTTGATTCACTTTGGATGCAAATTCGCACCCTTGCGAGTCCACCAGAACCGGCCCTGCGAATGGTGGTACCCCTGCCCCCCCCCCCTCCTGTGTAGTGCAGTGTATTGTGTAGTGCAGTGTATCAATATGAACAAGAGGAAAGAAAAGAAATCAGCTTTAAATGGGGCGCACTCCTCACCCAAGATGTCTTTATTAAAGACTTTTTATAAAAACATACCTACTGTTAGGTGTATATTTTATTAGTGTATGTTAACACGTTGACCTATCCGGCCATCATTTATATTTTGGGTTTTCAATTTTATTAATTGTATTCAACCTTTATATAATATATTCCCTTTACAAGGGATAACACATAGCGAAATTATTAAAAACAAGTAAAGATATAGAAGAACAAAGAAATAGAAATTTAAAAAGTGTCTCTGTGACCTATTCGTAGCTGTATGAAATTTGCTTATAGCAGCTATATAGTATCTGTGTTCACTGTAATTTGTAATAAAGAGAGTTTCTTACTCGTTTACTGTATTTTGTGTGTTTCTTCAATGTTTTATTATAGTTACATAACCACTCCTCAGTTGACTTATGATGTCATAGGATGATTATCCAATTGATAGAGTTGGTACATTTTATGTATGGGTATAATATTTACTCATACACAGATTTTGGTGAAATTATTCTGTCTCAGAGTATGTATCAGATCTTCACCCCAGTGTATCAAGAATCACTTCTTCTGGATGTTCACAGGTTTGCTTATTGTCTTGAAATGTGATAATTGATCTCAGACATCACGGGAAAAGGGGGTGCTTGCCGTTCAGCCCGGTACTCCCTTGTATGAGATGTCTACGTATCACTGTACAGGGATTCTCACATATGTGTTTACCAGTATGTTGGGGTCACGGTTACTCATGCATGTACAAAAAAACACCAATGTGATTTAATGACACAAATGTGTTCATAAGGGATGTTCCCTATAGTTCACCACTGTTTCTGTGTGTGCATATATAGAGTACATTTATTAAATAATATTTTCAAACAGGAAACATTATGTGAAACCTTGGCGTCCAGGCTAGGTAACCACACGATTCAGATCGTGATATTGATGTTACTCCTCCTTAAATGCACACATTTATTGGTCCAAATTATCCGGTTAGGTGTTGTTTTTAATCAGGCGTGCCCGTGCAGGTAAATTTTATCCAAATGCACAAGAGTTATAAATGATTTACAACTGAGTTAAATTCTCATTTTTGCATTTGAGATATTTTAATTATTTCACATGAGATGTAGTGTCTCTGCGTACACACCGGGAAATCACAGGATTGGACCGCAATTTATTTTACACAGATCACAGTGGGATTTCTTGCTTGTCTCATATGGACACAAATATGAGTGTTCTAATCAATTTATTGGAGCATGCTCATAAAGAACTATTAATCTCATTGGTTCATACATATAAGAGACTATAGCAAGTATTAAATGTGTAATCACAACGATGTTTGTGTACCATATATCTTGCATACAGTCACACCGCGTGTTATATCCGCGGTTGTCAGTCGCAATCTGCTGTCTCAATAGCAGTTATTGGTGTTTCTATCGTCTCAAGTCAGAGACTGATTCTTTTTTTATGGCTTTTATTGCCACGATAATGGTATACACATCGGGAAATCACAGAATTGAGTCGCAATTAATTATGCGCACATCAAAGTGGTATTGGTATCCACTTAATGTTTTTTAATTATCGAGTATGGGCATGAATTTTCTTAAGCACTGTGAGGCAGGTAATCGCTAGATATGAATTTTTATTGCATTGCTGCATACACATGTGGCAATCCACAGATTTAATTATTGAATTGGGTCTGTTCATCCAGTATAGTTACCATACTACTCATGCATAAGGTGATACATGGGTGGAAATAGATACAACTCTGTTCATTTTAATAATAGAATAAAAAATCTCTAGAAAAAAGTTTCTCTTATCTTCTCCAAACGATGTGCTGAGCACTGCGGCTGTTTTAATCACTTAATTGGAGCGTGCTTCATATAGATCTATTCATCCCATTAATTTATACATGTATGAGACTATAACCAGTACTCATTCTTAAACGTATGTTCACATATATGTTATTATACCATGTATTATTCACGTTATTCTGTACCCTGCGTGCAGTCACACCGCGTGTTGTACCAGCGGTTGCCTGCCGCTACATGCGGTCACAATAACGGCTGTCAGTCTCTCTGTTGTTTCAGATCAGAGACTAAGTTTCTTTCTGCTGGCTTGTATTGCCGCAATGGTAACTAATACATTCAGTAGGTCAGAATATTTAACATGGGATGATATGTATCATGTGGGTAGAAGAACGATCGCTCCAAGCTAGAGAATAAACCTCTTTAGCCGGCGTGTGCTGCCTCGGCAGTATCAGCTACAGATGCTGATGACCGCCCCAAGCCAGGGAATGAATCCCTTCGGCTGGCGTGCTTTCTGCCCGCAGTATCAGACACGTTAGTGGAGTTAAATCAATATCACAGAATAATTATACACCAAACAGACATACAAATGAACACAGAATTAATGCTACTAGGTCACAGAGTGAATGCCAATGCGCATTTCGCTCAGTAGCTTTTTCGAGGCTGTCACCTAGGTCAGTGTATCGTCAGCAGCGGGCGGCTATAGGGGTGACAAGATGGTGTGCAGTCGGATGGCTCATCACAATTGTTAAAGGTATATCAGAAGGTCCAGGAGATCCAGGCAAGCCCTGGAATCCTGGTGGACCAGATGCTCCTGGCTCTGCTCGTTCTTCCGTTTATCACGATGACTTGCATCTTTTAGTTATCTAATGAAATCCAGATGTTCTGTAGAAAACAACAGGATATGTTATGTAATAGTCCTTCCAGAATAGTCTTTGGAAAGGACCCTTCACACACACTGAAACTAAGTCATAAGACCTGCCACAATAAGTGCCAATAGAATACGCAGTTAGAATACCATACTGGAAATTATGGTTATGACATATTACTAGGAGTGTCAGCCCGAATCATCAAGTTATAACACTAGCCACAACTGCACCCAAGGTTCGGGTTGTCGTATGGTGGTCGTGGGTGTCACACAAGGAGAGAAGCAGAGATGAGGGAGCCTGACTGGGAAGATGTCTTGTTATGTGGTATTGTATTGAATACTTCTGGTAAATGTCCTTCTTGCATGAGCATGGCGATAGCGCTATGTGGTACAACCACGGCCTTTAACACATTATAATACGCTGCAATTGGTAAGCCTCAAATCAACCAAAGCTTGTGGAACTACAAGTACATTAATGCCGGATATAACAAATGGAACAATAAAATTGCATAAATTAAATCCATATCCTTAAGGCTACAGGATTGAGACTGTTGTTATCCACTATATAAATCAATTTCATTTGGATACAAAATAAAATTTAATGGACAATATTGTGCGTTACACTAAAAAGATACCGCTTGTGAGTATACCTGCAGACTCTCATAATGTAATACGATTGGAGGAATTTGTTTTATGTGATTACATAGTTACAACCTTGGTTTATTAGCTTTACCCTTGTTTTTACGTAGTTAATACTGATACTTTATTTTTAAAGACAGATTGTTTTTCTTAATTGTACCCCTGGATGTTTATAATCAACAAATGTTTGTCCAGCCTTATTTTAAACAAATTTATTGTGTCTGCCAACACCACCTCACAGTTTAGTTACCCTTACCTTGAAAAACTTTTCCTTCTAAGGGAACAAAATCTTTTCTCTTCTAATCTAAACTCATGCCCTTGTGTCCTAGAGTCCTTCCTTGTATTAAAAAGTGGACTGGGCAGTTCCTTATATTGCCCCTGATATATTTGTACATGTTGAGCATGTCCCCCTTAAACGTCTCTTCTCTAGTGAAAACAATCCCAATTTGTTCAATCTGCCCTCGTAGCTTAAATTCTCCATTCCCTTTATTATCTTTGTTGCTCTTCTTTGTTTTTTTTTCAGTTCTATGATGTCCCTTTTATAGTGCGAGGCCCAGAATTGTTCTCCATATTCAAGATTTTGTCTAACTAATGCTTTGTACAGTGACATAATTACTTTTGTGTCCCTAGTTTCCATACCTCTTTTTATACATGCCAGTATTCTATTTGCCTTGTTAGTTGCTATATGACATTGAGCACCCCAATTTATTATCTATTTGGACTCCTAGGTCCTTTTCAAGTTCTGAATTACCCAATGATTCCCCACTTAGATTATAACTAGCACATTGGTTATGTCTCCCAAGGTGCATCACCTTGCATTTATCTACATTGAAGCTTATTTTCCACTTGTTTGCCCACTCATCTAGTTTATTAAGATCATTCTGAAGCACAGAGACATCCTCAGTTGATCTAATTACTCTGCTCAATTTTGTGTCATCAGCAAAGATGGAAACTTTGCTGAGTATTCCCACCCCAATATCATTAATAAATATGTTAAACAAAATGGGCCCCAGTACCGACACTTGTGGCACTCCGCTTAGTACTGGTATCATATTTGATGCTGCGCCATTCACAACCACTATCTGTTCTCTACTACACAACCAGTTCCCTACCCATCTACAAATTCTTACCTCTAGTCCCACTTCCTCCGTTTTGTTTATCAACCTCTTGTATCGAAGACCTTAGCAAAATCTAAGAAGACCACGTCTACAGCATTTCCATGATCAAGATATTTGCTGACATCCTCATAGAAGCCTAGTAAATTTCTTTGGCATGAACGATTTTTCACAAACCCATGCTAGTTGATATTTATTTATTAACAGTTTCTTATATAGCGCAGCATATTCCGTTGCGCTTTACAAAGGGGACAGTGATACAACAAAACAGGGTATTTACAGACAGTCAAAATGTAGGAGGGCCCTGCTCGCAAGCTTACAATCTATTGATACTAAGTAAACTATGAAGATCTAAATATTCCATGATGCCATCCCTTAAGAAGCCTTCAAATAATTTACCCACTTATGATGTTACGGTCACAGGCCTGTAATTAGCTGGGTCATCCATTTTTCCTTTTTTGAATATTGGCACTACCTCAGATGTTCTCCAGTCTTTTGGTACTTTACCTGCTGTAAGTGAATTATCAAAAATGTAAAACAGAGGGGCTGCTAATTCCTCCCTTAATTTCTTTAGTACCCTAGGCCTGGTGATTTGTCTCTGAGCCGCAATTTTATCTCGTCTGTCGTGAAAATAATATTAAGATCTTCTTGTAAGTTCCACTGTCTGTTCTCCCCTGGTAAACACTGATGAGAATAATCCGTTCAACAGTTCTGCTTTTCCCTTATCCTCTGTAAAGCTTTTACCATCCTTATTAGTTAATGTGCTTACGTTCTCTTTAATTATTCGTTTACGATGTGTCTATGCGTTCCTCATTTTCCCATATAGCTACTTTTTTTATAATAAGTTTTATATATACTGATAGATGCGCTCTCTTTGACTGTTTCATTACGTAGAAGTGCATTTTATATAGAAGTGCATATTAATCAAAGTGTGATACAACTGAAACATAATGGCAGCGTTATACGAGCATTACATCGAAGTGATACAGAAGGACAATACTTTGTCAAACCTCTGAAAACTAAAGTACTACTTTCAACAAACAAATGTGAGTTCACCTAAACTTCACATTATTCACCTCCTGACTGTTTAATGTGGATACTCAGCACTGAACTCCCTGTTTTGAAAATGCAAATGGCTTTCCTTTCACCAACAATGCTTTTATTGATACTTTTAGTTTTGTGTCTGCACAATTGGAACAATGCAGCTTAGCCTTTAAAAATATGAACGTCCTATCTGAAATACCACTGTTTTTTTTACCCACACTAACATCCACTAATTTCTTACAGTTAAAACCATTTGTTGCACCCATATTATCTATACTTTTGTTTCACATCAAACTAAATTTACTAAATGTGCTGCTATTGAGCTAACAGCACTGTACTTTCACCTGCATTTCTACATCACTAAGTAACATTAAGGCCATTGACACACATTTACATTATTTTCTCTGCTTGTCTCACATCTGTCTCCTATTATTTATCTCCTGTCCTTAACAATCCACTTCCTTAAACAATACCCCCCTTACGTCTGACCTTGACTCTGTAGCTATATCAACCTCTATTCACCCTCTCAGATCAACACATCAACCCTGGAATCACCACATAGCAGTAAAAATGTTTTGGACCACCCTCTCTCCATATCACTAATTCCCTTGTTCTGCTTGATACTGTGGTCTCCTTACTATTATCCTACCTCTCTGGCTGTTCCTTCTCTGTCTCCTCTCATAACTACACCTCCACTTTACTTTCCCTAACAGTAGTTGTCCCCTCCAAGGCCCTTTTCTTGGACCTCTCCATTTTTCTCTTTATACTGTATGTCCTCTTTAGGTAAATTCATTTGAAATCCAATATCACCTCTATGCTAATGATACTCAAATCTACCTCTCCTCTCCTAATCTATTTTTCCTCTCTCCTCACTCATATTTACAACTGTCTTCTTGGATGTCTCAGCACTTTCTTAAACTTAACATGCCACAATTTCACTATCTATCTCCTCTAGCCTCCAATTATGCTGCTCACCGACTCAACGACTTTCAAAGTCCTGCCATTTCCATTTCAAAAATATTTTCATGACCAGACCCTTTCTCACCCAGAATATCTGGAAGAACAGGAGAACCCAGTGTATTAGGTACCTGTACAGTGCCCCATCGGAGGTGCTAGGGACGCCAGCCTCTGGTGACGTGACTACACCTTCCTTGACCCAGAGACTGCATTCCATCATTCCAGCATGCATTTCCTTTGCCCAAATCCAGCTGCCACCCTTTGCCCAGTCCTCATCTGTGCATTATCAAAACACAGAGAGGACAGACTGAGTTTCTCTCCCCCTGCCCTCCATTCCCCCCTCCCTCTAAACATCCCTAACATTGAGGCTCACAGTGCCAGCAGACCCCTGACTCCCCTCACACAGGGTGAGAACTGCACAGAGAATAGTGTTTTGGGGATTTTTGGATTGTCCTGTATCTTTTCCTATTGTGTTTCTTGTTTATGTGCACCTGTGTGACGCATCCCTGCTGGGACCGATCCCCAGATTGTCATTAAGCCTGCATATCCCAGTGTATCGTTCACATCTGTGTACCTCACAAATAAATTTTCTTGATATTAACTCACATACACTCTGGACAGTTTCAATCATTTGAGGGCACTGGAGTACCATTCCGGGTACATACATAGGCATTAGCACATCTTGTCAAACCCATATTGGGTGGCACACATTTAGTGCCTGAGCGCTGGTCAACCACTGTATATCTATCAATCTGAGTTTGGATAACTCGACCAAGCTGCCGTTTTTTAGGCTGAGCACCAACATCACAATACAAATAAAAGCTATCATTTATAAATATGACAAAATGCCACAGGAGGAAATGTGGATTGATAGCAAAAAATTAAGTAATGAGTGTAGCAGAATGTCCTCACAAGCAAAATCACAGTATGTCAGGTTTAAACATTTCAATGCTAGCATAAAATTTATGTTTCTTTACTCATGCCTCACCACACTATCGACACAGAAATACGCCCATGCCGATATCTTTTATATGCCTTTCCTGTTTTATACAGTTCAATAACCTTTTCCCGCAGATCCTTTGACAATTGTTTTGCTTTCCCCATGACTCAGAATCCAGACACAGTAGTGCAGCACTGGATGAAAGATGCAAGGGTCTTTCAGGAGACCAGAAACTCACTGACCTTTTATACACACACTGATTACCAGCAAACAGATCACGGGTGAGGATGGTTACCTTTAGTAGCCATTCAAACCTGTTTGTGTCAACTTGTGTGCATGTTATCAGGCCAAAATCTCCAGGGTATGTAAACTTTTGATCAGGGCCATTTGGCCTAGTTTCTGTTGTCATTATGATTTCAAAAGAGAAACAACACAGATGTTTGACAATAAATTGCTTAACCCAACCACTAACCATGAGTGACAGAAAAGTTTGTGAGTATCATTAATATTCTCTGACAAATGGCCAGAAAATCACACATTCTGCTAGGGTATGTAACCTTATGAGCACAACTGTATCTCTCTTTTTACATGAACATCCTACTATTGAGTTTGCCACATCTAAAAAATCACAGAGAGATACTTATATGTGATCACATAGGTATGGATATATTTGATATGTATGGAGATATTTGGTGTGGAGATATTGGGAGGAGATATTTGATAACATCATTGGACTATTGCACATTTTTCATTCTCTTGTCACATGATATATTTAGAGGCGCTTCCCTACACTGATTACCACCCCCTATTTCTACTGAAGACCTACTGTACAGTGGGATTCACTATTAACCACATATGTGACATACTGTACAGCAAATAAATGATATTGTAGAAGTAATACAATGATGATCATACTTGCTTGTCATTGCACTACTGTTTTTTCTTAAAAATATTAAAGAAATGGTTAAAACATTTTATTTTGTAATGATTATTTTATTATTGTTGGACATTAGGATTTTGTTTATCTTTACAGTAAAATATATTAAACACTATTTAAATATGATTGCAATTAAATTGGAACCAATTGATTTTATTTTGATTTGTAATGAATTCAGGATAGCCTATTTTTAGGTTTTTAATGTACAGAGAATCATTTGCCCCCACTTTGCCAACCGATATGGGTTTTTCATGTGAATTTAATCTGGACATAGATTTTTTTCCTGCCATAAAGATACATCATTAATAATTTAGATGGGAAATTATCCCTTTCAAGAATATTGGTTCATTTTTAGTGCAGTAGGTTCAAATATCTATGTTTTTAGATTGAGATAAAGACAACAGAAGCTTTATGGATTTAAAATTCTTTATTACTTATGGGGTTGTTTATGACGAACCCTTTAAAAAACCCAATGTTAATGTATGTGTCCATACATATAATAATTGTTATTGTGAGCTAGAAACATCTAACTAAATGATGGAAATTTGTACCTGTACGCATTTGCCGCAATACTCCATGCAGTGTGAGATGCCTGACACAAATGATCTGCGAGAGAGAGAGATAGATAGAGAGATAGAGAGAGAGAGAGAGAGAGAGAGAGGGTGAGATAGAGCAGAATAGGGGGAAAGAGGTATAGAGAGGAGAAAGTGAGAGAGTGTCCTGACTAAAATTCAGCAGAGCCCTTGGATGGCTGATTATTGTCTCCTTCTGGATCCTCCTCTCGGACAGTGTACCACTTCCCTTGCAGCAGAGCACAGGAGAGCCACAACATTATTTGTATTAAGTGAAAGAGCCACAGTGGCCCCCATTCTCTGCCAGGGCCCAGAAGCCCAGTCCGGGCCTCCGCACCCTCTGTTGGCGGGCCATGTCATAGTAACATCACTTTGTGACTAAAATGCATTTTCAGCTAAAATTATTTAAAAAAAATGACAGTTGCAGCGACGCATGGAAATACCTGCAGCTGTGCATGTAACCTACGATCAGGGCCGGATTAAGGTCTGTGGGGGCCCTGGACAACAAACTTGTGGGGGCCCCAGTGCCATTAGCATGCAGTGCACAAAGGACACAATGGGTGTTAGGCAGCACAGGGTAAATGGCATGTGCCAGCTGGGCATACTGTAGGGAAGAGTGACCTGCTGGTTACCTGATGGTGGTTGTAGTTGTTCCTCTGCAGGTGGAAGGCTGCAGCCTGGTGGTGGTGCTGGGTGCTGATCGGGACCTCCGGCTCTGCTGCTGCTGCTGGGTGATGCTGATCTGAGCCGAGAAAGGGCTGCTGATTCCGGGCATGCCAGGGCACGGGTTGGCAGGGACCGGGGAAAAGCTGTGGAAGAAAGGTTGATGGAGGTTGATGGAGGAGGGGATGCCGGGGTAGTACTAGTACCTGTCAGGCTCCGGCCTGTGCAGGGCGTTGAGGTTGTGGCCAGCAGGGTGGGGTGCAGCCGGCTGCTGCTGCTGGGGGGAAGCATAGGTGGAAGGGATGAGGTCTGCATGGACCAAAGCCCGGGAGAGGAGCCGGGTGCCCTGGGGCTCTGGTTACTGCTGCTCCGGGGATCCGGGGAAGGGGATTCAGTGCTCATTAAAATGGTGCCAGACGCACCGCCTACGTCATCCCAGGCTGGCTCCTGGAAAATCTCCTGAGAGCCGGGCCGGGGCAGGCGCAGTGCTGCGCACCGTGGTCGTACCTTCAGCTCCAGCCTTCAACGCTTCGGTGTCCCACTGTCCTGCTTTGCAAATCAAATTAAATCGGAGACAAAGCGCAGCTCTATCATGTTTGCTGTGCTCTGATTTCATAGGTAGCGCTACGCAGATCAGCAGTGAGCAGCAGCTGCTTACTGGAGTGTGGGGATCCCTGGCATGTGGGGGCCCCGGTGTGATCGCCCCTATCACCCCGTGCTGGATCAGCCACTGCATACAATATTTTTACAAATCTAGCCTCACATTTAAAAAATTGTTTTGCCTGCAGGATACTTGTGAAATTGTCTTGTGTCTCATATATTCTTAAATCATTTGTAACGTTATCGTATGGTATTGTACCTGAGCTGCTATATAATGGTGAGGTGTTGCTAAGGATCCATCTACCTGATTGTCTCTGTATCTTGCCTTTACTGGGTGTGAGGATCCCAGGGTCATGCAGCTGCGCAGCGCGACTTATGCCTCTCGCATAGCCCCCGGGGTCCTTCTGAGTTCCAAAGATCGCACAGGAATACACAATAGCAAAGGTACAAAAGTGTTACCTTTATTTTACACACGGGTTATACATGTAACATCAGCAATTACAGTCTATATACAATATATACAGAAAGGCCATCAGTATTGTGCGGGGTACACACCAGGACGACACACTCACGCTGCACAATGTGAGCGGGTCGTCAGTGTTTCTTCCAACCCTGCACCGTGAGCGGGTCCGATCTGCAGCAGGTAGGATCTGAATAGCGACCGACCGACCAACCCGCAGGACCGCGCATCGGATCGGTATCGGTCCACACCAGGACAGAAAAGGGCCCAATCACCACTCAATCTACATCCAATCGGTCAGAATTGGATCTAGATTGATGGGATCGGACCCTTGTCGTCCTGGTGTGTACCCAGCATTAGTGAAGTTGGCAGAACCTTACCACGGTACCTCTCAGATTAGCTTCAAATGGGCAGGACACGCCAGTCCACGACTCCCAGCGCTGACTCTCACTCACATCTCTCTCTTCTCTCTCCCCTCCCTCAGGAATTCTTAACCCTTCCTATGCTGGGCGCAGTTGTATGAATGTAACAGGGTCTCCTATTACCTGTCCAGGGGCTGATTAAATCGCTCCCTTCATCTGGCTTTAAAGCTTTTGTCAATACATGTATCCTGTCCCCCACTGGGGAGAGCAGTACAAAAAACTTACATTTGCTATAATAACAATTAACTGTCCAGTTAAAAGGAAAAACCCATTCAATGCATTGTATTAATGTTATTGTTGGCGCGCGTTGGGGCCCATTGTATATTCAACTGATATAAATACGCTGTTTAGTTTGCCTTTCCGAGAAACTCTAGATAGAAGTGCTGAAAAGTATAATGCTGTGTACACACGGAGAGATTTGACATTAGATTTTGACTATATAGATTTTGATTTTGACAGGTTTTTTACCTTGCGATCCCGATGCGCGCTCCCGTGGCAAAACAAATCGAAACCCAGACAGGGCAGCAATGACTATATAGTGTAAATCTAATGCAGATTGTATGTAACTAGTACAGAGTTAGCAAAGATTGCATAGCACTCGAATCTTAAGTCAAATAGCAAGGGAATCTCACCGTGTGTACACACCATTAGACTTGGATACTAATGTGTATATAAAAAGTATCCAATCCAATCAACCGTTTCTTGTTCTCTTTAAAGTCTGTTCTTCTATATACACAGTAACAAAGAACTTAATTCTGGCAGTTAGCCAAGATATTGATGGACATACAAGACCGGTGTAAAGTACTTGTTTCCGCACTGTTATTTCCAGGCTAAACAGCTTCAAAGCAATGAGGGAGTGGTCTCTATCCTTGAATTCGGCCCAATCTCCTATGAAGGGAGGGTATTATTAATAATATTTAAGCAGTTCTCACCCTTCTTGCTGCGTTGCTGAACCTATGCTGTCAGGATGCTTTAATATAGGCTATACATTTTGAAGCAGACTGCCTGTAATACTTGTACATGCAACGCTCTTCACTCTAATATGGATTTCAATCCCTTTGTCACTCTACTTGGGCCCTGTCTCTTTCTCTCTCTGAGCTGTAATTAGCGGTGGGCGAAGCTAAGCTGCTGTCAATCCTCATAAGCAGGTAATGATATCAGCGGCGGAGGCGTGTAATTACCGATGGGTGGATATTTGAACTGAGTCAGCGCTCTTGTCGGAGGGCTGAGCAGCCTCTCCCTGCGGCATCAGCGGGTGGAATGTAGTGGGTCTCTTGGAAACCTCAGCAGCTCCCAGTGCTCCCCAGCGCCAGTGTGGGTGGCGCCGGCGCCTATGTTAGGGGGAGCAGAGATTGGAGGGAGGCGGCGGATCTCACTTCCTGCAATCAGCGGCAGCAACAGCAATCAGCCTGTCCACAGCCAACTAGACTGGCTCCAATCCCATAGAAGGGAACGGCTTTGTCTGCTACTTCATATATGCCCACTCTAATGTCTACAGCTGTATGGCTCTTGAGGGTCAGTCATTGAAGGAGCGAACAGCAGTCTCTATCTGGCTGGCAATGACAGTTTTCTACCCCCAGAAACTGATCAGCTGACCAGCTCGTGTTGTACTGTTACTGGCAGTTTGTCCATGCGACACAGCCTTGAGTGGCCGCTGAATCCCCAGTGAGGGCTCCAGAAAGTTCCTCACTGTCACCCGAGCACAACAAGCAAATCAACAGAGTTGATACATTTTTCCCTTACATACAAGCCACAGAGGGTTACAATTGGCTTATAGTATCTACTTCAATTCTCATGTCTGGTCTTTGAAGCAATTAAAACAGTTCTCCATGTGGTTCACAACAATAAGGAATAGAGTCGCTCCAGGTCGGCTATAACAAAAGGTAATATAATGCTCTCTGAAAACTGGAATGACAGGGCTGGATATAATTCACAGATGTGAATATATAGAAGTTCCTTTTATAAATGTTTCATGTTGTCTGTCTTGGATATGTTTTTTATTGTTATGAAGTGCACTTCTATATCATGTATTAGTATTTTTAATAAATGTACCTATGAATATTAGTTTTCAATGAACAATTATTTGTGACAGCGACCCGATTGGGCCAAAGCCACATCTTTTTTTGTTCCTTTCTATAAAAGGCTACACATCCTTTTAAAAAGCAGCTGCAGTCTTGCCTGGTAGTAAAGTGATACTCATTAAATCATTGTAATAGTAAAATATCCCAGCGCTCCTACGTGGCCTTAGGGTCAATCCGTTCTGTTCTCCTAAATTATAGACTACTACTAATTAAAAATTATATTCTGTCTTAATGTATATTTAATAAGTCCAATAGAAAAAGATATCTACAAAACATTGGCCAAATTGCTTCATGCACACCATCTGTTAGATCCTTACTTGTGCAAACCTTGGTAGAACCTTCATACAGGTTCTTATCTGCTGAAGCACACTTTATGTCTAGTGCACTTTGTGTAGTCCTCATCATATCTTCCACAGGCACCTGATGGCCTTTAAAATAAAATCAACGAGAGGTTAATTTAGGGGTCCGCTGGACACAACATTATTGGTGTCCAACTCCCAGAATTTCTTTCCAGATTATTTACAGTAACTTGGAATCCTTACCTATTGCAGTTCCAGTTTTCTGCAGTTAGACGCTAGAAATAACTGCACACACACATTTACAGTAAATAGCTAACACCAACTTTTCTTTAGCAGACTGAAGCATGAAAACCAGACACAGCCCTGAACCCTGTTTATGCCAGTACACTGTCAAACAGCCTCTAGCCAGACATTGCAAGTCACTGCCCAGCAGTACACTGCATGGTGCCAGGTGAGGAAACACAGGAGTTTCTGCAGCAGAACAGAGCAGAGAACCTTAACCCCCGAAAGTTCTGCAACACAGATCACGAGAGTCTCAGCAACATTACAGACCCTGCTAGCCAGTACTGCTCACAGGCTCCAAAGAGTGCTTCATTCGGCCGATGCCATGCTGGTATACAGATGTGCTCATAGGTTTACATACCCTAGCCTAATATGCACTCATCACCCCGGAAGCTGCGCATGGGACGTACTTGGATGTTCCAATATGACAATGATTCAAAACTCAAGGCCAAGTCGACCTGTCATTGGCTACAGCAGAGTAAAGTGAAGGTTCTGCAGTGGCCATCTCAGTCTCCTGACCTCAGTACCATGGAGCCACTCTGGGGAGATCTCAAATGTGCAGTTCATGCAACAGCCCAAGAACTTACAGGAACTGGAGGCTTTCTGCCATGAAGAATGGGCAACTTTACCATCTGAGAAAATAAAGAGCCTCATCCACAACTACCACAAAATACTTCAAGCAGTCACTGATGTTAAAGGGGGCAATACATGGTATTAAGAACTGGGGCATGTAAACTTTTGATCCGGGTCATTTGGGTAGTTTTTGTTGTCTTTATGTTTTAAAAAGAGTTAACACAGATGTGTGACAATACATGGCTTCATCCAACCACTAACCATGAGTGACAGAAAAGTATCATTCATATTACTGACAAATGGCCAGAAAATCACACATCTGCTAGGGTATGTAAACTTATGAGCACAACTGTATATCCGTATATCCCTCCATTAATGGCCTCACAATGCCCAAGAGCTTGGACTACGGCCTATGATCCGTGGCATGCCTCATCGTTCACCTGAACCCACCTCCTTCTCTTTCATTGCCAGCTAGGGGAAGGCACTTACTTCTGCCAACAAGGAGGTCAGAGACACCACCAAACCCTCTCTCTGTCTCACAGGGACTCGTGACCTTGTGAATGAGGCTAACCCCTGAACACCTGAGTACAGTAAATAGCGCTGGTGTCTCGATTACGGCCAAAGTAAGTGCCCCCCCCATTGTTCATACACTGAATACAGTATGAATTTATGTCTAGTACGTGCCTTCCACCTGGAACATTTTGCTGGGCCTGTAGAGTATTAATGGTGGCTATAATTCAATTGGAAAAGATTTTTACTGTCTGATTAAAGAATTAAAAATAAGATGAGGATCAGCAGGAGATATAAAATACTATGCTTTGTAAAATAAAGTGATTATCATCAGCAATATATTACCAGCAAAGTCAAAATGATTGCAGACAACAGAAGAACAAACAGTCATTAATCTATCTGGGCTGCTTTTAATGATATCATCAAAGACTAGTGTGGCAAGAATAGGTTTATCATTGTGTCTGACATTAAACTGGACATGTCTCAGCTCACACACATTTCTATTCTGTTATACAGAATTTGTGGTACTCCCAGAACCATTTAGTCTGCAAAAGCAGGAAGCAATTTATTATCTGCTTTAATATACAATTCTGTGTGACAGAGAGAATTGCTTCCCATTAGCCACTGCATTGTCATATATTTTTACTGTAAATTGTAATATCTGCTTTAAAGAAATACTCCTTAGTATAACTCAAAGGAGAACAATGACAATTGAGTAATATACAGAGTAGCTGTGTTTGTAGGTGATATATATATATATATATTTATATATATATATATATATATATATATATATATACAATAGATGAAGATGCTAATTTTTAGGTAAAGCCAGTGCCAACATGCACTACTC